>NC_060035.1:14289413-14645288 GCF_905333055.1 Maniola jurtina | reverse complement strand
TTCTTAGCCTTAATCTAAAAAAATTGGTTTAGCCGTTTAAGAGTTATCAGCTCTTTTCTAGTTTTCTTGTAGAAAAGAAGGTTAGATAACCGTTAGGTTCTTAATATTATGTCAATAGACAAAATATGTCAAGCTGTCAAGATGGACGTTGCCTAAATACATAATTATTTATTTGAAAATGATGTTTTGGAAAACTCAAATACTTTGGATCGTCGGGGGTGTTATAAATTTTTAATTTACACTTGTTATGATAGTGTTTTTCCTATACTTCAAGGGAATTTCCAATCAGTTTTAAATACATATCAAAAATTGTGGGACCGCCAGGACTCTCACTTTAGTGAACTGTGACCTAGTAGATCAAAGTCTCCGGGAGAGACGTAAGTTCGAATCCTGCCGGTTCCGAAACTTTTTTATGTGTGTCAAGGGAATGATATTCGCAAGCTTTGATACCAATGAAGAAAATAAATTAAAGTGAATAAAACTGTTTAAACTTCAGTCTTCTCTATTTAATCTGTCTTTCAAGAGAGCAATTGCCGAATTTCTTGCTGGTTCTTCTCGGTAGGAAAGGCATTCCGAGCCAGTGGTAGATACATTTGACGATTCAAAAGTAGGTAGGTATTTGTAAAAGTTAGGTATATAAAAGTTTGATTGAACAAAAAAATTGTTTATAGTTTATTCTATTCTATAATAATAAGCTTTACCTTCTTTGTTTCAAATGGTGATAGGCATCTCGGAGGGTCATCTTTTGCCATTTAACTAGATAGGCCAAGCAGAGGGTAACCGATCTTGAAACACCAGCAACGCAATGTACTAGCACGACTTCATTTCTAGAGACGACCTGTTGAAAAATTACAGTTGTTATCTCATTTGCAAAATACATATAATTACGAGGATTTTTCTCTGTCTCTACTGAAACCAATTTTGTACTCTATATTATATTTATATTTTACAAACGTATTAACTAACTTTATCTAAAGAAGGTTATTACGTTGACACCAAAAAACTTGTTTACTCTGCTATTGATAAACGCAAGTACCTACTTATTTATCAGAAACAATAACTTTTATCTTCAGTCTTTACCTACCCGATTAATCTTAAATGGTACGAGTAAATAGCAAAATATAAAAAAATTAAAAAACGATCCATAATATGTATCTCTAAGGTTAAAATTATTGACTTAGCTGTTTTTCTTTTCTAATATAATAGGTATGTCAGGGCCAACGCATAACATTGTTTTATCATACTCCAGATTTATTTTAATTTCTTTCATATTAACTAATCACATTTAAAAAAAAAAACAATTTAATCAGAAATGCTGCAAGAATTATCTACGTGATCAAATCAAAAATTAAGAGATCCGGTAGGAGTACCAATATAAGTGACATAGCTCAACGGGTTGCGAAGTTGAAGTGGCAATAAATAAGCAGGGCAGATAGTTCAAAATTGGGGTCCCAAATTGACGTTGGGGTCCCAAGGTGCTAGAAAAATGACCTCGCACCGAAAGTGCAAGGTTGGAAGACCCCCCAATAGGTGGAAAGACGACATCAAACAAGTCACAGGGACCCGCTGGATTTAGGCGGGCAAAACCGTGGCGTGTAAAATTTCCTATGACATTAACATGAGACCTACGTCCAGCTGTGTAGATACGGCTAACTATTGATAGTGATGATAATGATGATGATGATCATCCATGAATGAAATTAATTGATGAATCCATACCTCATTTATTAGGTCTGCAACTCTTTCCATATACGGATGCATATCTGAATTAGGTGTATCTAGCAGCGGTACGTAATATCTTGGGGCATAGTCTTCTGGTGGTGGTGGAAGTTCGGGGGCTGCATTCACCACTAAACCTGGATGTAAAGCCTTCACTGCTCCTGGCAGAGCATGGGCACCACAAACATATACCAGGTCGATGACTCGAGATACTCCAAGAGGGCAACCTCTGGGGACAAATAAAAAAATTACGTTATTTATGCAAACCGAAGCGAAAATTCGTATGTCTATGATGCAAACAATAACATGATTTTATAGGGCTTTTATAAATTTTAAAAATTAGATATTTGGTTATAACTTCTAGGCTTCTTAGAGTATTTCAATGTGATTTTTACCATCATTTACTTAGACCATTCAGGAAGGTTTAAATGTAAACATAACATTCGCTTGTAGACTTAAAAAATGATAAGTAAAATAACTAAAATAATGATCTATGTGTTTCAAAGAATTAAGGCTCAATCGAGGTTTCATAAGATTATTTTGTCATTCTTCATACTAAAGAATTTCTATTATATCTCCTAAGAAATATTTTTATATGTAAAATTACTTTTACATATAAGACTATGGTTAATATGTCCTATTGCAGAATAGTAACTTTAATAGCTATTAGGTGATAGTATTACAATACTTACTATCATAATATTAATTTTTATTTAAGAAGATATTAGTTGTGATGATAGTAAAATTGTAAATATGAAAAGTATAAGTAGTAAAATCTTAATGAAAACATGTAGGTAAGTATTAACAACGAAGATGAGTAACAGATACTTCCTACGTAAAACTACGTTTTGTTTATAAACATGCCTCCGTTGATCAGTCATAATTTAATACCACTACGTTGAGTTTCAATAAATTCTACCTGTAATATAAAATGCTTTTCAGACATCCTGTCCTCTACGAATCAAATCTATACCTTCGCTTAATAGGGCTCAGGGAAAACCACAGACATAGATATTAGTTTCTAGAATATGTCTGCACAATTTCATGGACTTTGATTGCTTAATATTCAACTGAAATTTGAACTACGTTTGTATAGAGCGAGTGACGGAGAGACCCCTCTTAATAGTATTTAAAGGATAATATGACTACTTTAATTTTAGTAATTAGTCTCAATTTGAGCTTAACCAAATTTACTTCAATTAAAACTAAAGCTACAATGGTTAAATTAATATCAAACTTGGCAACTTTAATTTTTATGAAATTCAGAGACATCGTTCTAAAATAATTGGTTTGAATTCCGGGAAAATGTTACCACCAAGGATTGTAAACCAAGGAATTCGTATTCTCCTAACCAAATCCTTGATCAGAGATCACGTTTCAGTTAAGACACATCCTTCTAGAATTTGTTTCTTATGCTATGGTTCGGAATGCGACACATATGCCCTGAAAAACGTCAACAATCCGCCACGTAAACAGCATACCAGTCGGTTGTGTCATTCTGGCGATCAGCCAACGCGTCTGACCTAGCGCGAACTTGCCTACTCATACCTTTGGTTTAGGACGAGGAATTCCGACTTGTGGAATCGCGAAATTAACGAAACTTTATCATCTATCAATCCAATTACCTTTTTATTACTTAGAAAACAAGTAGGTACTTTAGATTAACTTGTACCTACAAGCCGAAAATTATAAACGTACTTAGATACTCAAAAAGTTAAGTTTCAAAAAAATACATAGTATCTTATGTTCTCTAAATTAAGGAAACTAACACGCAATGCACAACGATGTTTATCATTCATCATGGTTTCTTATCAAAATTAAGTTCGAAATATTTGCTCAGATTTAAGAATGCAATTAACAAATTATTTAATATCGAAGACCACATTTCAACTAATTTATTATTAACCCCTTTAAACTTTGTAAATACTTATATCTAAGTTACAGCTTGTTATCTTGCTACATTTGTAAAAGCAATTTCTATGAACTAGCGTCGTGTAAACATTTCGAATAATGCCTAAAAATTTAAAGTCTTTTCATTTTATTTGAATTCTTACTTCACCTGCTATCAATAATTTCATTATTTCAACAGTTTAATTGATTCAAACGAATTAAATACAATGTTGTTTTAAACTTTTACCCACCTATTTAATTCCTCCTTTGTCAATTTATCGCTTTCATTACCATCAACTCTAGGTTCATTCTCATTTCCAACATTAGCCACCTTATCTTCGACTGTAAGAACCTTCATTTTCCTGGCAATAATATTTACTTATTCCACTTCACTTATTTTGTCTTTAGAAAAACACTTTGAAACAAAAAAAAATTTAAAACTTGTGATAAATGAAGTAAAAATATTAATTTTCACAGTTTTTAGACGAGATAGCGTCACCACGTTTCATTAAAGTCGTCTTATTTATTTTCCGACTCGTCTCAGTTATGAAAAGTTTTCGTAACGTGTTTTATATCGTAAGTGTATTCGACACGAGCGATGCGCGTCCAGCCTCGTGCTTCTGCACGCACTGAGCTGTGGGCACTGGCCACTGATTCTGAATCTCTGAAACTGGTCACCTGTGATTGCTAAGCTTGCAGTATCCGGCATTCCGATGGCTATTCTCGTCCAACGGTGACTTATTTTGTTTACAATCCGAGCAGCGCTACTTTTGGTGCCCTAACAAGATTTATTTACGGGTTTGAAAGGGAAATATTCATGTCATCAATTCTTTAAATGGTCTTTATCAAATGGTTGTATGAACTCTTGTTTATAATTTATACTAAAGATTGTCCGTCTAAAAATCTCGGGGGAACTCATTGATTTTCCGGGATAAAAAGTGTCACTCTCTAGGTCTTTATTATACTCATGCAAAAGTTCATTCGATCTGCTGCTCCATAGTGATGCAATTGAAGGAAAAACTAACAAACGAACACGCTTTCGCATTTATATGGGTAGTGATTTGAATTTTAATTTTGACCATGACATGGCATGAATTTTACCTACATTATGTGGCATGAACAAAATTCGTACTTGGTGATGAGTGAGAATGAAGATATAAAACGCACAAGAGTAGAAGAGATAGCTAGCGCTAATTGTATTTTTTCTGTCAAGTACCTATGTCACGTATACTTCTTTTACGCACTTAATTTATTTGCTATCTACTTATACTTACTAAAGAATAATAATGCAATGATCCAGCATGCAATAATATCAAGCCACAGAATAGGACTACGTACAGAAGTCGCACTCCTTTGATTGAGCGCGGGGGTGTGCGGGTGTGCGGGGCGTCCCCACCCCGGTTGCCTTCTCAACCTGTCGCGCACTATAGGTATGAACTAAACAAGTAAATAACGGAACAATATGAAAACGGTAGAGAAAAGTTTCATAACGTAGTCATATTTTATGAACTAAACTGCTAAAATCACTAGGCAATATTGCAAGTACTTACAGAATTTCTTTAAAAAAAATTAAAAAGTTTTCAAGTTCCTTAAATAAAGTAAAAAGTAATATATTCTTTATTGTACACCAAAACATAGAAATGTATAACAAAAATTGATTTTTTGGACAATAGGCGGCTTTTTCGTTAAAATAGCTTTTAACAAAATATCGTATTTAAAAAAAAATATTGATTGTTCTTTGCTACAGTTGAGATGTAAATAGAGCGCCTTATCTCCAAGCCTTTAAGTAGGTACCTAACAATCAGTTGTGGCCCTTATTCCATCGTGAAAAGATGATTCTACTTATCTCAATAATTCTATTTGTGACCATATATTTTTATATTAACTCAAGTCGAAATTACTGGGCTAAGAGAAATGTAAAACACGAAATGCCGATACCATTGTTCGGGAATCACTTGGCGAATTTCTTCGGACTTAAGAGTATGGGTTGCATAGCTTCCGACCTGTATGATAAATATCCCAATGAAAAAGTTGTGGGATACTTTCGCGGACCAACGCCCGAGTTAATTATTAGGGATCCAGAGATAGCAAGACATATCTTAAACTTGGACTTCGGACATTTTTATCCTCGTGGCTTGGCAAGGAACGAGAAGAAAGAATTTCTGGTGAAGAACCTCTTCCATGCTGATGGTGACTCGTGGAAACTTCTACGGCAAAGAATAACCCCAGCGTTCACAACAGCAAAACTGAAAGCTATGTTTCCCTTAATCATTACATGCGCGGAAAAGCTTCAACGATTAGGTGAAGGAATAGTGTACAAGGGAGGAGAATGTGATATACGTGAGCTGATGGCTCGGTTTTCTACTGAGTTTATCGGCGCTTGCGGCTTTGGTATTGAAATGGATGCAATCAATAATGAAAACTCTGTATTCAGACGATTAGGCAAGAGAATGTTTGACCGTTCATTAAAAGAAATGTTTTTGGCGGGCTTATGGGACATATTTCCAGCGCTCAGAAAAACACTTCGCTTAGTTGACAAGAAAGTAGAGAAAGCGCTAGCTGATATAAGCATAAACATTTTTGAGCAACGAAATTACAAGCCATCGGGACGGAACGATTTTGTCGACTTGCTTCTAGAACTGGCAGCAAATGGAAAAATAGTTGGAGATTCTATTGAGCACAGAAACCCGGATGGATCACCCAAGGAAGCTGAAATGGAGATGGATCTCCAGTGTTTGGTGGCACAGGTATTCGTATTTTTTGCAGCCGGTTTTGAAACATCCTCATCGGCCACGAGTTATACCTTACATGAACTTGCTTTTAATTCAGAAGTTCAAAATGAAATACAGAATGAAATCGACCAGGTGCTCTCAAGGTACGACAATAAACTGTGCTATGATGCTATAGCAGAAATGAGCCTCTTAGATATGGCACTCAAAGAGTCCTTAAGAATATTTCCTGCATTAGCGATCCTACAAAGAGTTTGTGCAAGCAAATATACAATTCCTCAACTTGACATCACTCTGGACCCTGGGGTGAAAATCATTATTCCTGTTCAAGCGATACAAAATGATGAACAATACTTTCCAAATCCCAGTGAATTCAGACCCGAAAGATTCACCGCTAAAGAAGTAAATGCACGACCAAAATACGTTTACATGCCATTTGGTGAGGGTCCTCGAGCATGTATTGGTAAGTAGGTATTCTCCTGCAATCAATTTTGTTTTTTTTTTAATTAGAAGATATTATTATTATCGTACAAGTTAAATAAATAATAATACTATTCAACTTTCCGAATAAGTTCTCGTGTCAAAGTGGCTGTTTTGCAAAAATTGGGTAGGTACTACAATTTTTTTGAACTGCTAACGTTACATCTGCTAGGATTATTCCATCATAGAGACTGTTCGGACTAGAGTTTATGCGTGGTATGTTTAGGTATATAGAAGGAAATACTATATTTCAACATTTTTTTCAAATATTGACCTAACGGATGTTACATCAAAAAAAAAAGTGGAGGTCTCCAAAAACATTTTTTTGCTATTGTATCGTGTGGGATGTCAACTGAAACAGAAGAAAATTCTGAGCTCAGGAATATACATGTATATTATAATGTACATATATCATGTATATTAAAATATACCAAGTGACAGAAAAACAATTTTAATACTTATAATATATTTCAGCGTTTATTAAAATGATCGAAGTCGGGTTTTAGTATTCAACTTTATTTAAATCTTATCTTAATATTTTTCTTTTTCCAGGCACTAGACTCGGCCAAATGCAGTCGCTAGCAGGACTCGCGGCCATCTTGCACAAGTTCTCCGTGGAGCCTGCGGAGAAGACCCAAAGGAAACTGCGCCTGAACCATCGCCTCAATGTGGTGCAAGGCGTGTTAGGCGGGATACCACTCAGACTGAAACTAAGAAACAAAATTTAAACTTACTCTATGACTAGAAGTATGTAGATCTGTACTATGCGTTTAAAATAAGAAGATCATCGACAATATCACTGGCAACTAAAATTTTCTTTGGCTGTTTGCATTTTACTTACACAATTTATCTACCTAAAGAAAGTACCGTAAGAGATTTACTGTAGAGTTTAATCCTTTACCTTCGAAGGCCATCATCAGATCTTCATCCAATTGGAATGGATCTGTCAAATGAATAAAGAATGAACCATGAATGAACCTTTCAATGAATAAGTTTATTCCATAGATTTATTCAATCAATATCGCGAAGTTTTACGATAAGTCAAAACTGAAATCACAGAGTAGGTAGGTACTTTGTGACTGAAATACAACATGAATACAACTGAATGCAACTGAAACATTTTGTCATTTCTTTGCTATCTAGTTTTTTATTTATTTTACAGTTAAAATAATATACCTACTCACGTAACGCTAAATGTAACGATAAGTAATTCCCGCAAAAAAAGGCAAATAATGTCAATACAATATGTAAGAATCTATTATGGTCCGTGTTACTCGTTTTACACACTTTCTCACAAGCCTCAGAAACTACGCGGCATTCGAGGTAACTTCAAATTACTGATTCTAATTTTATTATTTATACTAACCATTGTTATTAATATACCTACCTACCTATCTACAAGTACGTAGTATTAATCACTTCATACATTTTCAACTGACCGCTTCAAGGTGTGCTTAACGAACTTTGCTTAGCTGGCATTGTAATACAGGAGACCGCTTGAGCGGTTGATCCAACCATCTAAACGCACTCGTTTTGAGTCATCATTCCTCATATGCATGGCCAAGGTTTGGAACACTCTTCCGCGATCTGTGTTTCCTACCAATTACAATCCGGGTATCTTTAAAAAAAAGAGTCAATAGGCATCTTCTAGATCTAGGTACCATCTTAGACCACAGCATCACTTTTCATCAGGTGTGATTTTGGTCAAGCGCTTGTGTATAATGAATAAATAAAAAAAGATAATACGGATTTTCTTCAAAAATTGTGCTGAGAAACTAAAAATTAGGGAATATCTAAAATAACTTTTACTCATCAGAGCATCTTCAAAAGTTGGGCTTCCGTGTAGACCTGGTTCCTGTGGACTACACCAACTACTGCATGCTGGAGATGTGTGGCCATGAAGTAAGAAATTGAACGCAGTGACCCTACCAACCACTGACCTGCAACCATTAACTAGACAGTTCACAATGCAGGTTTAACTTGTATCTTAATTTTAAAAAGCCTGCCTCAGCATATTAAGTACCTACTTGTGCAATATGTGTGTAGGTGTGTTATTTCCCTTCATTTGAAATGGAAAGGAATTTAAATGTCCTAGTGTCTTGATGTGTAAGTTTTCGTCAAGGAAACTCTAATACTACCCTCTCCATAACTCGCTGAACGACCCAGTTTAAAACGGGTATTTTTACGTAATCCACAAAAAATGAAAATGGATTCTTCTTAACATACCATGGACAATTTACACTACTTAAAGGCAAGAGACTCATAATGCGCGACGGCAATGGCTTATAAAATTTGTAATACTTACAACGAACTGTATGATGACTATGAAAAATTCCACACTAGAGCCGCGCTTCTGCAGTTCGCTTGCCGTCGCGTTGTTTGTTTCAAACTTAACAGGTTGTCACCAGCAAATAAAAAATATTTCAGGTGTTTAGATGCAACATAAAAAACCTCTCCTTCAACACTCCGTCAGAGCGTGACCCGGTCTGCCGTCGTGCCATCAACGCGGTCGTAGAAGCAAGCACCAAGTTCCTCAGAACCAGGAGCTATCTGTGGTCCTGGGCGCTCATAGACGACCAGATATTCAGGAGGAGCGAATATGCTCCGAAAGACTTCTGGCCTTTCGATGTGGAGAAGAATTTCGATACGTGTCTCGAATGTACGCAGTGTTGCGGGATCATTAAAAAAGCCACTTAATTTTTAAGTGGACTAGCTGGGTAAATTTTACTAAACATATTTTATTATAAACAGCAGAACCTACCTAGGTATTTTATTAAACATAAAGATTTCATTCAATACCTATGCAGTTAAAAAAGTATATTTTATTATAATTAAACTAGCTGATGCCCGTGACTTCATTCGCGTGGATATGGGGTTTTTAAAAATCCCGTAGGAACTCTCTAATTTTCCGGGATAAAAAGTAGCCTATGTCCTTTCTCGGGGTGTATCCCAAGTTTATGCCAAACATTAAAATCGGTTGAGTGGTTGGGCCGTGAAAACAGACCGACACAATTTCGCATTTATAAATTATAGTATGGATGATTACACTTACCTACTTACCTATCTTAATTATAAAGAGATTATAATGAAACTTTCTAATTAATTGCAACGCACCTAACAGCAAAACACTGGAAGGAAAAGAAAGTCTTAAAGGAAATATAAGTAAGAGAAACAACACTGATTTTGGATTTGTTATATTGAAACAAGTTACAAGACTCCCGAATTCAGTCCGCTAACAACAAATTCATTACATTATAATATTTTAGACTCAGTCAATAAATCTTAGCAGTATAATCCGATTTCGTAATAGAAATCGTAACATAGCGCATTGGAACACAATTTATTCGATTCATATTCAGTTTTTTAATTTAAAGTATGTACAAGTACATTATACTTTATTTTATAATAAAGCCATGGGTAATATTCTTTTAAAAAAAGTAGTTTCGTATGCATATTTTTGTTGTAATTTTATAAATAAAATCTTTCTTCGAACATTTTGCCTCTTTACTGTGTACTAGTACAGATAATTAAAAAAAAATATATCATTACTTGTAGGTATCTACAACTGTTTATTTCATTCAGAATTCAAATTATGATTTGGATTGAAATTGTTATAATTAAAAACGAATTTTAAAAAACTTAAATAAATTCAGATAAAAATCTAAAATATTTTAAATAATCCTTCAAAAATCAGTTTGTGTTATAACGGTTTCGATTTCTGTTAGAATCAAATAAAACTGCCAAGGTATAACATTGGTTTTATATTTCATCTCTCTCTTCTACGTGGTGTCTCTTTTACATAAGAAAGAGTCAACTAGCTTTATATTACATACATTTCAATGTTCCCGGTACAAATGGGGAGCCATTTCTCATAAAACCATCCAACTATTCATGTAGGGTTTATTCCAAACCAATTTGTATGAAAACACAAGAAGTTTAACCCTATAAACTTAAACTTATTCATATTTTGAAAACTTCATTGGCTGGGCAGCGCGTATTGTTGCCCGAGAGTGAGCGAGATAGCGAACAAGATTTTATATACAATTTGCAAGTAAGAAGCTTGGATTCTGTTAGGCGTCCCACGATACCTCATGATTTTTTGAAATATTTTAGGCTTGGACCTCACTAGAGTTGCATTCCCTTGTAAAAACTGATCAATTTAAAACAAAAACCAAATAAATTTTAATCAAATAGTTGTTAAAATAAATAAACAACTATCAGACATATCACGTAATATTTATCTTTGATCAATTTTGAGCACTTTGATTCATGTAATTTACTAAAATATTATCAGTAAATCGCAAATGAGACGTTTACTAAAATAGCTTGAGAAATATTTTGCGTGTATTCATTGATTCTATCAATCATAACGATTCGATAGTGTTATCATTATTGTTTTAAGATATCGGTAGTATCTTAAATATTCGATATTAAATACTTAATATGGAAGTATCTACTATGTTTAATATAGAAATATTTACTTTGCAATATCATAAAGGGACGTCACAGCTTTGTTAAAAAAAAATGTACATGATGAAAGCAAATAACTAAAAAAAGTTTCTATAAGCTTTCAATACTTAGATGAAAAGATATTATTTTTTCACTCGCAACACTAGTACAGTATGATTGTACATTAGATCCAAGTGCCTTAGTAAATTTTTTGTTCATTTTGCAATATAATATATTTAACAAATTGATTTGGAATCACTTATAATTTAATATTCAATTTACAATCGAATATCGATAGGCATAAATAAGATTAAAATTAACAGTAATTAAATACACCTAAAACCGAAATAGTATACAATAAAAAAGGTCATCTTATTGCATCAATTACATATATTTTAATTGTAACTCGTGCCAATAAAGAAACGAATCGAAACGAAATAGCGCTAAGCATTGTCTCACTCACACTCTGTACACCGGTATAGTGTGTAAATGAGAGGGAATTATTTTGATTTGTTTCTTTTTTTTTCTCTCGTCTAGCATTTGTTTCTTTATTAACACGAGTTATATAAGGACAAATCTAGCTGAAACCCGCATCTCTGAAATATTCGCAAAGGAGTAAGTGACTAAGTAAGGAAAATGCGCGGGAACGTCTTGGTCGCCCAAATAAGACGCTCTCCTAACATTTCGTATGACACGTTCAAAGGGAATGCCGCTAACGTTTTTCAGCCCGCGGATTTTCACTAGATTTGTCCTTGGCCTTAAAATTATTCACGATACTTGGCCTTTACAGACACGCCCTAGAAATTGCTAAAGTAATAAAAAAATAAAAGCTTCTATACAAAAATACTTTAAAGTAGGGGAAAAAATTGTGGTTTAAATTATTAGGAAACACAATAAAGGTAAGCGCAGACTACAGCCAACCAGAAGCGCGACGGCGTCATCAGTCTGCCAGCCATAATATGCGCAAGCCTTTACATGTTTTTTTTTTTAATAACGCTGAAGAATTTCGTTTAACTTTTTATTATTAGTATTATTTTCACCTAGCCTATTAACGTCTCTATCTACGTACCAAGCATTGTTCATGAATTTACCCGTAGCATAGGACCAACACGGAAAGAACTGCAAATGCGGATATTTGAAATATCGACCGTATACCATTCTAATAGAGTTGCTATTAGTATGAAGATAGAACTGGCCGTATTATTTTGTTTGGCAACTAGCATGTGTTATTAGTTATTACAGATGCAATCTATTCCACCACTATTCATAATCCAATGGGATGGCAATTCGACACGACCGGAGAGAGATCAGGTGATGACGAACGGACTTTAATATGTGCACTCCCAAGGCAAGGAGTATCAAACCGCCAACTTCCCAACCTCGGGTTATTCTAAACTCTATTCATATTTAGATAAAGTCGATATTTCAATAACCGCAGAGTTGCTTACGTCGTTTACTATAATTCTATCTGCGCTGGCCTTCATACGCTATATATTTACCGCCGTAGTTTGACAGCTACAGTGTGACGATCGCAATTACCTCTGATTGGCCAACACTCTCGCTATTGGCTAAAATGCATTTACTGCAAGAATACCCTCAGTTCAGCCAATCTGTGGCTTGATACGAATTAGGAGAGATACGCAATGTGATCTTGCCCTAAAGGTACCCAGCAGCAAATAGTATACATAGAACTTTAGAAAGAGATTTCGGCTTCGTAGAGAGTTGTCTCTATCGCTCATACCTATGTGACGTTTCGTCGGTCTCAACGACAGAGACAACGCTTTACGAAAGCGTTATCTCTTTCTTAAGTTCGATCTACAATATTTCCTGCCGGGCACTGTATGTTATTCTTTTATATCAACGAAGTCAAGGCATTTCCATCTGTACAATTTAATTGTTATATAAGAATCTTATTTAATATACTTTAAGAGACATTATTTTCATTCGAGTCCTTCTTAGCTACATAACAATTATCCTATAATCTTTATCGAGTATTCTAGACGGATGCGAAAATCTAGCAGATGACTTTGAACGAGAATGAGAGCTGGTTTAAGGTCATAGCAACATATTAACTTCATTGGATTAATTCAAGCTGTCAAGTATTCTTTGTATGAAACAATGAATGTATGAAATGCACACTAATGGTGATGAGCACACTCTGACTTTGCTTAGACTAGAGTTAAAACGAGACAGATGTATGTCTCTTACATAAATCTGTCTCGTATTGAGACTTTCCGAGTTGATTGATATGTGTGCTATGACCTTTACTAGGTCGGAGGGGCACATGGCTCTCTACCACTGGCGTGCACAGTGTTTGAAGTCAGGATAAGCGTTAGTCAGGGAAGTAGCTATTTACCTGGCAGGTCATAAAGAAAAATGAGCTCTAAGCTATTTTAACTAGGGTAAGCAGTGCTTTTATGCCTCTATGATCTGCACGCCGCCGCTTTTTACGCACCGCATCCGAAACCGGTTTCTAGCAAGCACCGAAAATAAACGAATAACGGTATTTATAACAAATTCAACAAGACAACATTTAACATAAACTTTTAAAAAAATTTTAGCGAATCTTGAATTGTGGCTTCGGCCGAATGTGGCAATAGCCGATTGATCGGCTTCGATTGGACACTAAGTAAGGCTATTTATTCGTTTGCTACAACAGTAGCAGGACCCATAATAATCCGTCTGTCGATAATTCTGTCGCGCATCAGTTAGGAGAGACTAAATCAATATTATACAACGTTAACAAGTTAGGGCAGTGTCGTAGTACCATCTCACTCCGCAGCCAACACAGTCCGGGACAGGACTTACTCGTATTCCATAGCTTTTTAATGACATTTAGCGATTTTTACTTTAGTCGCTGTCATCTTATACAAACTGTCAAATTAACATTTTTGTATGAGATGACAACTGGTAACTGTCAACTTGACAGTTTACTCGCGTTGACAGATCGCGACCGAATAGACTAGATCTAAGGACCTGGATAGATAAGACGCGAAAGAAACGCGTCAAAACATCACACAAGGAACACATAATACAAGGAACTGTATGAATCACGTCACACTGCGAAGCGAAACAGTATAACTTATGCCAATAAAGAAACTATTCTAAACGAAATGGCGCTAATCATTCCATCTCCCTCACACACTATAGGTACAGAAGTATAGTGTAAGCGAGAGGAAATGATTAGCTCTGCTATTTTCAATCCGTTTCTTTATTGGCATGAGTTATAGCAGCGCAGTATTATCGTCTTCATACATTTCCATTTAATTTCAACTTGTGCTAATAAACGAATAAAAACCAAGCGCTAATCATTCCATCTCACTCACACACTATACACGTATATATGTAAGCGAGAAGGAATGATGAACGTTGCCATTTTCAATTCGTTTCTTTATTGGCACAAGTTATAGCAGCGCAATGTGAACGCCTTCATACAGTTCCTTGTATTACAACTACGAGCCGCATTGAACATATTTCCGTCGTGTGTCGCTACGGTCGCGCTCTATCCATCCAATGTCATCCATCCATCTAATGTCATCCATCCATCCATCATCATCCAATGTCAACAAGGTTACGGAATAAGCGGGCAAACGTGTCACTCGCGAGTCAGTCCGCACTCATTTCACTTGCGTTTTGACGTGCTGTAAGAACTCGTAGTATGACAGCGCGGACTCTACCCTGTCTTCGACAAGGCGCTCCGTGAATAGTTGCCGTGATGCCGAGTTATCTCTGTGGAAAAAGCACAAATGTATTTAAACATTTTTAGGGGTCCGTACCTCTAAAGTAAAAACGGCACTTTGTCTGTCTGCCTGTCGGTCGGTCCGTCTGTCAAGAAAACCTAAGGATACTTCCCGTTGATTTAAAATCGTGAAATATGGCCGGTAAGTAGGTTTCATGTGCTAATAACACTGAAGGAGGCCGCGGAGCGGGTGCGAGAGCTGTCCGCTGACGCTCACCCACGCCGCAGAAGAAGACAGGGGAGAAGAAGGAGACATTACGCTCATCTTCTCCCTCACTAAAACTGTGCCGGTTTAACGCTGAGACGTCTCAGTCGCATACGACACCCGGGATCCTGAGACGCCTCTAACCTGACGTGGACGGCACCGCTGGGTTTTTTAGTGGGTATGCTATATGAATGCAGCACAAATGCATTGCCAGTGAGCCCCACATACCCGCTTTTGAGCGGCATGCGTAATTGCATTTTTACCAGCGGAAAAAAAAAAAAAAAAAAAAAAAAAAAAAAAAAAAAAAAAAAAAAAAAAAAAAAAAAAAAGGTTTCATGTGCTAAAGGAAAAATGCGAAAACCATGAATTTGTGGTAACATCACAAAAAATAAAATGTGAACACATTTGAAAATACTAACTATTATTTGTTCATGAACATGAACAAATAATAATTAGTATTTTCAATTTTCGAAAGTGAATCGATCTTCTACTCACCTAAGCATTAACACGCTGGCTGGGTAAGGCCGGTCATCATTCAGTTTGTCGATGAACGCGTGTAGTAGCTCATTTCCATCTGCCTCCAGTTTGGGCACACTCCTGGCCTCGTCCGGCAGATGGTTGAAGGACGCCACGCCGAAGGTCTCTGATAGGAACGCGGGACTGATTCCGTGGCACACGTAGATTATCATATTCTCGCCGTCGTCTAATAGGTACGCTCCAGTAATGTTGATTCTGAAATGGATTTTTTTTAATATTATAGAAAGAATGGTTGCATTTTTCTGGTGAGTACTTGTGGAGAAGCCTACAAATTTTTTCAAAGATTTTTATGTCTGGCATTTTAGATTTCAAAATGGAGGCCTCCCATAGCTTTACAACGATGCACAAAGCTGCCAGCTAAAACTATGCGATGCCCCGAAGTTGTGGCCTGTGGGTTTACCTCAACTTGGGTAGCAAATAACCGGCGCGTTAATATAGGCCTCCAAATATACCTAAGTTGTGAGAAACAGCCTAGGCCACCGAATATACCTAAGTTTGACCGTTTAAGTCACTGGATGCGTTAAGGTTGGGGTCACTTGAGGTCACTCACCTCTCGGCGGTCAGCTGCAGGCGCGGCGGGTCGGGCACGTCCATGCCCTCCTTGTCGCGCCGCACGTGCTCGCTCAGCGTGTGTAGCGCGTAAAGGTCGGGGTACACGGCGCGCATCACTTGGCATAGCGGCGCACTCTTCATGAAGCACATGTCCGCTACTCGCTCGTCTAGTCTCGTCGACGTGCCCGTGCGGAATGCTTTCTGTTGACGAAAGCGACAAAAGAGTATTTAGCAGTGAAAGTGAAATAGTCATAACAGCGTTGACAGATGTCTCTTCACTAAAATTAAGCTGCGAGTACACTCATATGCTTGCGTTCAAAACTTGGAGCCTCGCCCTACACTGGCAAGAATGGCGTGCACGTGAGGTTTGTGGATGGATAAATAAGGGCTAGCAAGAAGAAGAAGAAAAAGACATGGCGCTTTGCTGCTATCAGCGTAACAATGGCGAATATTTAAGTTTCTTCGAAAACAGATCAGCAAAACAGGTCCAGCGTACTTGCATTAGTAAAGGTCAGTGTATAATCCGTACGAAATGACTTCTCACGCGCCATTTTAACTCAGTGGGTCAACTGTCATGTCAAAAGTGCGGTTCACCTTTGAAATAGGGACTAAAAGCGTACTTTTGACATGACATTTGACACATAAAGTCAAAATGGCGCGTGAGCAAACTTTTTACGCATTATAATCCTGGGGATCGCCTGATAAAGCCAAAATCCTTTTTGCCCAGTTTGAAGGCTTCACTCACTCTTTTCAATAGCGCCAGTATGTACAGCGGCAGTAGTCTCATGGACACGGGCGCGTGGAGGGCGGAACTGACCGAGCCCACGGGCAGGTTCTGCGCGAGCCTGTGCGCTGACAGCATGTCCACTGCCACGTTGATTAGAGCCTCTTTAGCCTCCGACATGGATGCTGTTGCGCAACGGTCCACGGCTGAAAACAAATAATTATCTGCTTGTGATGTTTTGCCGAAACCGGAAAGTCCTTGAGTGGAGACCGCGTTTAAGCAAGCGTAGTATGGGACGCCCTCCAGCACGATGGACCGACGATATAAAGCGGCTGGCGGGATGTGTCTGGATGAGGAAGGCTGAGGACCAGGTGTGGTGGCGCTCTTTAGGGAAGGCCTATGTCCAACAGTGGACATCCACACGATGATGATGATGATGTTTTGACGGAATGAAATACACTCGAGGGATAGCTATATCACGGCTTCAACCATCTTCATTTTAACGTCAGTAAAAATTTATTTCATCAGTCATTTAGCGGCCATTCACGAGCAGTTTGACACAATCACGAGTCAAAACTCATAAGCCGCAACAGACTGCAGAAGGAATGTTGACGACATATGGGTGGAAACGCCCTGCGTCTTACTTTCATCCTCATACACGAGACAATATATCCGATCTTCAACAATACATACCCATCATTCATTGTCACACACAATTATCCGACAATTTATCCAATCTTCGACAACACATACCCATTTTGCTAAGCAATCCGACGATGCACTGCTGATCGGCCGAATGTAAGACGTCGGGTAGCGTGTTAGCAGTGGGCAAAGCTAGCGTGTGCACTCGTATCCTTCTTTCACCTGGAAATAAATACGTGTTTATCTAATCTATGCATCTATGGTCTATCTATCTATGCATAAAATTTAAAACTTAGGCAAAAAACAAAAAATATAAAATATACTTAAACAAAAAACATAAAATATACAAGTGTAATTAGAACGCCAGCGAAAACTTAGCTCTATTATTATACTACCTAAACACAATCCAATACCAATAACAATTTGCCTTATAAATTAACAATGGATTTATTTGACTATGTAGTACTTGAATTTTATATTTGGTGTCTATGTGAAATTTCGCACGCCATTGCATGGCAAATATAGTAATACTGTATGAATAATAATTGTAATACCATTGTTAACCTACATTTAGAGCAAAAATAAAGGATTGATTGAATGATTGATACTTATAGTTTCATTGATTTAGTATTTTATCAAACCCGCAATGAATAGCGTGCAAAACTCCCTACGCCGCAGAATTGATACCACCTATCTACACAACGTTCGTTGACCTCTAGCATCAGTCAGATGTTTCACTTGCAATACATTGCAAACTCTTAAAAATACAGTTTTTACTTTTAATTTTTTGCAATTTATCCCACAGGTTACGGAATACTGAAAGAAAAAGGATTTACATTCCAATCCCGTGTAGTGACTATGTGATTTTGTCAGTTACCTTTACTACTTGTATAAAGTAACGCGGCCTGGAAGCAGACTTGCTGTAAATCAGCCAATGATTCCTCTATCGTGAGTTGCATGCCGAAGCCTGCATCTGGTGACACGTTGGGTAGCGAGAGTAGGTCTGTCGATCGCACGAAGAAGTTTCCGTGGAACGTGTGGACTGATACACCTCTGCAATATAAACACAAAGTTTAACGGATTCGATGGGTTATCGGGTTATACCGACCTACATAACTTCCACACTAGCTCAAAAAGCAAGCCTTTTTGGTGAAAACCAGTGAGCAAAAGTCAATTTTACCCATTCAAAGCCCACACAAAAAAACCTCTTTTATTCACTAATGGGGTTTTTGTAATTTCAATGGGTCACAAAACATTCTGCTACTGTACTTATATTCAAACATTTTATTTCATAAGCAAGAAACAAAGACGACACGTAATGGTGTAATACATGCCGTCGGGTAAAAATCTAAAATTCCTAAGACCGTTTCCCTGTATCTCCTATACTATAGTTTTGGATTTCCCCATACTATCCCAATTAATAAAAAAAAGGTTTAAACAAAAATAAGGTTTAAACAAAAATAAGGTTTAAAAAACCGGCCAAGTGCGAGCCAGACTCGCGCACTGAGGGTTCCGTACTCGGGAATTTTTTGTATAGCAGAGTGTGACACTACCTTGTACACCTGACTCTCAACACCGCCTCAAAGCCGATCTTGCGCGTGAGATATCTGGTGAACATGTGCGTGAGTTGCTCCGACTGCCACGCGCGCTGCGCTCGGAACAACGGGATGTGGTATACGGTGCCTGCGCTGAATTTGCTCATACCACCTGCAAGCAAACACAATAACCGATAAAGTATTATATATATTATATAAGCAGCCGTTATTTTGCGGAAGTCCATGATATACTAGGAACCAAAAGCTTAATTTGCTATAATCCACCAAATATAATCCACCGGAGCATCCTCAGGAGATGTAAACCTTACAATGTGTAATTGCAAAGTCCTACTTTGCAATTACACATTACAACTTGCAATTAGACATTGTAAGGTCTACATCTCCTGAGGATGCTCCGGTATGGGGGCGAAACGCGCGTCGAGTGGTGTTGGAATTTGTGTGGTGCTGCGTACCATACAGATTTCGTTGGTTTGCCGGATTATAGCAAATTAAGCTTTTGGTTCCTTGACTAACCATAAGATTAGACTTGGGTACCTAGGGCGCTTCGACCGCCCGTTGTGCGAGATCCTTTTTTTCCGATGCAAACTATGGAATCAATCAACTCCCAGCAACGGTTTTCCCATTAGATTACAACACGGGGTTATTCAAAGGACGGACCAACAAATTTCTGAAAGGCCAGCAACGCATCGGACGGCAGTTCCTTTCGAAATCCCATGGGAACTTTTTGATTTTCCGGGATAAAAAGTAGCCTGTGTGTTAATCCAGGGTATAATCTAAGTCCATTCCAAATTTCAGCCAAATCCGTCCGGTTGTTTTTGCGTGAAAGAGAAACAAACATACACACAAACTTTCGCCTTTATAATATTACTAGCCGATGCCCGCGACTTCGCCCGCGTGGATTTAGGTCTTTCGAAATCCCGTGGGAACTCTTTGATTTTCCGGGGTAAAAAGTAGCCTATGTGCTAATCCAGGATATTATCTATCTCCATTTCAAATTTCAGCCAAATCCGTCCAGTAGTTTTTGCGTGAAGGAGTAACAAACATACACACACACACCCACATACAAACTTTCGCCTTTATAATATTAGTGTGATAGTGTGAAGTGTGAAGTGTGATGTATTTATAGACTTACTGAGTGTAGCGAGGTCACAGTATTGCGAGCTGAGAAGGAACAAATCAACTGCCACTTGAGCCCCGCTGCAGTCCAGCGCTAACCGCTTATAGAAGTCCGTGGCTGGGTTCAAGTGAGCCACATCTTTGGACGAGCGAGCGTTGGGATCTTCTCTGTAGATAGAATAGAATAGATTTATCTTCAAAAAAAAATTTACAAGTGCTTCATCAGAATTCCACACTGATTTGGAATACCATTCCGAGAAGAACCAGCAAGAAACTCGGTATCAAATACCTTTATTTGATACCGAGTTTCTTGCTGGTTCTTCTTAGACAAGAGATATACTTTTAACATGCTCAGTTATTTATGAGAAATTAATCCATATATCTGTAAAATGTTGATAAATTACTGCTTTACTTTTTGTCAATATATTCCTTTTGATGTACGACGATATCGCTAAGTAACCCACGACAAATTACAGATACACAGTTTAATTACTAATTTCGACCGTTAAAATAAAATACGATATATTCAAAGCAAATCAAATCATAGTAATTTCTATTGTTTAACCACCCAAAGCAAATAAACTTGTTTCTTAGAGAAAATAAAAGTTTGAATCATACCTCGATTGTAATGCTCCAGGGCCGATATTAGGTAAACATGTTTGGAAGACTGTGATTCGACCTCCCGTTGGAGCCTGTAACAAAATTATAATGAACTTGTTTTAACCTGTTTTAGTTTAGAGACTGTCTACAACAGAATTAGCATCATTGTATGACAAAAATTGCGCGCAGTTTGCAGTATGAGGGTTAGCAAGAGACTTCCGGCTTGTCAGAATTTTTTCTGATAGCGAATGTTTAATACACTGTGGCCAGCCATAGAGGCAAAATAGAACCTCACCATAAGTTTGTAAGCGGCTTGTAAAGCGGCACCGAGCGCTGAGGCAGGCACACCAGGTGCTGAGTATCGTTGTGGCAGAATCGTGAGGAGCTCTTTTATCAGCTCCATATATTCGCCTAGATTCACTAGCAAGGACTCTGGCGATGGCAGGAATATATCTGAAAAGATATTGAGATGTTTAGTCAATTGGATAAGTTGTACTGAGCTAAATCTAGCTGAAAACCTGCCAACATGGACGATTTAAGTGATAGACCAGACTTACTGGGAGTCTGGTCTATCACTGGAATTCAGTATGCAAAATATGCAGACCGTATTCTGATTTCTGATACATATTGCAGTGATCCCAGTCTTCAGATTAACATAATTTATATTACAGACAGTGGTGCCCCACTCACCCTCCCTCCACTGTTCCTGAGATTTCTGAAACTTTTTCTGATACTTTTAAACGGCTAATTTCTAATTTTTTCGGAATGCAGTAGAAACCTTCAATAAAAATTACTGTTCTTGGGTCTACAGAAGCGTTTTACATACCGTCAATATCGAGAACTGTCATCTCCTTGGGTCTAGTGAGGCCATCGCTCATCAAGTAGTAGTGGACATGCGCATCGTAGCAGATGAAGCCAATCTGCGTGCGCGCGTCGCCCGGTAATTGTTCCAGATTGCTCTTCAGTGTATCGCAGACAACCTGAGGACAAGATAAATTTTATAAAGCTTATCTTTTCCAGCCCGCTGAACCGGTGACCTGAAGGTGGCGGGGAACGGGTGGATGAGGAAAGCGGACCATGTTTGATGGCACGCACTTAGAAATGCCTATGTCCAGCAGTGGACGCATACAGTCTGATGGAATGTAATGAATGAAAAAATTCTTTTGACAAGATTTGAGCTAATTTGGTAACCTGAAAGTACACAATAGGCTTAATACTTAGCAGTTCTCTTAAATGTTAATAGATTTCGAGCATTAAAAAACTTCTTTTTTTCTTCTCAACTCTCTTTGTACTACAGTTTTGTAGTCCGCAATAATTCCACCAATGTCAATTCAGTGGAGAAAACAACATTGAAATTGTTCATTAGACCTAGGATTCCTTTCTTGAGAGACTACCCCTATCCTTTGTTAGACCTAGACATCATTAACATTTAACAAGATGAAGTTGAAAACTAAAACCCGACTGCAATCCTCTTAATTAACACTGCAATAAAATTGTTTTTCTGTCACTTGGTATATTTTAATATCGCTTTTGAGTCGCTAACTACCACTACGGTGGAACACACAGAATCTGGATACAAACATACATAAATAGATTGCTAAAATCATTACCCTTCCTTTTGGCTTTGCCGCAGTTGGTTAAAAAATTACCAGTGAAAAAATCTCTGGCCAATAGATTAGGTTAGGATTAGGTTGTAAATATAAATCTTTCTCACCTGCAGATACCCAGACTCCCTCGCGATCTGCGAAACGTCTAGAAGGAACAAGTAGACAGCGGGTTGCGGCGGCCGCAGCATGTATTCGCTGGGCGCGATGAACTCTATGGTAGCCGACTTGATCTCCGGCCGCCGGGATGGGTCGCCGTACGACCGGCTTACCGGGTCGTACTGAAATTCTTCTGGTACTGAAACAAAAAAGCATCCAATCAAATCCAATATAGCCAATATACTGTTATAAATGCCATTCCAAGGTTTTTTGGGGTTATAGCTTACAAAAATAACACCCATTTTCGGATACAAGCATATCAACATTTTTTATGTGTGTCATTTCCAAGAGTTTGCGGGGTGCTTATTGCAAAACTGAAATCCATTTTAAATTAAAAGACAGCACTAATATTTTAAAAAATGCGTATAGAAATCACTTCCGAGGTTTATCGGGGTGCTAATTACGAAAGTGACTTCCAATTCTAAATCACAATTTCTTTTTTACTTAATGTTATACATTCAGTAAAAACTTCTCATACTATATGAAGTTTAATTTCTTTGCTATGTTATTTTTTGACTTATATTATTTATTATCTTGTTTCTCTGGTTGCAATTTTATAGACAAAATAATCACAAATGTCACAGTTGCTACATTACGCATGAAATATGTAGATTAATCTCAATCCTTTAAAAGAATAACTAGAATAGTTTATCGTACTTACAATCGTTGACTCGATAGCAAAGATTGCATTTCCACCGCTTCGCGTCGACGAAGTACACGAAAGGATTAATGTAGGTGCGGCATGCACGACACCGCACTATTGTCGTGCATTGTATGACTGGTAGATGCTGAAAAGGAAGACCTTGTTTAATTTTGACTGCCTTATTATTAGTTTTTGGGCTAAAGACCGCTACAGATATCAAAGACATAAAACTCAATAAAAACGAAATATGCCTCTCTTATTGAGAGTCACATTTTTGTTCCGTTTGCCGTGGAGACCCTGGGGCCATGGAGTCTTAGTGCAAAAAAATTTTTACGAGACATTTCACCGCGTTTAATAGCCTCATCGGGTGACAGAAGGGCTGGCTCATTTTTTGCGCAACGGATCAGCCTGGCTGTCCAACGCGGAAATGCAGCCAGTATTCTTGGCACCATTCCACGCGGGCATGATTTGTATAGTAATTAGATAAGGCTAGCTTTAAGTTTTATTGTAATATTTTCATTATAAAACAAAGTAAGATTTGACCTGCTACACATAATGTTGATAGGTTCCTGGTAGTGGAGCGGCGCGGGAGGGGTGTGTGATTCGTCAACTTATAACAACTGTCACCCTTTCGCACCACCCCATTACCGCAGGAGCCTGCTCAGTTATGTGCTATACCTATATTTCCTATTTTTGGTGTACATTTAAATATTTTCATCCATTTATTTTTACATAAAGTTAACATGGAGTTATTCAACATGTGGATCAACAAATTCCTCGCAAACTAGCAATGCAGTGGTGGTTCCTCAGGAGGTGCAAATGTTCATGGGTAGCGGTAATCACTTAACATCAGGAGACCCGCCTGCTTCTTTGCAACAGCACAGTAATTAGGATTCTGAACCTGCTTGGAAGTGCAAAATGAAGGCTTCTTTCATTTTTCCTGTTAAAATGCTACACAATAACTACAGGATAAAAAAAGCAAATAATTAAAATCATAAAGCCATAAGCCATCATCACAGCCTTTCTGATAATTTAATTACTATATTTTGTTTGGTCAAGTGTACCCTAGATGACCTAGAGGTCATAATTTACAACTGTTTAAACAAAAAACTACATAAATAGTATAATATGTATGTTCCAGTATCAATAACCATAATAATTGAAAAATAAAATAATATTATAATAATTATTACAGGAAAATGTCAGAAGTGTAATGTCATATTATTTCAAGTTCATGTTTAATATTTCATCAGGAAGATGTGGGCACAGTAATTATGACTAATCAGTTCAGATATGCATGACCTTAGAAAGGAATTTATTTAAATTACAGTACCTACAGGTTATTATCCAGCTCCGTTATCAGATATTTTCAAGTTCTTGGCCTCAGATTCACACTGGTTCTTACAGAATAGAATAGAATAAAATATTTTTTTATTCAAATAAACTTTTACAAGTAATTTTGAATCATCAGAATAATTCACCACTGGTTCGGAATGCCGTTCCTACCGAGAAAAACTAGCAAGAAACTCGGCGGTTGCTCTTTTCAAATGTTATCTCTAGATCAGCTTTAGAGCAGTCTTATTAATTGTATTAACAACTAATTTATGTACCTACGTAGTACCTACAATCAGCAAATAAATGATTTGATATTTGATTTGATTTAAAATCAAATTACCATGCAGGACAGTCTTGTGACAATTGTACAACCCAAATAGACAAAGTCAAACGGCCTAGTATGCAACTGAAACTCAACCTTAGCACACAATATAATGTTTTAAGACTATGGTCATGGTAGACTGCTTTACTGATATTCGAGTAGCGTATTAATTGAGTAATATTTTTTTTTGGTTTATGTTTTTGCTCAAACCAATTTTTTTTTTACACAGGCATAACAAAATTACATGGAAGTTATATTTTTGTAATATAGTTAATACTAGAAGATGCCCGCGGCTTCGCCCGCGTGGATTTCGGTTTTTTAAAATCCCGTAGGAAATCTTTGATTTTCCGGGATAAAAAGTAGCCTATGTGCTAATCCAGGATATTATCTATCTCCATTCCAAATTTTAGCCAAATCCATTCAGTAGTTATTGCGTGAAAGAGTAACAAACATACACACCCACATGAACACACACACACACACACACACACACCCACCCCCACCCAACACACACACACACACCCACACCCACACCCACACCCACACCCACACACACACACACACACACACACACACACACACACACACACACACACACACACACACACACACACACACACAAACTTTCTCCTTTATAATATTTAGTTATTATATCTAGCCTACTGTATTATTACTTGGTTATGTTCCTACATATTTACTAAGTATATACTCACATTCAAGTCTTTAAATGGATGTATCAGTATACCCAAAGGTAATCTAGACTTCTGCAGTAAAGAGTTGGTTTCGGGAATTCGGTTCACTGTACATCTGAATATCCTGTAAAAGAAAAATAAAATATGAATATAAAATAAAGTTTGCTTTCAAGAACAAATTCTCTTTCAACACCAAAAGCTCTTTTATCAGGGGGCACGGCAGTGCCCCCGCCAAGACGAGCCAAACGGCGGCCGGGGCGCTACGTACCTTTTTCTCGAAGTGTTTCGCCGTATTTTCGACCCGTCATAACTTCGGTCTGGATGACGCTAGAAAGCTGAAATTTTCAGTATAAGGTGTCCTCAGCAAATTTACCAAATATACCAAGTATCAAATATCTAGCTTTTATGGTTACAGATTTATTGATACCTAAAATACGCCGATTTCGTCCCTCACTGATGATCATCAAAACCTCTACTCAAAACCTCGAAGGTACTTCCCGAAGTCCTAGAAGACTGAAATTTGGTATGTAGACTAGAAATTGACTACAAACTACAGGAAAATTAAGAAATTGGAAATGCCCCCCCTCTACGCCTCTTATGGGTGAAGCCAATCTGTAAATTCTGTCGCTAGAATGCTGATATTTTCAGGATAAGATGTCCTGGGCAGATTTATTAAACGCATTGAGTATCAATTGTCTAGCTTTTATAGTTTCAGATTTATTGACAGTCAAAACTTCTAGTCTGTAATTATAGGGTACTTCCCGAAGTCCTAGAAGACTGAAATTTGGTACGTACACTAGAAATTGCATACAAACTACAGGAAAATTAAGAAATTCAAAATTTTCAAATTATTTGTAAAGTCTATCGCTAGAATGCTGATATGTCCTTAACAGACTTATCAAACGTACCAAGTATCAATTGTCTACCTGTTATGGTTTCAGATTTATTGCCATTCAAAACCCCTCTAGTCAAAAGTTCTAAAGTACTTCCCTAAGTCCTAGAAGACTGAAATTTGGTATGTAGGCTAGGGATTTCATTCAAACAACAGGAAAATAAACTTTTCCTAGTCTGTGCATTTAAAAAATGTGTTTCCTAAAGTCCTAAAAGACTGAAATTTGATATATCTGCTTTAAAATTGAGTTGCAAGATTCCACCCAAACAAACATAGTTACATACATTGGAAGTGGAATAAAAGCTTTTAAAAAAAGAGGTAACGATAGAGAGCGGGCCATGAAAATGATGTAGGTACCTACAAAAAATAGATCCAAAAAAAAAATCTAGGGCACCTGCCAAAAAGAAATGAAATCCCACCAAAACATTTCATGTAAAATGTGGCCAAGACTCACAAGTTCATAATGCTTTCACTGTTAAAAAGTTATGAGATCTCTAGTAGAGCCAAGCCCCTAGCTAGCTTAGAATTGCGCTGCCCATGGGACCTATCCCAAGTCCAAAGTATATATCTCTTAAATGCTCTTGAGTATATCACATTTATAACAATAAAGAACAAATAACTCTACTTACAAGCTCTGATTTTACAAACCCTAAATCTTGGTTAAAAAAGTACGGCTTGGCCGTTTAATGTTCGTGAAACTATTACATGACATAACATATTATATTAAGGTCAAAGGAATAGTTTGTTCGACAATTACTAATTTTTATTATACTTCATGATTGTCGCACAAGCTATTCCGGGCTTAAATGTCATATCAGATAAAAGTACCACGAACATTAAACGGCCAAGCCGTCCTTTTTTAACCAAGATTTAGGGTTTGTAAAATCAGAGCTTGTAAGTAGAGTTATTTGTTCTTTATTGTTATAAATGTGATATACTCAAGAGCATTTAAGAGATATATACTTTGGACTTGGGATAGGTCCCATGGGCAGCGCAATTCTAAGCTAGCTAGGGGCTTGGCTCTACTAGAGATCTCATAACTTTTTAACAGTGAAAGCATTATGAACTTGTGAGTCTTGGCCACATTTTACATGAAATGTTTTGGTGGGATCTTTATGACACTTTTAAGATTGTTAGTGAATAATCCATACAAATCTAGCAAGTTTTTTAAATTATAAAGGTTTACTTGCAGTGAGTGCATAATTAGAAACGAGGAAGCGGATCACTTCATATGAGTGTGTGGATTTTCGACTATGTAGGGATACAGACCTTTACAATGCCTTATGGTCTGATATGAAAAAATTAAATGCAAAAATTAGTAAAGATTAAAAAATAGCAATGAATATTAATTTTGTCTATGTAACAAACAATAAAAAAATTATTATATTATGTCTTATCAAGTCTTAATGTGAAGAGCGCCGTGTAAAATAACATACATAAAATACAACCATAACTGAGTTAATTTGTTGGTTACCAATAAGTTTTGTGAGTAAATTATTACATACTTAATTGAAAAATGAATTGACCCAATGACATCAAAATTGAAACATCTATCATTGGTTAACCACTGTTTACAAACTTACTTAATTGGACAGAAAACTATTGAACTTGATTATAGTTATTGTGAACACTTTTGCTACTGTGTCCATTAAAGTAACAAAGACATCTGACTAGTGACCAGGTTACTTTGATGCACACACTACATTTTGATACATTTTGATGTATACAATTTATTAACTGGGATATTAATTATTTGTGTTTAAACTTTAAATATGGGAAACATTCCTACTTTTAGATTTTATGGAACTGTGTAAGCATTAACATTATAAAATGCTAGAATATTCCTGCATGTTATTTTTATAGCCCATCTGCCTAATCAATTTTAGCAGATAAAGAGATAACTTGCATCCCAGATATGGATATAGCAGATTACTTTTTATTCTGAAATATCAAACATTTTCCACTTGATTTTTAAAAACCTTAATCCACAGGGACTAAGTCACAGCCATCAGCGAGTGTGCATATAAATCAATGCAAAAGGCTAACCTTGCGAAGGTAAGGTGAGTGACTTGGGAAGAAATAAACTCAACAAAGTTACTTAGTACTGTTTAAAATAAACACAATAACAAAAGATAGATAAAAACCATCATTGTAAATTTTATTTTCAACAAATCAAATTAATGTGATAAGATTAGCATGTCAATTACCCTATTAACGTTAATAATAAATAATTACTTAACACTACATAAGTATATACTTAGTATTTAAGTATTTTTAATTTTGTAAGCAAAGAACTAATAGTTAACATGGTGTCAATGATGATTAATAACAGATTTCTTTACCCGATGTCTTCCCCAAGATGTTGGGTAATGTTAAGGAGTTCCTAAGAAATATTTTTTGTTACTAGCTATGATTCAATTAGTTCTTTCTACATCAAACTTTAAGTTAAGCCAATATTCAGACCAAACTAAATTGTCCTGGGCTAAGCTAATATTATCCTGACAAAGTAGATTGGCCTGAAATCAGCTGTGGCCACTTTAAAATATTACTATTGAGAAAATGTTAAGTTTGTGTTTTGTTGTGAATAAAATAAATTATGTGGATACAGGTTGTGACATTATGTATAACTAAGTTTGTGTCAAAGCTTTTTTTATTCAGATACAATTTAGCCCTTGACTGCAATCACACCTGGTGGTAAGTGATGATGCAGTCTAAGATGGAAGCCCTCTACTTAGCCAATAAGTTTTTCATATCAAACACTAATTAGTTATGCATAAGTAATAAAATGTCTACTTACTCTGGACTACAGTTTGGTGAATCGGCAAACTGGTGGCCGAGCCGTATTTCCGGGGGATCCTCGGGATATTCAGGCAATATGTGCTTACACTGCAGTAAGTCAACCATCTGATGTCCCCACAATTGGTCAAAGCCTTGCTTTGTCACACTCAGCTGACCCATTTGTTGAGTAACACCATACATGTTGTTTGTCGGAAACTGCTTTGATATATTCTGCTGCATTTGCCTTTGTTGCTGATCTGAGTACTGCATCTGTGGGTATCTGTTCTGCATATTTGTTGCTGGCCCACTCGCTGGGCCAGGCATTGGTTGACTCATTGGCGCCATTATTGGGGGTCCACTTTGTAATCCTGGTTGACTCATTGGTGGCATTGTAGGTGGTCCACTTTGTAATCCTGGTTGAGTCATTGGTGGCATTGTAGGTGGTCCACTTTGTAATCCTGGTTGATTCATTGGTGGCATTTTTGGTGGTCCACTTTGTAATCCTGGTTGACTCATTGGTGGCATTGTAAGTGGTCCACTTTGTAATCCTGGTTGATTCATTGATGGCATTGTTGGTGGTCCACTTTGTAGATTCATTGGTGGCATTTTTGGTGGTCCACTTTGTAATCCTGACTGGCTCATTGGTGGCATTAGTTGTCCACTTTGTGTACCTTGTTGCATTGGTGGCAGCGGTGGGCCACTTTGTAAACCTTGTTGCATTGGTGGCATTGGAGGCATATTTGGCAAAGGTGGTCGAGTCATTTGTGTGGAAGGGCCATTGTTATGCTGGTTTTGGGGTTGTGGTTGGCTAGTCTGTGGTCCAAGCTTTGATCTATGAAGGTCTTGCATAGATGACCCAGTTGGTAAGCCTTTAGGTGGCATTGAGCCACTCATTGGTGCAGATATTGTTGGTTGTACACTTGGGCCATTAATTATATTACTTCTTAATGGCCCTATAGGCGGTGCAAAGTTTGACACACTCGATGTAGGGGCATTGCCCTGTGAAGCAATTGTTAGCGGACTATTTCTAGGACCAGTCAAAGGTCCACTTAATGGAGTATTTGGTTGGTTTATTAAACCAGGTGGCATAGATGTTGGGGGTCTCTGATTCCCGAAAGCAGGATTCATTGGTGCATTACTACTACTTATTGGGGTTTGGTTTCCTAATGGTGATGGACTAAAGGAGCTTGAAGGTGGAGGATATTGGTTAATTGGTCTTTGATTGGGGCCAGGCATTGGGCCATTCATTACAGGTTGACTATATTGACTAGAGGGGATTAAAGGTGGAGCATTGTTATTAATTTGATGTTGGGCATTAGGGGGGTATGGTGATGATGAAGGGCCAGTATTAGGCTTAGCATGTACACTGGGGGAACTCATTGGAATGTTCTGGATGTTTTGCATTGGAGGTTGATTACTTATAGGTTTCAGTGGCCGCACAGGTGATGACTGTAAGCTTGTAGGTGGTGGCATCATTCCGGGATGGTTGAAAGCTGGCGAACTACTTGCACTCTGATTTAAATTATTTTGGCTATTAAATCCTGCTATTGGGCCTGGGTTGTTCAAATTTCCATCTTGTTTCAAGGTCCCAGGCAACTGGCTCGGTGGCATTCGGTCATATTGCTGGAACGCTCCGGGATTCGAGTTTTGTTGGCCAGGAACATTGTTATATGGGTTTGGTATATGGGCCATGGCTTGTCAATCTGGAACGATAGTTTTAGCAAGTTTACGCTATTGCATCTACTCAGAGACTTCAGACACACGAAAACTAATGTAGTTAATATTTGTATTGTGATAATAAACTTGATATCGACAAGGATGTGTAATTAATGCTAATTCACTGAGATTGACGGAAGGACAAACGCACTACGCGACTCACCGCTCGATAGGCGACTTTTGAGCTTGGAAAACTTTACACACGCGTTGGTGTTGTTAAACCATCCTCACATATTATCACGGAAGCCAAAATTAACGTGATAAAATAAAACTGTGAAGGAAAAACGACCCTGACTTACGTGGCCGAGCGATTGCAAGCGCCCTCTACTGGCGGGAAAGAGCGATTTTTTGACAATTGAATTTGACGTCAAATGCGTTTTGTTAACACAAAATTGCATCACAAACCATTATACAAAAGAAGGAAAAGAAAATTGCATCATAATATCCACAATATTTTCCTTTATTTAACGATTTTCATTCAATACAAAATGCTAAAATTATTTTTGGAGATGATTTTTAATTATAGGTAATTATATAAAACCATTATAAAGACTTGAAACTCAATATTCAACAATATTATACACTTGATTTTCTGTGGTTTTACAGGGTTTTACATGGCTTTGTATAGGTTTTGTATAACTGCAAGAAGTGTGGTAACTAGAAAAAAATATGCAGCTGCTCGATAGCGGTAGAATCATTGATAGCTTTTCACATCGATGGCTTTTCAGAATCGGCCTGTAATCATTTGTCTAAGGCCTGTTAGCTCGATTCCCGAAAATCTGCGTCAATCATCATTGCAGTCGTAATGGTTGTGATTGGCTGAATTTGTAGTATTCTTATTGCAACGATGCATTGTAGCCAATTATAGTGAGCGAACACCAACCAATCCGAGGTGTTTTTTTTTTCTCGTCTGGCTTTATGCTTTACATTGATTAGCCAATGTCAGGTTTGTCCAAGGTGATTTTTTTTTTTTTCGTCTGGCTTTACATAGATTAGCCAATGTCAGGTTTGTCCGAGGTGATGAGGCATGATTGCGATCGTGACATTTATGTAAAAAGTACTCTGTGCATAGCTGTCATTCTACCGCAATCGATCACCTCATCACGGGTAACTTTAGAAATGTATCAAAGAAAACCTTAAGCATGTGATAATAATATCAAGTGATAATTTTTCAAAAAAAAAAATCTGCCCTTGGGGAATGCCCGATAGAAGCGAATTTTCAACGCATTTTTCTACAAAGCAACTTGCGAAAAACAATTAAATTTCTAACTAGCGACCCGCCCCGGCTTCGCACGGGTGGACATTTATTTTTTAAGCTCTGAACCCCTGCGGTTTCGCCGTGCGAGTCGTGCGACACCATCATTCATTTTAATACCAATTACAATTTTAAATTCGTAATATCTTTTGAATGGATTGTCCGATTGGAATAAAATAAAAAGTAATTTATAGCTATTGAAACAATCTTGCTCAATAAATAGTTTATTTGGATAAGGATTAGTATTTGACGATATGATCAATAAACATGGGCTAATAATTTTAATTACTTTTATTCTATGGAAAAGTGGTTATAATGGCTTAAATATAAATGTTTGGTTTATACTATCGCGGACTTTTTTGTAGGCATTATTGAGTTCTACAACTTTTCTATAGAAGTCAACCATACATCTCTAACCATTTAGGCAGCGTTCGCGAGAATCGTTAACGTACGGCAGTTTTTTCGACTCCTTACTCCACAATTTTCACTACCACGAAAAATCCTATCTATTTTCCGGGATAAAATATAGCCTATACGGATTCGGAAGAATCCCTCTAAGTAATGGTAAAAGAAATTTTGAAATCGGTCCAGTAGTTTTTGAGCCTATTCATTACAAACATACAAAAGTACAAAAATACAAAGGTTTCCTCTTTATAATATTAGTATAGAAGTATAGATAAACAGCCTAGAAATTATTGTGATTAGGTATCACAATAATACCTTTTCACGGCCCGATAGTTTAATCGATTCTGACGGGTACAGGGTTAGTTTATATCCCGGGGACGAAGACGGGCTACTTTTTATCCCGGAAAATCAATGAGTTCCCACAGGATTCCTAAAAACCCATCCGCTTAAATGATTTGTATGAAATTGGGTACCGAGGTAGCTTGCGTCCCTGTAATTGACATAGGCATCTTATCCCGGAAAATCAAACAGTTCCCACGGGATCTTTAAAAACCTAAATCCACGCGGACGAAGTCGCGGGCATCCTCTAGTATTACATAATGGAATATTGTCGACGACATGATTGCGATTTGATTCCTAAAGTCCTGCCATCCGGAACATATTACATAGGTACCTACGCAAACGATCAGCAGTGATGAAGGGAAGCATGAGTTTACCCCACAGATTTCTGTGGTCTACTGGAATCTACCCTATGTACCTATATCTCTATATAATCAAAGCCTATATCCTACAATGGTTTCCCAAACCAAAGAAGCTTACTCCAACCCACTGTGACTAGGTGGGATAGCGGGAACAAGGTAATTTATTAAAACAACTAAATTGGTTGAAAAGTATTTATTTCATTTTTTAGGCAATAATGATGAAAATAAAGAACACATTCATAAATTCAAACATCTGTATTTCAAATTATTGAAAAATGATTAAGTCGAAAACAAAATTTTAACAAATTACTGCGACAAGTTTAGGTATTGATTGGATAAAGCCACCACAACTAAATAGAATAAATTAGTATGATAGTTTGTAATTAATATGATGTAAAAATATAACATTTGTGAGAATTAAACAAAACGGCCGATGAAGGTGGCAATACCAATTATAAAGGTACACTCATGACCCCTCAGTGAATCTTTTTCCAATCAATGTGTTCGCAGGGTTACAGTCTAGCAAATCTACACTTAACATTATTATAACATTTCATTCTTCGGCAATATAAAAGTATTCAAACTGATCACAATTTTATGGCAGCTCCATGGAACCCCATGCAACACTTATCCAACACAGTTCAGGTCAAAAATATATGACATTTCATAGAATCGGTTCACGAGGGCCCTTTCCACACAAGACGATACCAAGCGAACTTTATCCCTAGTTTGTAATGCGCACGTACATACTACACTTGAACTCTCAGCGAAAATGTCACATACTGTCCCTTACTCTCTTATTATCTTAGATCGATTCATTCTTATTCATATAAATGAGATGTGGTTTTCCATAGGTGCAAAAAATGCAAAAAAACATACGATCACAAACAGACTAGTATCCGAAAACTATCGAAAGTAACAAAATTTTATTGCATTTAGGATAGGCCACGAACAAAAGGCATATTACACAAACAAGCTCAATATATGTCAAATATAACGGATTTCATAAATCCAAAAATATAATATTTCTGTAATCGTTACAAAGTATGTAGATCAGCACAACTATCTCAATATAATACGATTTTATCGACCGGCGTCGGTCTGAACATAACTCACATAACATTCTACATTCGATAAAAACTATTCAGTCGTTTTTATTTATCCATAAATATATATCTTTAAAAGGCTCAAATAAAACTGTTACAGCTCTAAGTACCGTTCACAGTAAAATTGCGATCGGATCTATCACTGGAGGAATTATTATCCATTGGCACAGTCTCTCGCCGATGTTTAACCGTTTCGCTGCAACCGTAAACAGGTGCGGACGTCGCCCGCGACGCGACTGTCGCGCGACCGCATCGTCGGCAGAGGAGCGGTGTCGTATGTGGGCAGCCAGATACGAGAGCATCGCTCCTCTGCTGGCAATGCGGCTGCGCGGTCGCGTCGCCGGCGACACGACAGCCTCGCAAGGCTATCACGGAGGTAGGTCCATTTCCTTGTACTGTGGCGCTCGGTGGAATGTGACGGGGCCAGCTGCGTCCCCAGCCCTTATCACTAACTATACACAACTGGATACGCGGAGGGACTCAGCGCCTCGCGTACGAGAAGTTCACTATCACACGTTGAAACAATTTATCACCAGATCGACAGATAAGACGGGGAAGCACTGCCGCGCAGGATCGGCTCTCGAATCGGCGGGTGTCTAGGGCACCGGTCGTGCTATCGCGTCGCGTCCGAACTCTCCTGGGTATCGTGGCCACTAGCGCGACGCTCGGGGAACTGATCGGGGGAGAGATGAAGGTTCAGGTCGATGTGGCGCCAATCGATGAGATCACCGAGAAGGTCGAAATAGATGAGGCGATAATAGAGACCGGTCGGGAACGGCAGCTAATGCACGGGGAGGGGTTTGTCGGCGGCCGTGAGCTGGTGGCGACGGCGCAGCAGCTCGGACTCGGTGGGCGGCGAGAGGCCGAACGGCGCGCAGTACTCGTCGCCGCAGCGCACCGCCATGGCCTGCAGAGCGAGCCCGGTGCGCTCCAGCTCGTCCTCCAGGATGCTCTCGCGAGCCACGGCGTCGGGGCTGGGGTGGCAGGACTTGGAGCAGCGCAGCGCGGCCGGCTGACGCTCCATGTACGAGTAGTTCATGGAGAAGTGCTGCTGGATCACCCGGTTCACCGCCATGGCGGACTCCGCGAAATTGGACAGGTTTCGGGCCGACATATTGCTGTGAAAGAAACGATACATGATGAAAACCAATCTATGTATTATGTAGATATCAGAAGGGATTTGGTAAAATGTTTTTAATTTCTTGCACTCGCCATGACATAATGTTATCGTCACGGTGATGAGCTGGCATCAGCTTCACCTTAACATTTCCATAGCAACAATTACAGTCAATATTAGCCTCTTTAAATGGGTATATTTTTCTAACAGTCTCCATATCTAATCAGACGTTATCAACCTAACCTAGAATAGTCAGGTTATCAGTATCTACAAAGTGATTGTAGTCTGACCTCTGCAGTTAACAGCAATGTACTGACATTATAGGTTATATTAAGATAACGACTCCTGGGATACACATATGCTCATAGAGCATCCGTACGTAATCCGCCTCTATTAACGGCAGATTTAATTTGATCGGATACGGCTTGAGCGATCTTTCTCTGGTGACTTCTATTTTACCATGATTTTTCATTCACGATCATGGCCATCCTGCTAGCTGGTCTGTATGCAATGGTCTACAGCTATGCGATCAGGCCACCGCGATGTGCGAGCAGAGTATGTCAACTCACCGTTTCATACGAAGCGCGCTACTCAGCAGCGCAGCGGGTATTAGACAGACGCGTCAGGTGCCTTGCACTTACGACGAGATGTGCGAGTAGTGTAAAGAGTTGTACATCAACTCGTTTGATGTTGAACGGGATGCGCAGCGGCGGGTATTGAGCAGACGCGTCAGGTTAGGCCTTCGCCAAGATGGGAGTTGTATAAAGTGTTGTACGTCAGCTCACCGTTTGATGTTGAGCGGGGTGCGCAGCGGCGGATAGTGCGCGGCCGCGTCGGCGCGGCGCAGCCACGGGTGCTGCAGCACGCGCTCGGCGCTGATGCGGTGCGATGCCTCGCGCACCAGCAGCTGCGCGATCAGGTCCTTCGCCTCCGACGAGATGTGCGACCACTCCTCCTCCGGGAATGAATAGCGCCCTTCCTGTGGACAATAACAACTCTTATTAGCGATTTCACGCATAGGTGGCACAACAAAAGCACAGAATGGAGGAGGTATCCTCCATATTTTATCCGTTTATGCGGAATACGAAGCCCCGAAAAAGTTGTTGTTAGACAGCAAACCAGAGGGCCGCAGAGGCCGAGGAAGACCTAGAGGTCAGTGGATTGATGGAGTGGAGAAGGAGATGAGGGTTTTGGGGTTCGGAGCTGGAAGGACTGCATGACCAAGCCAAGGCCTACCCAGGGCTGTAGTGCTTTGTTGAAGATTATGCAGGAATGGTACGGAAGAACTGGGTATCAAGCAACGGCCGTCCTACATCGTATAGACTTACATCTGACGTCATATTCTTTGGTCACGATTAAGACGTGACGATATATCGATTGAAGGACTAGTCACTAGTGGATCGAGAACACAGGTTGGCACAAGAGTTACACGTGTTAGATCGCTCTTGAGATGGACAGATCAAATGAGGGCTGTGTTGGATGTTTCTGTACATGAGGGCACAAGGAAGGCAGCTGTTAGGTAAGATTGGAAACATACGTATGGTCAAGAATGCCACAACACTGAAATGACGACCACGACCCACGACCGTTTTGTCAAAAGCGAAACGACTGAGTAGAAGATGATCTGGAAGTCAGCCGTCGAGGCACCGCGGGCGTTGAGGTGGGTGGAACTGCTGGAAGCGCACTCTCACCTGGATGGAAGTGAAGAGCAGGTCCTGGCAGGCGCGGCAGTTGTCGCCGCGCTCCCAGCCGCAGTCGGCGCCACAGTCGGCGCGGAAGGGCGGGTAGCCGCACAGCAGGATGTAGGCGATGACGCCCAGCGACCACAGGTCGCAGCGCTTATCGTAGTGCGTGGCCGCCGAGCCCGCGAACAGCGACACCACTTCGGGCGCCATGAACTCCGCGCTGCCCACCTGCACCACAAAACACATAGCTTTAAGAAAGAACCTCAAACTCCCAGCTGCTTCTTTCCAACATTTTAGCTTTTTTGCAAGTTCTGCGCTCACTTTCAAGAACTCATCTTTGTGATGCCGGGAAAAATGACGCAACATAGTGGTGGATAGAAAAATCTGGTCTTGAGGATACCCAATATCACATAAGGCAATGAGTCAGTAAAATGGAGACGAGTAACGACGCAAAAACTGGTGCAGTATTGTCTACTGATTGTCTGAAGCTTACATCTCTGAAAAAATCTGAAAGATATCTATCCTCAAAATTTTTAGGCTTTGAGACGAATACCAAAATAGATTTTGCTAATCAACTGCGAACAAGATGATGGGGTACACGTTTTTACAGGAAGTTCTTAGTTACAGTTAGCTAGGAGTATGATTGTCAAGTTACCGGCGTCATGAGTTGCGGGGTCGCCAGTGGGCTCGCGAGGCTCGAAGTGAAGCTGATCCCGCTCCCCAGATCGAAGTCACAAATCTTGACTGGGCAGAGACTGTCGCGGTTGACGCACAGGATGTTCTCCGGCTTCAGGTCGCGGTGGGCCACGCCCTTGCCGTGCAGGAAGTGCAGAGCGTTGGCTATCTCGCGAACTATCTCCGCCGCTTGCGGCTCTGAGAAGTAGTGATGCTCCTGTATCCGCGACAGGAGCTGACCGCCGTTGATCTACGACAAACGGAAACGGGCTGTTAGTGTTATGCTCTATACAGATTATATTGACCAATCTTGAATCCAGAGACAGGCGTTCATTAAAGTATCATCATCATTAACATGATCGACCGATCACCGGCCCACCACTGATCAAAGGTCTCCTATTAGAATGACAAGGGTTTTAGCCATCTACCTCGCTGACATGGATTGGTATACACTTCACACACCTTAAGAACACTAACCATTCAAGTTTACTCGCGGTTTCCTTCTTAAAGTAAATGATATTTATTTCTCAAAACGCGCATAGCTCCGAAAAGTTCCTCTAGCATCGAATCCCCGACTTTTTGAATGGACGCCTGAACCACTAAACTACCACGGCTTTTCATTTGTCAATTTATTATATTTATTGAATCCTAATCCTAATAATATTATATATTATAAATATAAATATGAAAGTGTGTATGTTTGGTTGTTTGTTACTCAATCACGCAAAAACGGCTGAACGGATTTGGATGAAAGGAATAGTGATAGATTATATCCTGGATTAACACATAGGCTACTTTTTATCCCGGAAAATCAAGAGTTTTTGCGGGATTTTGAAAAACGTTTATCCAAGCGGACGAAGTCGCGGGCATCAGCTAGTAGGTAAGGAATCTGTAGGCATACCTATACCTATTAAATAAACATAATTCATTCAAGCACATCAGGCAATAGTTAAGACCTAGTCAATTCCACTTAGTGCCTATTGCGTTAGCATACGTGGCAACTAACTTCGACCTTGTGCAAGGCTTAACAGAATGCTACAGTTACTCGTGCCGGTATCAACCGGCTTCCCTCGCCTGCCTTAACCTGATTGAATTGCTTTATTTGCTTTATTAGTTTATAAAACCCGTAGGGGGTTGCTGACTAGCGTTTATAAATTACTAGCTAACCCCGGTAGGTTAGTATCTAAAACCCAATCGCATGACAAAATATTACTCATTTCATAATTTTATTACAAAAACAAAGGCAAAAATCTTAGCAATAAAAAATATTAATTATTGAGTAAAGAATCACAAGGTTGTTATCTATGAAGGAATGGCTCCTTCTTTAAACTTTTGATTAAACAATGGGCTAACCTTTCTGTCTCATGTAACGTGATTGTATTCTAAGCCCGTGAACCCAAACAAATTCTGATAAACCTACACATTTGTGTTGCTATTCACGTTGTTGCTAATGTGGATATGTGGGATTTCAGGTGATCAAATGATTGTTTTATATTTGCTAACTTAATTGAGAATTTGCTCAGAAAATAGGAGCTAAAAGATGCAAATAGAATAAGAAACTAAGTGCTGAGAGTGTATCTACAAGGCTAGCTAACAAAAAATGAACACCTTCTCCAAAACAACATTAAAGAGGAAGCTTGCGTCCCAGAAATAGAGGTAGGCAACTTTTTATCCCGGAACAGCAAAGTTCCGACAAGTTTTACAAAAAACGACTGAGTCGCGGTCATCATCATAGTACTTGTAGGTGCTCACCTTCTCGAAGACAAGATAAAACTTGTCGGTATCCTCAAAAAATTCAATGAGCTGGATGATGTTCGGGTGATCCTGGCAATAGTGGAAGGTCTCCACCTCGCGGAACACCCGGGCGCGGGCGTGCCCCGGCACCTTGTCGATGATCTTCACTGCAAACTCCTGCCCGGTGTAGATGTTGACGCAGGTCTGCACCGAGGCATACGCGCCCTCGCCCAATACTTCGCCCGTGAGCTTGTATAGGTCTGTAACAAATTTCAACATTACTTCCTAAGAAAGATTGACACAACGGCGTGGCGTTTAACCATAGATATGCACGTTTAACACATTTTGTCATGACAAAGAAAGAATCGTACGACTTTAGTTTCATATTCTTGCAACGATAAATATTGGGTTGTAATTTTTGAATGTAATAAAATGGCACCATACCTACTCAGATAGTTTGACCATTACCTAAGTGTAGTTGCATAAAGAAGCAGGTTTCCGATACCGACAGGTCGGTGTGGGTCGCGTTACCGATCGGTTGCGGGAAATAACCCCATAGTATGAGCTCTCACTTGAATAGACATTTAATAGGTACTGATGGTGCCCGCGACTCCGTCCGATTTAGGTTTTTTTAAATCCCGTGGGAACTGTTTGCTTTTCCGGGAAATAAAGTTGCCGAAGTTAATTTCCGGCGCGTAAGCTACCTCTTTACTTTTCATATACATTTAAGAAAACCCTTAAGAATCCCGTAGGAACTTTCTTTCCGGGATGTAAAGTAGCCTACGTCCGTCCCCCTGTACCAAATTTCATTAAAATCGGTTCAGCGGCTGAGCCGTGAAAACGTAGCAGACAGACAGACACACTGGAAATAATATTAGTATGGATAAGATAACTATAATTCTACCCACACCGGCATACCGACCCATACCTGTCGGTACTGGAAACCTGCTTCTTTATGCAATTTCAATCTCCCTATCATCTCATTGATGTTTCCCTAATATTTTTGTAGACATTTGTGTTTAGGAAATATACTGAGGAAAACGTTGCAAGAATTGGTCTAATTTTAGATTACCTACCTACTTAAACTTAGCATTGTATGAGCACCGACAGTGCCAGGCGAAAATTAAACGTGACCATGAGATATTTTAAGACAACCTTTACAGGATATTTAAAGGTTTTCACTCAATTTGGTTTATAAATCTTCAAGAAACTTTGCATCTATCGCTGTTTCATTAATATTCTAAACGGTTTTCTCATTACGCTCGTACGTAAGAGGTTTCTATTTATAGGTACTAAGTACCCACTTAATTCGTTCATGACGCCGAAGTCTCGTAAGTGCATGCAGTGTGCTTATGATACAATTATCGTATTACACATATTGTCCACTAGCTTTGTGGTGCTAGTCTAAGCGGTGGTAGTTGTGTTTGTCTTCGGCTTACTCAAGGGGATCCGCGGTTCGATCCCGGGCACGTACCTACCTACCTTCAACTTTTCGGGCTATGTACAATTTATAATTAAAACTTGCTTTAACGGTGAAAGAAAACATAGGAAACCTACATGTCTGAGTCACACTTACTAAGATAATGTTCTCAATGTTTGTCAATCCTCACTTGTTGATCTTGTAGCGTGATGGACTAAGCCCTAAACCAGTCTCAGTCTGAGAGGAAACTCTTGCTCAGCTCAGTTTATGCATTAGAATAGGCATCTGAGTCTCGACAGAGTCCTGGCATAGTCTGACATTTAAAGAGCTAAAAGTATCTTCTAAACAAGACACGACCACCGAGTTACCTGAGCTCTCTTCCTTCCATGCTGTGCTGCAGTTCGTTGAATCGGGGAGTTATTCATTTTGCCAGCTGTGATCTATGTGTTTCATCTCAAGCAGCGGTAGTTACCTTGGAAACATGACGTGACCACCGAGCTGCCGGAGCGCTTCTTCCTGCGGCGCTTCCTGCGCGCCTCTTCCTTGCGGCGCTGCAGCTCCTCGCTGTCGGGGATGGGCACCGGCGCGGACGACTCGGGCCCACGCGTTATCTCTTCTGTTTCGCGCTCACTCCCCGACAGACTACTGCCACGGCCGACGCCTGAGGACAAGCAATTAACATTCATTAGGATACAGATTATATTAAGAAAACGCATCGTCCGGAGACCCTCGGATGGACGAACATCTCAAGCGAGTCGCTGGGAGACGTTGGACAAAAGCGTCATGTTTTGTAGAGATCCCTACTAAAGACCTGAGGACATCTTGGTTAAGAAAACGATTTAACGAAGATACAAGTTAAAAAATGCTATTTATTCTAATCTGCAATTATGCTTGGTGGAAAGTTGAAAGCATTGAGCCTTACATTGAGTAAATTAGAAGAATACCCATTCAACCTTGCTTCGAAATTCAATGGAATGGATAGTACATTTATTTGGTTTTGTAGCTTAAGCTGGCTTGTTTTATAAGCACGTTTTTGTGTTATATACCCATTTAAACTTTTAATTATCATGCAAGAGTAGGTATTTATAGGACCTTGCATGGGAGATTAAAATTAGGGACATTATTAGGGCAATAACCTATACCTACGCAGCCAAAGTCTCGGAAACATAATAGGTAGGTATGTAACAATAAATCTTTATGCTTGACCACTTATTGAAATCTGAGAAACATTTTGACCATGATAATGTACTTATAAGTTATAATGTACCCCACAAATTCAACACCACAAATTCACATTATTTATTGATCAATACAAATATCAGCTGATCATCAGATGATATTTGACAATCAATTGACGTCATATAGCGTATATAGTAACGACCTCTAGAAGTACCTATTTGTCTGTGGTCTGTGATGTCATATAGCCACAGATACAAAATTTATCAGCACTTGATTATTAATCCCTGATTTGAGGCCGAAACAGTAAAGTCGAAATGTTACGAGGTCATAATATTAAAGCTGAGGATAACAACGGTAGATCTTACGTCCTTTATTGATCCAACTTGAGCCCCTAAAGCCATTTACAAAATATATGTTAACAAGTCAGCTGCCGACTCCAATGTGCTAGGTAGGTACTTATAGTTCTACCATGGTTCCACTTTCAAATAGAGGAACATTTTTAATTATGAGTGCTTTCCACCATAACTGATTTGCAAGGAAGGTGAGCGATGAGCTAGGAAATCAACTAACTAGGTACCTACTAAAAGTATTGATTCTTGAGCATGAGTAGTGAGGAATATGTGTACAGCACCCTATATATTCCATGGTGTGCACTGTGCAGACCACCAGTATGGCCACAACTAAAAACTCATTGTCAGAGTCAGAGCTAAACTTTGAAGAAGCTATTTTTTTAAGTGGGTTTGACACCCATCCCTCTTTTCGCATCATCGCCGATTCCTAGTAGTGTCTTATATAATAATTAGTCAAAATATTATCCCAACTAATATCATAAAGGCGAAAGTTTGTGTGTATGTTTGTTAATCTTTTGATTTGGCTGAAATTTAGAACGAAGATAGATTATACCCTGGATTAACACATTTTACTACTACTATACAGGCTATTTTTAATCGCTTAAAATTAAAGAGTTCCTACGAGATTTTAAAAAACCTATCCACGTGAACGAAGTCGCGGGCTGAGCTAGTCCCAACTCCCAACTATGCTTCACCTAGATGTGCAAAAAAATCGTCTGCAGGCTGCTAAGTTAGCAGTTGGCAAGTCTATAGACGCTAAAAGATTATGTTGCTTAATACCTAACTATTCTGTGAGAGGTTATCAAACGAAATTATCTATGCGGTGCGTGACCCGGTCTTATCTTATCTTTAGCTAGTGAGTGGCTCCTTCGTCAGCCTTCCGACTAATAGCTTAGCTAATACAGCTTTCACTTCCTTACACAAGATTCTTAGTTTATTCCAACGGCTTGAACATACACATCGAATTTGGGCATGACGATACGTTTATTTTCTCCTTCCAAATTCGGATTTTCTTATCGTGGTTCGGGGCCTGCTTATTATTTTAAAAAAATGTAAGCTAAAAAAATTATACTTAAGAGGGCTCTCTCCGTCACTCGTTTCATACAAACGTAGTTCCAATTTCATTTGAATATTAAACAACCAAAGTCCATGAAATTTTGCAGACATATTCTAGAAACTAATATCTATGTCTGTGGTTTTCCAGATTTATGTTAAAATATTCGGTTTCAAAGTTACGCGGTCTTAAAAATTTACATACAAATCTTTGAGCCCCTGTAATTTTAAAACTACATATTTTTAAAAAATCTAAAACACCACAGACACAGATATTAGTTTCTAGAATATGTCTGCAAAATTTCATGGACTTTAGTTGCTTAATATTCAAATGAAATTGGAACTACGATTGTATGAAACGAGTGACGGAGAGAGCCCTGTTAAGCTTGAAATTATATTTCAACTCTAACTTGAAGCAGCAGTTTTAACTTGTCATGAAACAAAAATCTACTCGGATCTAGCATCTACCTACAGAAAAGAATTTTTTAAGAAACCACAACAAAAAAATCGTTTGAAGCAATCTTTTGGAAGTATTCAGCGACCAACAATCTTTTGCTTCGCTTAAAAAATATTTTAGTATGTTTTTAGTATTCTACACCAATGGATTTTGATGTAATTTTGAGATTGATATAAGATTTCAGTAGGCAGGTACCTATTGGATAAAGAACTTTCTGGAAAATTCATTTCCAGCGTTCAATGATCTTCGTTTGTTTTGCTTGCAGACTTTTGCAATTTTTCATGGACATTAATTAGCTATTGTACGTACCTGAATTCTATAAGTGTTTCAATTGGAACAAAACTCGCATGTTTATCGCTTGAATTACAATAGGCATATTTTAATAAGCGATAAACATGTGTTTATAGTTTCTCTTTTTCAAAATATAATAATGACACGACATAATATTGAAAACAGTAACTGATTCGGGCTGATAGCTCTCACTAGGTAGGTACTACCTACCTACGCTTTCTGCTACGCCATTGTAACGTTTTCACTTTGTTCGTAATTCGAATTTGAATACGTACAAAAATGACCGTTGACAATCCATGCTAATGACTGGTAATCACAGTGAGATTTATGTTGATAATCGTATAACGAGTAACGACCCTTTTTTAACCCCCGACCCAAAAAGAGGGGTATTATAATTTTGACGTGTGTATCTGTGTATCTGTCTGTGGCATCCTAGCGCCTAAACGAATGAACCGATTTTAATTTAGATTTTTTTGTTGAAAGGTGGCTTGATCGAGAGTGTTCTTAGCTATAATCCAAGAAAATCGGTTCAGCCGTTTGAAAGTTATCAGCTATTTTCTAGTTACTGAAACCTTCACTTGTCGGGGGTGTTATAAATTTTTAATCTAGACTTGTATACCGTAACCAGCCGTAGTTGATCTAGATGCGATCAAAATAATTTATACTTCAATGATCTGTACTTACTAATAAAATATTTGATTGAAGAAAAGTGACGATAAATAGCTAAAGATGAAAGGGAACTGCTTATTTGATCTTCTATAATGTATCTTGAAATATTTATCTGACCATGATCTGGTCCCACAAATTAAAGTTCAAACTTATAAACACACAGCAATAGCCCTCGGTCTTTATAAATGATTAACAGTCTTACAATTCTGCAAATTAAAACTGCGCTTTTAGTAAAAGCACCATGAATTTGGCGACATTGAAATAAAAATACCTAGGTACACAAAACGTACTCAGCTACTACTTACTAAGCAAACATGGAAACAAAATGCCCATAAAACATAGACAATTAAGTAACCAACTAATCATTAACGTAACCAATAATAAAGATGCAATAATAACGATGCAATATTAACCAGTCAATAGCACCGTCCTAATAGAACAAAAGTTTTGAAACAGTCACTGGCGCGCTAAATCGGCCCTTTGAAAAGCAAACAGCTTGTGTAAGTAGATCTATTGGGAACGCTATGTCATCGACAGTATTATTCTGTATTCAGCTGGGATACGTGAGCCGCGAGTGCAGCTGAGTTGGCAAACAAAGCCGGGTCAACGACCCGCGCGGCCGCACCCAGAGTGCGTATGCGCACTCCCACTGCCACATTACGCGAACGTTTCAACTCTAGTCACTCGAGGTCTATGAAACTATCGTACGATGTAGTAAACAGTGTTTTGGCTGATATGAAGGAATTTTTCTACCATAACAAATATTATAAAATGTAGTTACTACCACAGATAACTCCGTTACTACCAAAATAACTTAGTACGCGTTCGTTTAAACTCTCTTTGAAGTCTATGAAAGTGGGTACTTAACTACTTAGTGAAACCATAGATAAAGTATTATTTAGTGTATCTCTATAATAATTATTTTCTAACTCAGTCTGTCCATTTTTATTGGTTTTATTACTGTTAGAGTCAACATTATGAGAGAGAGATCACTTACTTTACCAATAATAGCTGTGGCCTATGACTGATTACTAGATAACACCAGTTGATTTAATTCAAGGTAGATAGGTAGGTATTTATTTACGTATCTACCTTTATTTATTACGTGGTCAAGGTAAATAAATACAAGGGGAAATCTATTTTTATTCAATTATTGTTTTTCAAACCCACATTGGTAGGTACTGTTCTTTAGAATTTTTAAAATTGTTTCTTCGTTTGCCATTATAAGCAACAATTTAAGTAGAAGACTTATCAAGGCTCACATTGTCTTTATGCCTGCATGGAGTGAACACGACTATCCAATTTGTGTACGTATCAAAGACAAACAACCTATGATAATAATATTTATAACACGTTTTAACGTTCACATTCTATAGAAGGTGCCACGACTGAGCTCGTATGTGTTGTTCCGTAAAACAATTTATTCAGATCTGCTTCCGTGTCACAACAAACAGTATTCGTGTGATAAGGTTCGTTATGTAGCTATATCGTTCGCATAATGATCACTGATCATGATCAAGGAACAAGATGACTGTTGCATTTAAATAAGGGGTTTTTAAAGTTCTTTAAATGGAAGAGGAACAGACTCACGGTTGGTTATTAAAAAAACTTAACGCGCTACTACTTTTATCAAGAATTTTATTTTTAACAGCAAAAAAAAAACAAGAAATATTTTTTAACAATCAAAGTATTAGGTAGAAAAGTGTCAATATTCCTAAATTTCATAGTAAGCCGAAAAAGAAAAGGATTTTAGAAAATATTAGACGTATAGTTAGAACTCGAGAGGACCTCGAATTGCGAGTCGAGAGATGAACAAAACACACACGATCACCACACGATGAATGAAATAAACAATTTGCTCAACGATGGCAACTACCATAAAATTGTTAAGGCACAATTTAGCCTGTACTTGAAATAATTAATTACACCCGATAACCTTGGATTACACCACTACAAATGCCAATCGGAAATGCTGACTTTTAAAGCGAGGCAATAAGACGCAATACTGTCTAGCTACCAATAAAGCATTAGAGACCACAAAACACAGGATATAAACCAAATGCGCAATAAAATGGCGATTGTAACAATCAGGAGGCACGGCACACCCACTCGTACAATCGCCTGCTACCATGCTGGTTTCCTGTTTACAAAATTATATCAGTAAGAGTCGGTTAAGAATAGGGCTGTCATCTGAACAAATCCCATACACAGCTGTACAGCAATGTGACCGCTACAATATGTGATGATCACAATCAGCTCAGAAGGGTTGTCTATTAGATAAAAGTATAGCTGCAGCAAGAACTAGCTACAGCAATTACGCCAGCCACTAAAATCCTATGCAAAATTTTCTAAGCCATGGATGTTTGGATAACTCAAGAATAAAATCCGAATGTCCCATACTTCGCCTATTGGACTATTGTATACGAATCAAAGTAATATACAGCAACTCAATTCGAATAAGGAAGAAATACGGACCACCTTAAAATATTCACAGAAACATGAGAGAATTTTAAAGTTTTGGATGTTTTCGCCAAAGACAGTATAGGTAATTCTAAATTAACAATTATTTACCTAAGAAATATTTCACCCCCCCAAAACTTTAATTAGAAAAAAAACCTAAACGTTCTGTGAAGATTGTGTTTAAATTTTTAAATAATTGGAAAATGACATAGTTAATGAAGCAATCCTGACTTCCCGAGTCATCGAACGTGCGATACAGAAACCTAAATTCGTAAAAGCGCCACCTACGCCTTAGCGTGGACAAACAGACAAGCTAATTCTAAAACCGTGTTTTACGAGGAACCCAAAATACGTGAGGAAGCGACGTGAATAATAAATAATTATAATATCCGTTCGGGTTTGTCTACGTGGAACGAATTTTGATAAGTACCTACATAAAAGTCATTAAAGCTCACAACATAATATTATGGATTTAAGTTTAAGAAATTCAAATTTTAGAAAACCTTCGGATGACTCACTAACCTAACCAAAAAAAACTGATTCCAATTAGGTATCAGTACTGGTAAAAGACTTAAAAAGCATAATGCTTTGAAGGAGGATGCTACAAATCACGAGGAAATGCTATAGTTACCTACCTATCCAACCAGTTATTACCAAATATTCCTGAAATGACAAACTTTTAATGATTTTATGATTGTCTTTTCAATAAACATATTATCAAAGACAAATAATATATCGTTGTCTCTAACACACATTCAAGAAAGGGACCGGGAGACGGGTAAACACACAGCGGCCATTTTAGGGAACCGATGAAATTTCTAATCGCTATAATGGGTAGCTCGACCATAAAGACACCTAAGGCGAGAATATTGGTCTCAAATGACAGCTTTGATCACTGATCTCGGTCAGTGAATTCGTTTTTACTATCACAGAATTGGGAATCAGCTTACTTTGTACTATGGATTATTACATCGTATAGGGGGCAAATCAAGTCAGATTTATTTCAACAAATTGTGATGTTAGATGGAGTGTAGCAGCACAGTTAAATTTTTAATGAAATCTTGTGCCACTGCGCAAGATTTCATTAAAAATTTACCCAGAACGAGTTTGTGGACTAGAAACAAAAAAATACTACATAAAATTAATGAATTTTCAGAACGGCTTAAAGTATTTGAACAGCTATTCGTGTAGACATTCGTTACATGACGATTGACGACTTTAGAAGTGGTCTGTCGCGTTTAAGTTTGGTACGGAGGAGAGTACGAGAGTGATAATTACGTAAAAGTTAAAACATTTCAGGTGTAACGTAACGTGTTTATTTTATTTGGCAAGTCAACATTTAAGTAATGTTAAAAATATTAGACTAATTAACAACTCAGTTCGTTCACGTGGAACTTACATTAGGGTTCTAAAAAATTCCTTGATTAAAAATCGGATTTTGGGAATCAAGATTAAAAAACAAAAGCTCGGAAAAGGAAGAAAACAAATTAATAGGAAATAGCGAGTTATTCGACAAAACGTTAAACAAGCAATTAAAATAATTTAAGCATACCGACCTACCAATTATATTAAGAAACAATTTACTTGTCGAAACTTGTATTACAGAATTGACTCGTTGTTAAACCTCTGATATTTCCGGTATTGACATTGTGCCCTTAGGTACTTGGTTAGAGTCCTTTCAGACGTGTCACAACCACAGCAACAACAATTAGGTATAACACAGTGCAGTGGCGAGAAATGTCACTGGGAGCATTTTATGAAAAGGCAGTTCCATTCAGTTTGAATGCGCGTTTAATGGCTCTTTCGAATGTGTAGTCAAAATGACATCGTGGCCACAAAGGCAAGTTTTCTGTAGGTAGTTTGAGGCTGCGACAAACACAACTTCTGACAGTTGTAGCTGCTATAATGTGTTTGTGGTGTGGTCCGTTTGTATAGACACTAAATTGTCTACTTTCTAATTTGTTTGTTGATTTAACGTTGAGCCATAATCAATCGACTGCATAAAGAGCTCAATACTTTTATATACCCTCAAGCTGTTAACAAACGAGCAATAGAGCGACTTTCTAATTGCATATCTACTGCCCTTTGGTAGGTAAATTTTTTAGAGATAAGCATTTCCTTTGTACATAGCTTAATTTATCATAACTTTGTAACTACAATTTTGGTACAAGAAAAATAAATAAATAAAATTTAATATGGTTTCATTTACTATCACCATCTTATTAAATCAAGACGCGACTGTTTCCGAGTTAGATCTTAGAGAAGCATATCCGAACCTGAAACCCCTTATCATGCGCTAAAAAGAGTTACCGTAAGTAAAGTTCAATAATAATTATAACGACGTAAGAAGCTTACAAGTTTAATCAAATAAACCACAAGTATAATTTTATCTAAGTATCTCTGTTTACTCTTGTTTCATAACCGTTTGAGTCACAAAGATAGCAATATTATTGACAGAGAAAGAAAAAGCAAGTCCAGTGCCAATTTTACTGAATGTCAGAAATCATGACTGGTAATATAAGGGAGACATTACTGTTCTTGCTATACTTCAGTGATCGTAAAACAAGTAGTCCAATCTAAAGTTGCAACGTGGCGGTTTGTGCAGGGCTGAAGTTAAATTACAAGCCCAGCTGAAATCTATTTTATACAATGCGCAGTAATTCGCCTCATGTTCAGGTCGGATTACTATTCTGTGTACTCCATGCAAGTCTATACCTACAGAGTTATGATAATTTCTTTATTATTGGTTCTAAATGAAACCCGCTGTAATAACTATTCTCTAAGATCAAAGTCTAGTAGTAACACTAAATACAGAGCAATGTTAAATAAATTGCCAACTCGGTCTGGCACTGTCACTGAACTAAACCAGATGGTTATCTCAGTGAAATCACGGCAAGGGAGAACTATTTTTGTTGCTAACGAACAGCTTTCACTAGTTACCTAGTCCATGGCTCATTTGTCATTTTACATAATTGTTTTCACCAATAACTCTTCAGCGTATCTCTCTCTCTTTAGCATTTTTGTGATTGGAAATGTTTGACAATTTGGTACTTTGTGCTCACACTATGCATAAACGAATAATTATGCATATATGATTGGACCGAAGTATAATTAGCCGGTTTTCGTTCCCTGCTGGACACAACCCTACCCAAAAGTGTGCCACCACAGAGTCCGTCTTACTCTCCCTCCAAACCTGTGAAGATGACACTGCCATTGTCGCAATTAAAATACCATAAGCCTACGTTGACGTATTAGTTTACAAATTGCGAAAAACCAAATTAAATTTGAATTTCGCGGGCAGGCCCGTCGCTTCCACCTTAACCAATGATTGGTCCAGCTTTTCCGGTAACAACTGTTGGTACAGTTGCATGTTAGACATAATTTTGTGTTTAGTTTAGTAGTTTCAGTGTAATTTTCAGTTACACATTTGCTTATTTCAAGAGTTCATATCTACCTAATAACTATCTACTTGTGATTCATTAATCATTACGCATTGTTTACTCTAGGTAAAGTAACTCTGGGTGATATTGAATTAGTATTGAATGCATTTCTTATGAATGAGCAGTGAACGGCAGGCGGTGGGGATTGGCTACCCCATGCAACCATGTATGAGAGAAATCGATTCGGAAATTGCTCGCGTAGAGGGAGAGGTGAAGGGGCGAGTAATTCGATATTAAATGCCTGGAAATACAAAGCGCGGTAGAAACAGCAACGCAAAGCTATCATTGACCGCAACTGGGATGATTTGTTAAAAGGAACTGGTGTCTTAAGACTATATTATAGTGTTTCGGTAAGAAGGTACGGTACAGTGACGACAATTGCAATCAGTTCTGATACTCTATAGTATAAAGAACGTAACATTGGCATCGAGTAGGTACAATTTATACAAGAAATATAGTGTGGAGTTGAATTGTTGCTTGAATTAAAGCTTTCGAGTTGGACAAGAAGTTCATTGGATACTTTGTCGTTACGCGTCGCGTTTGTCCAAGCCTTGAAATTGGAATTGCCATAAAGCCCGTCACGGTCAAGGCTACGCAGATTTGCTTTGATAGACACGAGTGACCGAATTCAATCAACGCGTAGTTGTAAAATTCAACATCGAGGTCGAAGAAAGATTAATTGAAATTGAAAAACCAAGATGTCTACATATTACACAAGGATAAATGCAATCAATCCAAAAAAAATCGAGAAAGAGGTTGGCCACTGAATCCAATTCGGATGTGCAGCGTACGATAAACTTCAAGGTGTCTTCTGCCAACAGTGCCTGTTGTCAATGATTACAAGATTCCGAAACATGGGCGGTATAGGCCTCTTATGAAAGCTTACGAGTGACTTAACGGGCGTGGCGGTAGAAAGAGATCGGAGTGATCCAATCAGAAATGAAGTGAAACATAAAATTAGAGTAACTGACACTGCCCAACCAAACGCAATTAGGTAAAGCCAGTTTGATCTTTGAGAAAATCTTGAATCTAGAATACTTAAAAGAAGAGATAGATTACAGTTACCAATTACCTTAACCTTATTCCATTCATCAATTCAAAGTAAGGTAGGAAGGTACCTAACTACTGTATCAATCTACAGTCACGGTGTTCTAAAAATAGTGTCACAAGTACATTTTTTCCTTGTTTTTGTCCATAAAGCTACATCTAGATAGATACTATGGCTTTATATTGTCTGTTTACATGGTGCTGTATAGTTACATAGTTACTGTATACCCAAGCTGCGCAGTTTGATGTTAGGTGACCTTGGCAATGAACGCTCCGGGGCGACGCGCTCCAGCGGCCATGTTGAAATCCAAGCGTGTATAATAATGGAATTGCATTAAATTATAAACGCATTCTTAAAAAACAAAACCTTACATGTGATGTGAAGCTAGAATCGTGGGAATTCTATACAGACCACGAAACAAACAGAATCAAATTGCTTTCTTTTTAACAGAATTCATAACAAAGTATCAGGTTCTCGATTCGGTATTTTAATAAACAGTTTTGTTTAGCTACACTTTCGTATTTCTTTTTACTGTATCAAATGCATCAATTGTTATAAAGCATTGTGAATACAAATTTTGTTCCAATGACATTTCAACATTATGAACTCCAGGTTCATAATCCTCCAGTGTAATGCCCACCTAAAATCTAAATATTTTATTTGGTCAACTGAAAGAAATGGGCACAAAGCTGCCGATTGAGTATAATATTCTTGATACCCAGTCTTTTATAACTTATCCAGATGCTCCCATAGAATGTAACTCTAAATTCCATACATCGATGGTTCTAGACCTTTAATCCAGATGTTGCAAGGATAATGCTAAAATAAACCATAGCCGGGCATCCACTGATTATGCATAATATAGCTAGTCATTCTGTGGATAAATAAAAACCGTTTAAGTTAAAAGGTTTTCCATGTTAATTTACTTGTTTTTCATTCCTGTCCAATAATATTTGCTTCCTATAACAACAGTTATGTTTGACTAGATTACAGATAAATAGGTCTGTAGTCAATTATTACGAAATTCAAGTTTTCTTTAATTGCATATAGTAAATCCTAAAAAATCCTTTTAGATTACTCGGATGTTATCAGCACGTTTTCTAATTAAATTGCTTTTCTGTCAATTATCACTTAGATTTCTAAATTAGTAATTGATTGTTGCTAGACAGATTGTTATGAAATCGAGTTCTCATAAGTCACAGTAAATCGTATGAAATTGTACACTTTCCAGGTATAAATTACAGGTTTGAAATCTACATTTTCTGATCAAGTCTAATGTAACGCCACGCCGCCTCAGCCAATCGCAACGCGCCAACGCCAACCAGACTATCCGAGTCAAGCCGAGCTGGCCAATCACCGCCTGTTACAGCCGATAACCGCCAAGACGGCCAATCATAGCCTACTGCCGCCGTGACAGCCAATCAACGCCAGCGCCATTGACAGCCGAACGCAACTCCGCCACCACTGCCGAATCCCTTCGGTGGGGATAACGCCATATAAAGCTATGCGAGCTCATTATTATGGATTATTGTTCTATCGTACGCATTGTAAGCTGAAACTATGTCCATTTGTGTAAACAAGTGTAAATTATATAAATAGTAACAAAGTAACAATAGTAATAAAGCAATGAGTGATTTGTATTAGTGTGTTTAGTGAAGTGATATAATAAATTTGGGCGATTATACTGATTTGCTCTTTTTATTTAAACCCACTGTTTCATCTCAGAAGTGGGATTAATAAAGAAAGTTATGATGCATAATCGCGCCAATTAACGAGTCGGCAAAGACATGCCATCTACTTTGTTCATCCGCAAGGATGAAACGAATCATCGTGTAAAAATCAAGCGACAATGAAGATCGTCCACTTCTGGGGCCCGGAAGGTCCTTAGAAGAGTTTTGAACCGGAGGTACATTCATCTGCAGCGTGCATGGTTTCTACGCCCGATGGCAACCTACCCTCAACTTCTACGCGTAATAACTGAGGTATGATCCATCCATTATTCCATTTCAAATAATCCCGTTTTTAATGATATTGATGCATAGTGTAATGAGGTTGATCGTGTTTGTAACCTCTACTGACCCCCACCACCCTGTTGTAACACCCTGTTTGAGGTTATGAAATTAGTATTAGAGCACGCGGGTTATGATAGGTGGTCATTATACGCTCGCGGATAGTGAATGGTTTGAGTGATAGCTGAAGATAAATATAACTGTAATTTGTGGCATATCTGACCGTCAAATAAAGGTTTAGGTTTAAAGATGTTTAATTCTCATAAAAACAAAAAAAGTCATTTACATAAGAACTTAATTCTAAGAAAATAAAGTTTACAATATTCGCCATTTAATTAAGTACTCATTCAGCGCATTTGTTGAAGTAATTCGCATTACTCATAGTGTGAGCAGCTAATTCAGTTTTAAATGGATTGAATGAGTGTACATTTTTTATGTGTGCAGGTATTTTGATGTACAGTTTAGCTCCTTCATAGATAAGGGTTTTTCTGCCATAAATTGTTCTAGTTTTGGGTAAGGCAAGGTAACTAGCTCGACGAGTTTTAGTTTTAATTTTTGTAAATGTGATATTTGTGTGTATTGTTTTATTTATAGTTTTCCTAACAAAAATACACGTATTGTATATATATAACTGATAAAATAATGGCGGTGAATACTAATGCTAAAATTGCAACCGATTGATTTAGTCAACTTTTTATCGAATCAGGTAAAAACCCGCTCAACCATCCACTTTTCACGTTGCATCTCGCCGAGATACCCGCAATTTGAATTCGCAGTTTAATTCTAGAAAACGTACTTAGTGGGTTAGTAGTAGTGCTTTCCAGTATGTGGAAATTATGACCAAGTGCTACCGGTACGAAAAAGTTAACAAGTAATTCAATAAGTTAAATAATAAAAAATAAAAACTCCCGACTGCAGTTTGCGCTGCATATTTTTCGGCTCTTACATTAAATCGTATAAAATCCACCACATTGATTGTTTAAAGAATTTTATATACCCATTGACACACACGCCATCAAGACGAATGACGTATCATTTATCAAAATCGGTTAAAATTGTTGAGTGGTTATGAACTGACACAAATACATACTGATCAGGAATTAATTAAAAAAAAAAGATCTAGTATATCGGATGGTAACAATAGTTCTCAGACTACCCGCAAATTTCAACCAGAAGTTTTCCAGAAACAAGCTTTGACGCTATTAGTGTTTTTATTTGCACAAGGCTCAGTTATAGTATAAGGTTCTATAAACCTTTAAGGTTATTTTTTTCGCGTCGTCGGTGATATTCCCGCTGCAGTCATACAGACAACACGGGGTACGTGTGGGGTACCTGTAAATTATTTTTAAGGGTACAATAATATCATTTACGTCAGAATCGGTTGATGAACACTTTCAGTGTGCTCAAACCCAGTTTTGCATATAGCATGGCGATCGCAATTTGAATGTAAAATCGAATTGTTTTATGATGTTCACTTTTGAGTTTCTTGTGAAATTGATTTTCATGTGGTTATATGATTGTTATGTAATATGAATATAGATCTTCATAATTGGGGCAGACGTACTTTATAAATCGACTGGGAGCTACTTGTAGTCAAACAATAATATTGTGTTTATCTTTCTTTTCTCGGAATTTTTGGTGAGTTCGTGAAGTGCAAACGTCATCGCCTACGATGGTCACCACTGATGCTTTGCTGTGTGCTGTGTGCCTGATGCCGAGCGCGTCACTGCGAGGCACCACATCGTGGCGCGCTAACAATGCAGGGTTGCAGCCAATGGGTATCTATAAGCCGCCGCATTGTTGCCTATTTGGGGTGACATAAGCGCTGTTAAGCGTTTATGCTGTATGGTATGACTGTTCTTTTATTTTTACTAAAAGTTAGTGTTTATGAAGTCTGTACGTGTTGTAACTTGTAGTTTAAATCACATTCTTTGAATGATTGAGAGCATAGTAAGTAGATCTTACTCACGGCTTTGGAACTGTCTCGTATAATATACAAGCCAGTGGCACAGCGTATGAGTAAATACAAATAGGTAGTGTAATGTAGGCAGAATTGGGCACTTGGAGGAAACGTAATAATAACTATTACCAGTTAGATATCCTTATGATTTTGATAATGCTTTTGTCATTTTAGAAAAAAAGTAGTGCTTGTAGGCAGCATGTATGTTACGTACTTTTGCCAACAAGCTTTCAATCGAGTCAATTTCATCATTCTACCTTAAGATTGTCGGTCCAATCATAATGTAAGTAGAAAGTTCAAGTGGCACTTTTAATTATAACCATGATATAGCTTTGTGCCGTTCATTGTTAGTCAGGTGGACCGGACGTACCGTAAGAATTTTCACTAAGCCGACTAGACTGACGTTTTACATAATATCTTGAGTTCAGTTGGTGTTAGTATGCCTGCCTGGTTATGTAGCTTACATAGTAGGGAATAGGAATGGAATAGAAAACTGTTATTTGACTGATGATCCTGTATTACCTAAATTCAATCGTGAACTGTTTTCGGAATTACATAGATGCCGAAGTGAAGACAGTAGCCAAGTCTTACGTTCTGCAGCCAAGTCTTACTTTCTGCAGCCAAGTCTTACTTTCTGCAGCCAAGTCTTACTTTCTGCAGCCAAGTCTTACTTTCTGCAGCCAAGTCTTACTTTCTGCAGCCAAGTCTTACTTTCTGCAGCCAAGTCTTACTTTCTGCAGCCAAGTCTTACTTTCTGCAGCCAAGTCTTACTTTCTGCAGCCAAGTCTTACTTTCTGCAGCCAAGTCTTACTTTCTGCAGCCAAGTCTTACTTTCTGCAGCCAAGTCTTACTTTCTGCAGCCAAGTCTTACTTTCTGCAGCCAAGTCTTACTTTCTGCAGCCAAGTCTTACTTTCTGCTGCCAGGTCTTACTTTCTGCTGCCAGGTCTTACTTTCTGCTGCCAGGTCTTACTTTCTGCAGCCAGGTCTTACTTTCTGCAGCCAGGTCTTACTTTCTGCAGCCAGGTCTTACTTTCTGCAGCCAGGTCTTACTTTCTGCAGCCAGGTCTTACTTTCTGCAGCCAGGTCTTACTTTCTGCAGCCAGGTCTTACTTTCTGCAGCCAGGTCTTACTTTCGGCAGCCAGGTCTTACTTTCGGCAGCCAAGTCTTACTTTCGGTAGCCAAGTCTTACTTTCGGTAGCCAAATTTTACTTTCGGTAGCCAAGTTTTACTTTCGGTAGCCAAGTTTTACTTTCGGTAGCCAAGTTTTACTTTCGGTAGCCAAGTTTTACTTTCGGTAGCCAAGTTTTACTTTCGGTAGCCAAGTTTTACTTTCGGTAGCCAAGTTTTACTTTCGGTAGCCAAGTTTTACTTTCGGTAGCCAAGTTTTAATTTCAATAGCCAAGTTTTACTTTCGATAGGAGTACTTTCATCTCGTTGCTCGTTGAGAGATCTCCCTGCAAGGATTTAAGTGAGATTCCTTTTCAAGTCAGAGTAATAGCATTCACAGCTTCACGAGAAGCTATTTACAAGCTATTTTCCTTTCTACAAGCCAGTCTGTTGACGGTTTTTCTTTCAAAAATGTCTCTAAAGTAAAACGTGGAAAAACAGTACAACTGAAAACGATAATAATTTATAAATTAAATAATGTTCTTTTGTTTCGTCTTGGTTTTAAAGTAGATAAGATTGCAGTTTAGATCACAGACCAATGGCATTGGATTAAAATTTTGTAGAGTTCATACTGACCACATTTTGTAAAACCATTTTGTAAGACAGCGAAAGGATATCGCTCATCAGTAGTGTAGGTACAATTTGATTATTACAGATGCTTTTGCAAAATTTGTTATTAGCCGAAAACGATCAGTTTCGTAGAATATCATACATAATTTGCCTTATTTGGACATCCTAGTAAACTTATAAAGTGAGCATAAGAATGCTTTTACTAGTAGACATTTTAGAGTTTCCGAGTGTCGACTGATTAATAGTTAGGTATGTTTTGACCTCCATGATACTACCACGAGTCAAGTGCCTAGTCAAGCCAATCCAAGCACTAACCAGACCATGTTAAACGCGTTGTGCCACAGGTCCTAGCGAAACTGCGAATAAAATGATTGGACAAACTGTTAACTGATATTATTTGGACTACTGACAATACTCTCAATGAATGTGATATCCATAATTTGGTATTTACCTAGGTCACGATGCCATGTTACTATTAATGTAAAATTAGCGAACTCGGGATGGTTATGCGTAACAAGGCAAATGCTCGGTAAAGGATAGCAAGCGATAGGATAAAGCTAACTAATGTAACTGACAAAATTAATATTTCATTTAATTATAACAAAGGAATTTAGTTATTTAGTGGCAAGTTCCCACAAGCATTGCGATAGAAGTAAACACTGATAGCATTTACTCAGGTTCATTTTCGTAACCAAGCTGGTAGGCATTAAGAGAACTCGAAGTGTTAAGGGGTTTCGAGGCTACGAAGCTTGTACATGCCTGAGCAGACTCTTTAAAGCCATATCACAGCGCCTACGGCTCTTATATCCAACAGTGCTAACTGTTCCGATAAATAACTTGAAACCGAAGACCTTGTTGAGCTATTGTCTACCAGAAAGCTAACCAAGCATTTTCCCATTGCGGGAGCAATTCATTGTTTCAGGACGGCCGAATGTAACGCCACGCCGCCTCAGCCAATCGCAACGCGCCAACGCCAACCAGACTATCCGAGTCAAGCCGAGCTGGCCAATCACCGCCTGTTACAGCCGATAACCGCCAAGACGGCCAATCATAGCCTACTGCCGCCGTGACAGCCAATCAACGCCAGCGCCATTGACAGCCGAACGCAACTCCGCCACCACTGCCGAATCCCTTCGGTGGGGATAACGCCATATAAAGCTATGCGAGCTCATTATTATGGATTATTGTTCTATCGTACGCATTGTAAGCTGAAACTATGTCCATTTGTGTAAACAAGTGTAAATTATATAAATAGTAACAAAGTAACAATAGTAATAAAGCAATGAGTGATTTGTATTAGTGTGTTTAGTGAAGTGATATAATAAATTTGGGCGATTATACTGATTTGCTCTTTTTATTTAAACCCACTGTTTCACTATAAAACTACACACACATAATATTTCAAAATCTATTTAACACATTCATTACATTTTTCTCTTGATGATAATGATGTTACAAGACTTAGAAGAATCAGTTTTTATAAAGTTTGAATACAGAAATTGTGAAGTCAGTTGTTATATGAACCGATATGAAATTTAATCGCCAGATCCAAAAAAATACGAGTTTGAAAATTTGTGTTTGTGCAAGTGATTTTACTAGTACAAATTCAGTGAAGATCAAATTACACTAAAGTGTTTAACTTAATATTACTAGGTATAACCATGTAAACTACCTAGCTAGAATTTATAAGGTGATTAGGTAGGTGGTTTCAAAATTTTTTAGTATTATACATTAGTCAAAAAACTTATATAATGCCACAAATCTGAACAATAACATGAACTAGGTAGATTCGTGGCGGAAATGATAAAGCCTGTTTATTTTTGAAATGATAATAATTACAATATGAATACAAAAAGTTTATCAGAGCGTTACAGAAATATAAAAAGTTGTTTTCGCATCTTATCACTCATGCGAGTACAATAGTCTTTTTGTATTCTTTCTTTATTTTTGTTTATGCAAATTTATTGGACACGAGGCATTGAATTGACAAAACTCATAAACCCTCATTATTCACAGATAGCTAGAGGAATGGATGGCAGAATTTATATCAATTATATTTTAATTAACTAAAATAGATGGGTTTAAATCTAAGAGGATAAAAATACTCTAAATAAACCCATCATTTTTTTTTCATGCTTTCTCTTAGAAAGCAACACAAACAACAAATAGAAGAAAAAGAAGTTAATGGAACTAAAAATCAAACCGCCCTTGTAACATTGCGGTTGGTTTTAGTTCTGTCAATTCCTTAAACAGTTGATATTAACAAAAGTTTTATCTACGATCCTTCTGGATTGTCCTATATATACAGTTTAATCATAATTATGGCTAAAAATGAAAAGCCTTTAAAAACGAATTTTTAACTTTAGAATTTAAATATTGGCATTGAACAACTGATTTTAGAATTAATAGATCAAGCAGTTAGGTAATCAATAAATACAATAAATGTCGCGTCACCGTTCGTCCATAAAATTCCGTGAATAACTCTTTGTTAGGATTGGTCAGTGTTATGATGCAAATAATGTGCAACTGCTAATACGCAATTTAGGTACAAATACAATAAATCCGTAATAGTTAAGACATTGAGATCTTCACAGGATCTGAGTTAGAGAAGATCCTATACGATTTCCAGAAGGTTTATTTTAGTTTATACATTCTAGATTGGGAATATTGGGATGGGAGGCTTCTATAGGGGATAGTTACAATTCTATTGGAGAACCGGTATAGCCGTGCCGAAAATCGATACAGGCCCCCAGAATTATGCATAGAAAAAATTATAATGAAAAATGTAGGAAATGGTAGGAAATGATAAATATAGATGTAAATTAATTTAACAGTGTGCTGATATTTCAATTAGTAATATAAGTAATAAGAAAATCACGTAACTATGTATGTGACTTCATAATTAAATAACAACAAAAGTAGGTATTACTCATATTTCAATGATGCAATACCTACATCTGATCTGACTAAACAAAAAATCTTGAGGTCTTAGAATAACTGTAACTGTTTCTTTTCTTCTTTTATATAAAAACTGAAAACACCAATTTCTAGCTATTTACTTACTCAATTATATATAAGCAATTTTGAAAAGCTGTTATGGTTGAAAAACTACATTTTGTAACTACCTTCATTTTTTCTACTTGATAAGAATGACAAGCAAAATCATACTGTTATAATTTAAGTAAGTAATTCATTTATTTTGTAACATTCTTTAGATGTAATGTGGCACTGATGATGAGCTGAATAGTATGAACTACTATAACTAACGGTTGAACAACATTTACAACCAGTTATGGAACCATGTTCTATAACAGTTTACTAAAGCAATCAAAATATTTACTCACCACTATCTACACTCTCTTCACTATCAATCTTCTTCACCATTTTGATTTTGCCTGATGCGTTGTTAACAGCGATAACAAAATTATGAGTAGGTGGTACTACTCTCAAAAAGCCGCTTTCAAACTTGTGCGGCTGCCTTCTCGACGTGAAATCGGAACGCGGCGCTTTGAGACCAGATTGAAACAATTAACACGCTAAACTTATAAAAATAAAAGCACCACCGTCGAGAAGGATTTACGGAAAATGTGCCGGAAGGTAATAAACAAACACTGCTAGAAGGCGGAATGAAAAAAAACTACTGGTGTCTTAGCGATCCATCCTACACGCCCGCCCGTTCGATGTTCTGAAATCCAACTGAGGAGTTGCCGGCCTGGCTCCGTGCGGCGCACATCGCCCCGCCACCCCGCGCTCCGCACCGCACCCCCTCGCCCGAGTGCGTCGTTGTCGTGTGGCCTCTCGCCAGCGCATGCGTACTCGCTCGCACCACTGACGTGTTTACATTTTTTTTTTCGTTTATTTTTTCTTTATCCATCGATGGTGTAGTATATTCATAGAGCTTTTAGTACGCATATAGAAACCAGATGTTTCGTTTACTCTTCACAAAGAATAGGAATAATTTTAAAGTGCTTACAAGTTATTTATAATCACGTGATGCCAATTTTCAATCGTTGTTTACCATTTTCCAGTCATTGCATCATCTTAGATACGCTTTAGGACATGGTTTCTTTAACTAGGTGCCTAGGTTAGGTAACGTAAGTACCTACCTGTTTATCTATAGGTAAGTCACACACCTTTAAAATAACTTTGTTGTTTGAATTCTCACATCAGCAATAAGCCACTTAGAAACAAATTAAACAGATGCCTACTTAGGTGAAACTACAATGCCATGCTTAAGTAAACAAAAGCAATAGGTACAAATAAATGTATGTGTATTAGTAGGTAAAAGAGACATAAAATAAGTAGGAATCTAAGATCCACATAATAAACCAAAAGAAATTCGTTATGTAAGTAAAAACTTGAAGAACTTGGTTCCTACTACAAAAGAAAAAAGAAGGTTTTACAAAAACCATTCAAAAGAAGTCATTAACGCTGCAGTACTACCTACTAACCAGAACCGGTAGAAACACTTCCTTTTGCATGAACTTTTTCTGTGCATGTCGTTATGCAACAGCGAGTCCTTTGTCTTCCCAACCCTTCGCGACTGACCTTCATAGGGCATTTGTTGACAAACATTGTACGTGAGCGATTCTACGCCGCAGAACACGTGGCCCGAGTCGACCGGTTCGACCGGCACCCGGCGTCGCCATCTTTGTTTTTGTTGTCACGCCACTCTTCCGTCTTGCTCCAACATCTATCTGAACTCTTCTATCCATCTCCTCACCCAAACATCGGAACTCTCGCTCTCGGGCCTACGTGACCAACAATAACATAGCCCTAAACCTAGCTATAGTACAAAACCAAAATAATATTATAGGTAGGTTGTCAGTTATATTGACTCTTACCTTGGTAACTTGGTGTTATTAGAACAATATTTCGTTACTACCTGAATTCTAGTTAAAGTATTTGCATATGCTTAAATATTAGTACCTATATCAGGTTAGCTTTTATTTTTGAGTAGGCGATCAATAAATCAATTAAGTAGGTTAAGTAGATCATCTGTTACGTACGAGTAAGGAGGACCTACCTAGTCACCTAAATAAACATCAGGTATCTAGGTACCTAATGTTATTGATACCAAACGTTTGATAAATCAATGTTTAGAACCGTTTGAACCTACGTATGAGGAACAATACTGAGTGGGCGGATGATGACTACACAAATGCTGTGATGCCAAAATGCAATGCTAATAAAACGGATAAAGTCCTATATTAAGTGTTAAAGCCATACAATTTTAATTATCAGTTTATGTAAATAATAACCATTAAGAAGTAATAGGCCCCTTGTTAAAAAAACACATAACAAGTACTATATACCTATTGATGCGATAGATAGTCCAATTAAACAATCTGTAGGATATTAAAAGTAGGTAACATCAGATACCTAGACAGCTATTCAGCATTTTTCACTTTAAAGTAGGGACCTAGTACATACCTACCTACCTAGGTAAAAACTGCTCAGACAATTCTTCTTACCTCTTAGATAGGTAGGAACATCTAACATAGGAGTAGAAATTGCTGTTGTGAGTGACAGAAATTGACAAAGTCCAGAACTTTCTTTGGTTCAAACTAGGCTTCACAAAAAATAAATGGCGCCATGTCTGAATATTTCTGCGGGGTGATAAGTAATTCTTGTAAGACGACGTTTCTGTAACTGAGAGGTAGATAGGTATATCTACATAGTTACTTACCTAGGTACTTACATCACAGTTACAGAAAATAAGGTGCAAAGGGCTGAAACCTAAAAGGTTTAAGAGTTGGTAGTTTTATAGACAAGAATATAAATTTAAAAAATAAGAATAGAAAGTTAAACAAAGCAAAAGAAGATTAAAGTGATCATGTAGCAATGCGACTTTACGAATCTACATAAATACGCAGACGGATCAGTATCGTCGAATAGGAAGCCAAAACACTGACAGTTTACTGGCAAATTCTGCAAATATACGGGGAATCCTCTCGAATTACTTTGGGTTCGTAGAAGCGACAAAAAACATTGGACACTCCGATGGAAAAAAACGCGGGACTTGTTCCAAGAAGTTACGCAATATGAGACTATTTTAGGGGTCTCCCGATTAAAGAAACCTTATGATTTACTATGAATATGATTGATGACAATTAATCATTTACCATTCATCATGGTAGCTTTAAAGTAGATATTATATTATGTTATTTTTACCTTTGAAGAATTAAAGCAGACATCAAGTACTTTGCTGGCATGCAAAAGATTTTAAAATAAAGGTAAACAACAAGATGCAAAACTGCCCATAATTCACTTTGCCAAGTTTTTATTTGTTTCACTTTACTTAATTAAAGTTTTTCACTTGTTTTCGAAGTAAAGTTTTAACGCAAAGAAATCACTTAAAGTAGAAACAACTGCAACCAAAGAAACAAAAGTCAAATATTTTGCAGACGCTATGTGGAAAAGGATGCTTCTGATTTCTAACGCCAATGATTTAGCAACTAGCTAAATTGACAAAAGTTTTCTTTAATATTATTGATATAACATCGCTATAATATCATGCAACTCGAACATAGCTAGGTATAGGTAGGCATTTTTATCCATAACAACTCTTACGAGACAAGATAAAGTAAATGTGAATCTAGTTTGACCAGTGTTTTTCTATGCGTATCCGTCCATTAAAAATTCCAGTTTTGAGCTCAGTTGAGAATGCTTGAAACTTTAAGAGACAAATTATTCTGTAAGTATACATACATAATTATTCGAATATTTCAAGTCCCTCCACTAGATTTAAGTGATGCTCGAGTATTTTTAAAATGTTTAAATTTTTATGATAGTCATAATAGTGGTTTATTCATCTTTCTTTTCAAATTAGGCACTCAAGGAGATGAATAGATGATTGGCTTTATATTTAATCACCACTAGGAGGAGGAACTGGGTGCTAATGGGCATAAGCAGTATTTTAGTTATGTTCTGTACATGTTCTGTGGCACTCTTTATAAAAGACCTAATTATCAATCAGGGATGTCTATAGATTTAAATGACGACGATTAATGGGGACTACTATTTCTTCAAGATTTCGTTCTGTATCTTTAACATTCAAATAAGTATCTTAATTATCGTCCTCTTTCGCACTAACTTCCATTTTATTTGAATTTATTAATAAGACTGGTGAGTTCATGATCAGTTTAAAAGAAGTCTGAAATACCACTAACCACAAATCTGTACGCTTACGAAGAATAGGCTTTGTGTTCTGTTCCGTTATTAGGTAACTATACATTGGCCCTTTGTGAATATCTATATACAAAGGGCCTTTAACTCCAACACTTGACCCTTATTACGCTTTTGTGTGAACAGTTAGTAACAAAAGTGTTATATTTATCGAAAAGGATTCATTGTTTTGTCAAATCAATGACGTCTCATTATATTAATGTAGTTTTCATTGTTTGATATTAAAAGAAACTTGAGATTAACTTTTGAATTCATTTGCATGCTACCATGCTCAAGTGATTTCAGTATTCATAAATTCTTTTTTAAAATACATCCAAAGTAATTGCACCATTGTCCAGTAATATCGCATACTAACCTAACCTAACTGATTATTATGATTATATTATCCAAATTTTAAAGCTCAAATATTATTCGTCTATGTAATAACTATTAACTTTTTATTAATGTCGGTTTCTTGATTTTTGCTACGGTGAAGTTTTAAGAAAATATTTTAATGAACACGCTTGCTTTAACAATTTTTAATTGTTTCTCTTTTTCGTTTTTATTCTTTTATCTAATGATATATTTCGTATTTTATATCTTCAGGTTGAACTGTTTTTAAAATGCTTACTTATCATCAAGTTATTGTTTTATCCTAAATATGAAGAAGACACGTATTATGAGAACTTGAAACAAAAGTTATCCAAAAGGCAAAGGAGGAGACCTCTGTATGTTTAACAACGTTTAGTAGGTAACCGTTCTATTGCCATCAGTCTAATAACCCTTATTAAGGGCTCTAGAGTGGGTACAGTTACCAAATAGGTAAATATTGCACTCAGTTTTTTTTTTACTTGACTGTACGTTGAGTAGGTATTCAAATTTACGAGCAGCCGTAAAAATTTACACCGCGAAGATTACATCGCATTTCTGTTTTTTGTGCAAATGTGGCAAACACACATATATTATAATCATAATTTATTTTATATACTTACTTATTTTAGTGTTTTTAATGTTACTCAGCAAATTTAAAACGCTTCTCCAATGGAAAATATTATGAACGTAACGTAAACAGTAGGAACGTAAACATCTATCTAACTCTACACCCAATTATAATATTTTCTTATATGCAAATATCTTAAACTCTACTTATACTTAATGCAATAACCAGCGTAGGTACCTACGTAGATACTAAGTATGCCGCTTAGTGAACACGACTTTTATGTTTTCCATTACCTGACAAGCTTGAATCCTAAAAGCATTGGAATTCCTTTTAGACCCGAATTGGAGAGCAAACAAACTTTGCCATGGAGTTTTGGCATTACAATGTTTTCTATACTTATTCTTCAGGCTATTTTTTTTAAAAGAATATTAGCCATGTTAAATGACTAATATTCCCCTTTCCTCTCCAACTAAGCGTCAGGCTTGTGCTAGGAGTAGGTACGACTTTAAATAGCTTAGCCACGGTCCTTTACTCGTAATCAGTTATTTTCTGATTTTTTGTATCATTTGTGTAAAATAGGGAAAATAATATTTTGTTGGTGGTTGGTGTATTTGTTTAGGATCCTTATAATTTGTGGATAGGAAAGTGGCGGTTGGTTGAAACCACTGGCAGGTAGAGGTAGACAAGGAAAATCCATGGAAGGTCGAGGACAAGATGTAGCGGTACGGAATAGTGAAGATAATACCTAATGCTAGTGCAATCAAAAGGGGCAAGCTAAAGGAAGAAGGAATCGATATACTAAAATAATCTATTTTTCTTTAGCTGTCGCAGAATTTTTTCTGAGGAAAAACGACGCGCTTTTCCGGGCGCTTCAGTTGTTGCTAAATCTTTTTATTTTTTGTACCACGATATCATCGCATCGCTTTTTCATTTGTATCACGTTGTTTTTTAGGGTTCCGTACCTCAAAAGGAAAAATGGAACCCTTATAGGATCACTCTGTCGTCTGTCTGTCTGTCTGTCCGTCGTGTCTGTCTAGAAACCTATAGGGTACTTCCCGTTGACCTAGAATCATGAAATTTGGCAGGTAGGTGGGCCTTATACTTACTACAAATACAGGAATAAATTTGAAAAGCGCGAATTTGTGGTTATATCATGTAAAAAAAAATTAAAATGTGTTTCAATTCAAATAAGATAACTATACCAAGTGGGGTATCATATGAAAGGGCTGTACCTGTACATTCTAAAACAGATTTATATTAATTTTTATGCATAACAGTTTTTGATTTATCATGCAAAATATTGGAAAAAATATCCTAGTACGGAACCCTCAGTGCGCGAGTCTGACTCGCACTTGGCCGGTTTTATTTACTTGTATAAGGGTAGGTAGCTTCACTTGAGCGTCTCTAAGAAAAGGTTTGTTTATTTATCTAAAAGGAAAATGGATTGTATCTATCTATCTACCTAAGTACCTAGGTACTAATAAATATTCTTAATGAATAAAAAGAAGATTTCCAGTTATTAAACTTCAACAGGCATTTAATTATTTCTTATTAGCTGTATTACTAATAGTAAATATTTGGTTAGGTACTAAAATACACCACTTATATGGTCTTAAAACATTCCTTGCGTATGAATTGATTGCGCTACGCATAATTATTGCTTCACCAAGCAGTTACGCAATCATATAACCGATTCACTCTCTCCCTAACGATTACAATACACCTAGCCAACTATACACTAACATATTCCTCGAGAATTTGGTGGTGTCAGGGTTGACACCGTTTACAAAATTATATTTGACAATGTTTCAACATTACAGCACTAACTTCAGAGCATAAAAAATACGAGTAAAGCAGATTTATTACGAAAGTTACGTTTTCAATTGGTACTAGACCACCTACTTAGGTATCTAATTATTATCTATACATATAATAAAATTGTAGAAAAGTGCTGTACAATGGAAATATATAAAAAAAAGTAGCAAGGGTTGTTATTATATCGATGCCGAACCCGAAATTGTAATTAATTTTTTTTTTGTCTGTTTGTCTGTTTGTCTGTGTGTTTGTGCACGCTAATATCAGAAACGGCTTATTCGATTTAGATACGGTTTTCACTAATATATTGTAGCAAGCTTCACTTAACATTTAGTGTTTATTTCATGTCAACCGGTTCATAAATAAAAAAGTTATGTCAATTTAAAATCAGTGCGAACATTTTTAACGTACATAGTACGTACTACACGCCTCGCGCCTGAGCGTCCGTGGTTATATAAAGCGCGAAAAGTCACTATTCCATGCGAACGAAGTCGCGGGCACAGCTAGTCTAATCATAACTCGTTCAGTTCACAATCAAATCGACAAGAATCCACTAGCTATTCTTTGTATAATTTTATTTTTAATTAAAAAAATAATTTTAATTAAAAAAAATATATTTGATATACGACTAGCTGATGCTGTTTTTAACTATAACTATATAAAAAAATCACGTCAATCTGTTGCTCCGTTGAAACGTGATTAAACGACAAACTAACAAAGTAACAAAAACCAACAAACAAACAAACTTTTGCATAATATACGTAGTTATGTATATGAGTAGCGAAGGCATTTAAAAAAAATCTTTCCCTCTATTTAGTCTCCTCTTCTCACATAGTCTCTAATGTGGTTTAAATAACGCAAGTTTTATATCTAGTTTACAACTCGTATTTGGTGCACCGGATCCGTCTCACTGCGCTGACCAGCCGGCTTTTTATCCAGGGCGTTAGAAACTTAGAATGGAAGGCACATGCCTAAAGAAATGCAGGTGACATTATTTAGACAACGCATTCAGCCATTAGTGAAAAAGCAAACCAATATAATATAGTGCATACAAATGAAACAGTGTTTGACTGAATGACATTTACCGATTAACACAAAGCCTTTGCTCGCGATGAGCTGAAAAACATACGACATAAAAGATTAAAAAAACACTCCATGCCAATGACTTTGGAAAACATAATCTTGAATGATGAGTGTCTGCACTTATCCGAAAAAAAATCTTTCGACACCAAAAGATATAAATATTTAATTTAATTGCTGAAACGTGGCAACCCTAAGCGCCCCTTAAGAAGGTTACCAATTTGAATTAAACCTTATTACGCAACCCTTAGAATCTCCTTTTGAATAACAAATGAATTGCGTCGAAATCCTATTGTTATATTTTTATAGGCAAGGACTGCACAGGGGTAATCCCGGGGCGCGATTTTTTTGTGAGTCCTTTGTTCTGCGTCTTGTCCCATACTTTGTGCCACGTATGGACCTGATATAGTAGGTATTGTTCTTCAAAGTCAAAGGTTTTTGCTTCATGGATTTTTCGTCCTTTGTGACTATAATACAATTGGATATAAGTATTAAGGCATAGTTATTGGATATTAGTTGTAATTTTATATAATAAAATTTGATAGTATTATTATGTAAATAACATAGTAATAATCAACATTGAGTAATATACCCTACATTATTTGTTGTAATACAAATAAAAAATACCTGTAGAGTATATTATTAATATTTGCATAAGTACTGAAGTTTCAGTAAATATGCAGGGACTATTTTAGATTATAAGACCTTTGTTAACCACGCATATTTAGCAAATAAATAAATTTCATTTCATTTCATTTCATAGGTAATAATCAGATTTCCTTTTCCTTTATTTGTATATTTAAAAAAAAAATAGTGCAATAAAACTTAAAGCTAGCCTTATCTAATTACTATACAAATCAAATTTTCCTTTATACTTTTATGAAAAGTATAAACACCCACCTATAATAGTGTCTAAAGTTTTTTGTACTTTTAGGTACTCAATCGAATTAAAATCACTGTAAATATTTCTGTTATCAGAAATAGAAAAATAATACAGATAAAGGAAACTGTTGCACTATTAACATTATAACTGCATGTAAATGATTTCAATTAAACAATGATGCTAATGACTGCAATGCTAATTGTAATAATTACAATAATAGGTATCATGTACGTAGCGTACACCGACCTAGCTATATAATTGAAATGCTAAAACGATTTTATCTGAAAATTATAAATTATAACACTAACAATTGCAACAAGTGTAAATTAAAAAAAATGTAAAAATTTATAACACCCCCGACAAGTGAACGTTACAGTAATTAGAAAAGAGCAGATAACTTTCAAACGGCTGAACCGATTTACTTGGATTATAGCTAAGAACACTCTCGATCAAGCCACCTTTCAAACAAAAAAAAAAACTAAATTAACATCGGTTCTTTAGTTTAGGAGCTACGATGCCACAGACAGATACACAGATACACACGTCAAACTTATAACACCTTCTTTTTGGGTCGGGGGTTAAAAATGATTTTTCCATTTCGTATTGAGCCTTTAAATCCTGTTTACCTAACTTGACTCCCAAATCCCCTCCAATGTAAACATTTTGTTTGTTAAAATTATTCTAGAATGAGTTAGTAACGTCTAATTCTAATTATTTTTGATGTTACGTCCGTGTTAGGTACTTACCTGTTTATTACCATTGTCTAAGACGATTTCTTCAAAAAAGTCGTTTATAAAATAATATATAATATGTATACTTAACCGTAAATAAATTCTATACAAACTATGATTGATTTTCAGCAGAAATACTTTATACCCGTCTGTTATTCATCATATAGGTAAACGTATTTATTATGTAAAGTTATACATTTAAACTTGACAGTTATTTTGACCCGAGAAGTGTTTTTAGGATTTCCATTGCCCCGAGCCTGTGTGCGGTCATACACTCAAGGTTACAGAATACAGAAAAACATATTAGCAATTCCGATCGAGAGTTTTTGCGCTGCGCAAATGATTTATACATATGGGCAGAGAGATGTCACAGATATTACTGTAGGAACAAACGTCTCAATCATCTAAATAGGTATAAAAAGAAAAGGCGACTGTTTGATCCATCAATCAATGCACAGCTCAAATTACTGGACGGATCGGGCAGAAATTTAGTATGCAGACGATGATTTATTATGACATCCACTAAGAAAGGATCTTTGAAAATTCAACCTTTTTCAACCAAATTTTAAGATCCTTAGTGCTGTGGACCACAGCACTAAGGCTGAGATCTCTACAGTGTAGAAATCTCAGGGCTCAGCATTAGTGCTAACACTCTACAGCGTCTACTTTGGTCAGACTAATTATTACTTATACCGGCTTCCCAGGCCACGGTGTGTGATATTGCAAACGGATGCGGACCAGTGCGACGCACCGTGGGAAGAGTATCGTCCGTGGTAGGTGGTGGTAGCGCAGACACGACGTCGCCAGCGTACAAATCTTTTGCACGGTGCGTGACTGTGAACGTCGGCCGACCGTTCTGCAATGCTTTGCACGCTCTAGCAGTATGGGTGTGACATCTCCCTGCTCGTGGGGCCCGCCACAGTTTTACGCGCGCTGAGAGTGCCGACAACCTCAATGCTAATGTCTAAATACCTAGGCTCACACGATATTGATCAGTATCAAAATATAAGTGATATGAGCTTATACTTTGATTGATTGTTTGCTATCGAATCCCGTGTCGTTTCTTAGGACTTTGTCGTTCTATCATTTTTGGATATACCTAGGTTGGTAAGTATAGGTATTTAAGGTATAAGGTAGCGTCAAAGGCCAGGTTTATGATTATCTCAGACAGTGACGGATTAAGACTACTTGGTGCCCTAAGCAATCCATGCCTATGGGCCCCCATATCCGTATGTCAACTAGAATCGGTCTTTAAACCTTTACCGCCTAAAAACATTAGTTTTTTGTAAAATAAAATGATGAGATGTAACGTACTTTAGAAGTGGAGTAGTTAGGTGCGACAACAATAAAAACCAAAGGATAATAATTTATTTATTTATTGAAATGCGCCTTGCGGCTTTCGGGGGCATTCGAATTGTCCAATGCACAAGCGGGCAGCGAGTGGGCAAGCGGAAGTGGGGTTATGACTCTAGATCGGACTCTATGTCAACTTAAAACGCGCGAATTTTCAAATTAGTCCTAGAAACTCTTTTTGGTGTGGTTTTTGGTGAAGTGAGTGAGACGTGATGCCCTAAGGGTGGTTTTTTTTGTGCTTCTTCTGGTGCCCCCTCAGACGTGATGCCCTAGGCAATTGCTTAATTTGATTAAGGGTTAATCCGTCACTGATCTCAGAGCATCACAGGTTTATCCAGAGATTATCTGACAGAATTTAAGCCTCAATAGCGCAGCGAACTGGAATTCGAAAGTTCGGAGTTCAAACTACTTCAAACCCCACCCGGATACAGCTTACAGACGGTTAGACAGAATGATGTATAGACGGACGGGCAGACGGAAGGATAAAAGAGAGGCGGAGCGCGGAGCGGAGGCTTAGCAATAGGGTCCAGTTGGCATTCTTCGAGTACGGAACCTTTAAAACCTGCGTAGGAGACGCAATTGACGAAGTAAGTCGCTGACATTGACGAGTGATTGCTAATTAACGGAAACGTCGTAGGTCGAAGAAGATAAACTATGCGTTTTGTACCTACCTACTTAAGTATAAAAATAGAACTGCGTTCCGATGTATTAATTTATTTAATGGGCGAGTTACAAAGACCTTTAAATAAGGGTAGAGCGGATATTGTGAATTTTTCATTCCAACTGAGCATCACGACGGGGAAGCCTGTAAAAATGTCGCGGACTGCGTGAAACAATTTCATACAATCCTATACCTATATATTTGAAGCCGCTCGCTGATGGGCTTTCCCATCGGGTTCGCATACTAGAGAAGAGGGGGCTTATATACTGCTAAACATAGGAGTCCTGTAGATGTCCTGAAGAGGTTTTATAATCCATAGACTTGTACCACTTCAATCTATCTGCATCCTGTGACACCCTGGAAGTCATCTTCCCAAGTACTTGAATGTTTACTGTTCTTTGAGCGTGTACAGTAAAAACAACATTTTGGTAACTACTTTTACTAGGCAGGAAGAATGTTTTGAACTAGGTAGTTGTTCTATGATTTTTGTATACCTACTCTCTTTGCGGTAGTTCCTTTATTTCTGAAAATAAATATTATTCCGGTTAGACCTCAGCATCGGGTAGGTCATTTGTTTCCATTGGTTTTATCCACAACAAAGAATATTAGAAACCTTTCCTTGATGTGTAGCCAAATGGCTCCTTTTCCTTGGCTTATAATTTTCGTGGGTTGGTCCCAACTCCTATCTGTCATTAATTTAACGTTCAAATATCCACAAAGTTAATCAATCAATTTGGGTCAAGCCACAGCCAGCGGTTAACCACAACTCAACTCGGTTGCCCGACATAAACATTTGCGACAGATTAGGTACAATAATAAAACATACTCAACATAGTTTGATAATAATCTAACGTGGTCGTAGCTAGGAAATAGTCTAGGGTGGGTTTTTAGTTTTTACTGTTTAGATTAAAAATTCCGGGGGGTTTGCTCGGCTCCAAAACCAGATAGATTTCGTTAATTATGTATCATTATTATCATAACGTCTTGACAAAACCGATGCCGATACTTTATTGAAGAAAATAAAAATTATTTTCAAAGAAGGACTGACTTCAAAAATAAAAAGCCACTATAAAGACGCCCGACTTCAACATTCGTGATGTTGAATTTGGGCGAGAGCGTTGATTCGGTTTCGTCGCTTCTTTTTATTCAGTAAAAGTGATTTGAAAAAGAATGGAAAAAGCATATGAAACATGCTCTTTTTCTGCTCTATCCTTGTGAAATTTCTACCAAGTAGAAATTAAAAATGTGTGAATACTATCAAACTGAGATTAATCAAATTCATTGTGATTGTGATTGGATTCCATGGGTGATTTCATTAATTTGGCTCGTTTCTTAGAAAAACTTACTTATATAAAGTTGGACATTGGGCACAATGATCACTACCCCCTCTGGCTAGCTGGCTACGTTCATATCTGCGTTTTGTTATTTATTATAGTAGACAAACATAGGTAGTCGACCTTTTTAAAGCTTCATACACGCAACCTTATTTAGCATTTTTCACATTCTATACTTATATCGCTTTAATTATGAGTAGATATTTTACTAAATATTAAAAACCACAATTCAAGTAAGTCTATAAGGCATTGATTGCCATACCTTTACCATAATACATATTACATATTGGTAAAGAATTTAGGTACAAAGTTTCTATCTTTGAATATAAGTAGCTGTATAGTGCACTAGAATGTTGGGCATTGGGATAGCGCTCAGCTGTTGATAGCTCAGTGATTAAGACGTCCGCCCCCTATTCGGGAGATCGGGGGTTCGATTCCGGGCACGCACCTCTACCTTTCGTTTGAAACCATTAAATTAAGTACTTAATTAACTTATTACTTGATTTAACCGTGAAGGAAAACATCGGGAGAAAACCTGCATGCCTGCAAGTTCTCCATAATGTTTTCAAAGGCTTATGAACTCTGTCACTCCACACTTGGCTAGCATGGCGGACTATAGCCTAAACTTGTCTCATTCTGAGAGGAGACCTGTGCTCAATAGTGGGCCGGCGATAGGTTGATCATGATGATCACTTCCTCAATTATAATCTTCTGCACGGGCGTATCAAAGAAATGCAGATAGCGGCAACCGGCAGAAGAGGTGGCCGCGTAAGTAGAGTTGACATTACGCATTTGAGAGGGATCTACTGTTCAACATAGGTACAGTACCACCATAAGTTACGCCAATGTACCTGCGCAGAAATCTTATTTTTGAATGGCGCGAAAATATCTCAGCAATCATAAAGCGCGTCCGTCTGCTATTGGTTGCCAACGCGCCATGTTTTTAACCGACTTCCAAAAAAGGAGGAGGTTCTCAATTCGTCGGAATCTTTTTTTTTTATTTTTTTTTTATTTTTTATGTATGTTCCCCGATTACTCAAAGACCCCTGGACCGATTTGGAAATTTTTTTTTTTGTTTGATTGGGTATACTGTCCAGGTGGTCCCATATAAATTTGGTGAAGATCTGATGAATATCTTCGGAGATGGAGAACAGAACTCCTCAATGGATAAGAGCAAATTGCTCGCGATCAGTGTAATAGCTCAGTGAACAGTAGAGTTTTAACTGGGCATAGCATATTATAGTACAGTGGGGCCACTAAAAATTGTGAAATAAAAAATTTTCAAAAGAAAAATAAAACCGACTTCAAAAACCACAAACACTAAAAAGTAAAAAATAATTTCTGTTTAGCTACACGTGTAATGTACCTAGGTATGAAGTCGGGCGAGCTTCACTCTTGGATTTCTAATTTTGTTTTAATAAGCTCGCTCGACTTCATACCTAGGTACATTACACGTGTAGCTAAACAGAAATTATTTTTTACTTTTTAGTGTTTGTGGTTTTTGAAGTCGGTTTTATTTTTCTTTTGAAAATTTTTTGTTTCTGTTGTTCTTGTGTTTGAAATCTTAACGTGAAGCAATAAGGTCTGTATTTCTTTGGCGAGTATAGTACATTCGGCGTTTTAATCGGCGGCGGCGGTAGGTCGTGCTTTGCTGCACAAACGAATTTGGCCGATGCGACTTGCAAAAGTGGTATAGTACTGTAGATACTGAAAGCAAATAGAATTATGAATTCAGACTATGCTTTATTTTTGTGTCTAAATGTAATAAATCAGGCTGCTCCGCTTTGGCGGCGAGATGTAAAATACGAGTTGGTAAAATGTTGGGAATATTTTGTAAAAGTTCATTTATCTTCTTGTTTTATGGCTTTTGACGGTGTCAGCTATGACCAGCAAACCTACTCTCTATGCCACTTTTTATATTCGCGTAAATCATAGTTTTTTAGGGCTCCGTACCTTAAAAGGGAAAAGGAACCCTTATAGGATCACTTTGTTTGTCTGTCTGTGTGTCTGTTGTGCCTGTCAAGAAACCTATAGGGTACTTCTCGTTGACCTAGAATCTTGATATTTGGCAGGTAGGTAGGTCTGGTAAGTCTTACAGCACAAGTAGGTACCTAAAGGAAAAAATCTGAAAACGTCATTTTGTACGATGATACGGAACCCTTCATGTGAGAATCCGACTCGCACATGACCGGGTTTTTTTGTACCGTAGTTTTTCCGATACTGGATTCAGGATTAGAAATGTAGCACGAATTCCTATTTCATTGAAGTCTACCATGTATTTATTACTGTAGTACCTACTATTTACCTACTTTACGCGTCGGTACATTAAGTATTATTTCTTATCTTGGTAAATAGGTATCTAATAAAATCCATACTAATATTATAAATGCGAAAGTGTGTCTGTCTGTCTGTCTGTCTGTCTGCTACATTTTCACGGCCCAACCGCTGAACCGATTTTGATGAAATTTGGTACAGACATGAGCTACATCCCGGGAAAGGACATAGGCTACTTTTTATTCCGGAAAATCAAAGAGTTCCTGTGGGATTTAAAAAACCGAAATCCAGGCGGGCGAAGCCGCGGGCATCCTCTAGTACAATATAAAGGTAATATAAAATAAGCACCTTTTCGATAATAGTAAATCAATTCATCGATCCAGGCGATTCATCGCTCGAATGATATTAGCCGTGATACATCTCATACATCACAAGGTACAGGTACGCCGCGCCATAGCGGTGGGCGGAGGGTTCTACGATTAGGCTTCGTGTCGTGCTACGATGCGCTTCTTGTCGTGCTAACTGCTACGACGTTGCTTCCTGTCGTGCTACGGCGCCGTCGTGACGTGCTATGCTACGTTACGGTTCCGTAGCGAGCACACGCGCTCGGTTGGATTCATCATCTCAACCCATCGCCGTCCCACTACTGATCATAGGTCTCCTCTCAAAATAAAAAGGATCTAGTCTAGGCCATTGTCCACCACGCTGGCGAAGTCTGAATTGATAGACTTCACACACTTCAAGCATCCATCAGCGAATTAGCCAACTGAAGTGACAGTGGGCAGGTTTTCGTTTTGTATTCCTTTACTTGTGCTATAAGACATTGATTCCTGCCAAAAATAATTTTAGGTCAACGGGATACTTCCAATACAAGATACAAGTGATCCTATACCCATCGATGTTTCTAGAAAATTCGATTGATTAAAATATCTGTAGGTACGTGTCGGCGGTACCGACTTTTAGCTGTCAACACTTTGCTCACTGAGCATTACGTCATCTCCCCACTATCGTCGTTGGACTATAAAAACAGACACGCTGTGCGTAGCGAGGCATTATTCGTCCGGTTGTTGCCGAGGACACTTCTCAGTAGGAATAGTCTGTCGTACTGTAGGTTTTAGAGTAGTGGTTACCTAAAGTGGTACTGTTGGTTAAACGAGTTGTTATTGTGGTGGTTAGGTTAGATGGTTGGTTTGGGACCGGTGTAAGGGGTGGAGGAGCCGGTCTAGGTAGGTTAGGTTAGGTTTACCTAGTTACGCTGGTAGTTGTGACATGCAGTAAACGGAAGTATTGTTCTTAACACGTCTGAAGATCGCCTAGTGATCGAAGCAGACCCTAAGGATCTTCACTTGCCTTCATCAATTCTTAAACAATCCTCGGCTCGATCCGACATCAGAAGCGGGATGAACCGTGGAGCCTCTTCAGCTCCACCTAACCACATCGAAGAAAATAGCTGGCTTGTTGCAAGGTCGAGCCAAAACTCTTGGAGATACGTGAATCAATTACCAAAGCTTGGAATATCTGGAAACGAGTGGTTAATGGTGACAAAGACAAGGACATCTGATTCAAGTCCAGGAGGTGAAAGCTACAGGTAATCTGCACTTTTTCAAAATCTTAATATTGCCGCTTTGTGTGTGTGACGTAAGTTGAGGACAGGGGCCTCCTTACTTCTGTGTTTTGTAAGTTGAGGACAGGGGCCTCCTTACTTCTGTGTTTTGTGACGTTTGTGTGTGTGACGTAAGTTGAGGACAGGGGCCTCCTTACTTCTGTGTTTTGTGACGTTTGTGTGTGTGACGTAAGTTGAGGACAGGGGCCTCCTTACTTCTGTGTTTTGTAAGTTGAGGACAGGGGCCTCCTTACTTTTGTGTTTTGTGTCGTAAGTTGAGGACAGGGGCCTCCTTACTTTTGTGTTTTGTGACGTAAGTTGAGGACAGGGGCCTCCTTACTTTTGTGTTTTGTGACGTAAGTTGAGGACAGGGGCCTCCTTACTTTTGTGTTTTGTGACGTAAGTTGAGGACAGGGGCCTCCTTACTTTCACTATTAGTCATGTCCAACGAGGATGAGGGCTTCCGTGCGTAATCTGTTTCGTACAACGGTACTGTGTTCTTTTTTTTTTCTTTGGCAGGTCGAGGGCGACCTGTGGTCAGAATGGCCATGTCGGCGCTGATTTACGAAGGCGAGCACGAACGCGCACGAGCAATATCGGACAATCCATGAATCAGGGACGGTGGGGACGGACCGGTCACCAGCTAGCTCCCGAGGACGGTCGCGCGTCAGAATGGCCGTGACGCGACGATGTTAAAAGAGTTTTACTGTCATAGACACCGCACAGTTACAGTTAACCACATACCCTTAACAACAACCAAAAAAAAAAAAAAAAAAAATTTTTGTTTTTAAGTTCAGTTAGATGCCAAGAAATTAATTACTCAGTTAGACGCCACCGAGTTTCTTGCTGGTTCTTCTCGCTAGGTTGTGGCGTTCCGAACCAGTGGTAAATTAGTTTTGAATAATGTTTAGATCATGATTGATTAAGAGTTGCAATAGCAATTGCGCTCTAATCATATGAACTGTAGTTTAGAATCGTTTCAACTAAATTTCGCGTCGCGACATGTCAGTAGATAGGTTCTTGTAATTAGGTTTTGGTTCTTCTCGCAGTGTTAGCCTATGTTTTAGACAGATGATCAGTTGAAAGTGATTTGTTAACCTAGGTTGGTTGTGTCAACTTCCTAAGTGTTGAGATGTGATGAATTAGTCAAGCCAAAGAGCCCTAGAAAAAGCCGTGATGGTCAGAATCATAACCAATAGCATTGTACGTTAATTATTGTAATGTTTCTGGTTTACGGAGGTTTACTGACTGAGGGGACGCTGATGTCCGGTCCACTAGTGTTGAGTGGTTGAGGGGACATTGATGTCCAGGTTTAGAATGAGAAAGATGTTCATTGACAGTTAACTGCTAGTCAGGATAGACGAGCGGTATAGTGATTTTGTGGTTATGGTTTTGTCCTCACATGCTTTGTAACATTTAGCGTACGAGGGCGTACGCAGGTCAGAATGGCCGTGTCGGCGGTACCGACTTTTAGCTGTCAACACTTTGCTCACTGAGCATTACGTCATCTCCCCACTATCGTCGTTGGACTATAAAAACAGACACGCTGTGCGTAGCGAGGCATTATTCGTCCGGTTGTTGCCGAGGACACTTCTCAGTAGGAATAGTCTGTCGTACTGTAGGTTTTAGAGTAGTGGTTACCTAAAGTGGTACTGTTGGTTAAACGAGTTGTTATTGTGGTGGTTAGGTTAGATGGTTGGTTTGGGACCGGTGTAAGGGGTGGAGGAGCCGGTCTAGGTAGGTTAGGTTAGGTTTACCTAGTTACGCTGGTAGTTGTGACATGCAGTAAACGGAAGTATTGTTCTTAACACGTCTGAAGATCGCCTAGTGATCGAAGCAGACCCTAAGGATCTTCACTTGCCTTCATCAATTCTTAAACAATCCTCGGCTCGATCCGACATACGTATTCGTTCTGAATCTTGATAAATAATACAAGTTGAACTTCCAAAGAATAGATGAAACATTCCCGTTAACCTTCATGAATAACAAAGTGAAATGAAAAACATCAAAGCGTTTGGACCTGGTTTGGACTCAGGGTCTGCCCACATAATATCAAAGGTTAAAAGCTAAATATATAACAATGTTATTCACAGCCTTTGCCTCCATTTATTTTATACTATATACAGATTGTTTTCTGTCGCTTGGTAGGTCAATTTTTTTCATATAAAATGTAGCCTATGTTACCCGGACCTTTACAACGAATCAATTGACACATCATTCATCAAAATCGGCCCAGTAGTTTAGGCGCTGCGGTGGAACACACAGAATCTGGATACAAACATACATACATACACAGTACACACATACATACATAGACTACTAAAATCATAACCCTTCCTTTTGGCTTTGCCGCAGTCGGGTAAAAAGGGTTTAGGCCATAGTCTGCCATCCGGCCCAGTGCGAACATTGGGGAGAACTCTCAAGCACGCAGGTTTTCTCAGGATTTTTTCCTTCACCGCCTAGCATCGAACGCCCAGCTCCCGAAATAGAAGGCAAGACGTCCTAACCACTAGGCAACACTTCCCAACACCAGCACTTTATCTATTTTTTAACTCAGATAAGGAAAAATAGATTATAGGGGAAAAAATATGTGGCAAGCCCATTCGAAACTAGATAAAGATTTTTGAGAGTTTCGCGCTATTTTTCACCTGCGTTCTTGCACGAGGACTGTGGTCAAGGACATGGTGATATGAAATTCAGATTACCTACGAAATTCGATTTTCATATAAATAGTGGGGTCAATGACACTTGGGTGATGCGCCCGCGCCGAACTATAGACCGCGGTGCTCAAGGAAGTGCTTTGAATATTTTTTTGTAGGTTTTTATTTTGTCTTGAACGGTATTACTTATTCAATGTTCAATGTGGAACGTTTAAAAAATTATTTCCATACTGAAATTTTCAGTGAAACCAGTAAAAAATTTCCGTGAAACTTTCGAAAAATCCGGGCATTATGGTACCTATAGCGTTTTTTGCATTTTTCGTATTCAAATTTTTCTTTGATCCCCATATTGGATTCACGTGAAAACAAAACACAATTAATTATCCAAACAAACAAATTAATCCGAATGTAGAGAAAAAAGACTTGTATACCAGAGTATACAAGTCTTTTTTCTCTACATTCGGATTAGGTATATGATGTCATCCTCATTACATGAATATACATACAAACAGAAGCTTGTGCTACCAGTAGGTAGGTGTACCACAACCATACAACCAACCATACCTAAATTATATTCCATTGAACTATTGACGTCTTTATGTTATAGGACAGAGAGACGATTATCGATCGAGTTAGAATTCAAATTATATCGTAAATTCGTTCAGCGTACACCGAAATTGAATCAAATACCTTCAATGTTGTACTGAGCTAAAACCTATATTCATACTACTTTAAACCTTATGGCTACTTCTTAAGGTTTATTAAGGCGTGCAGGTATTGCTGATAATGTTAAAGGACACTTCTAACTTCTAATGTGTCATTGTATGCATTATGAAGAGCGAGCAGCGAGTGATTGAAAATGAATACAGACGCAGCTAACTAAACACTGGATTTAAATTTATTACGAGTGGTTCAAGACGTACCTAAAGAGAAATTAAGTGCTGACCATAAACTTATAAAAAAAGGGACTAGAAAAGGCAATAGAAATACATATTCTATGAAAATTTCAGGTCTCTACGGTCTCTACCTATTATGGTTCACTAGATACAGCCTGCTGACAAACAGACGGACGGACGTACAGCAGAATCTTAGTAATAGAATTCCGTTGGCACCCTTCGGGCACGAAACTTTAAAAAGTAGATACTAAATATACATGCTATAATATAATTGCTTTGAGGGTAAATATTTCTAAAATTTTGCAGCTAAAAATATAGCGGAAAAATAAATACCTAAGTATAATAAAAGTAAATAAAAATAATAGGTACTTTTTGTTTGAGATTTTTCCATAATGACTAAGTTTAATGACTACAATAATTGAATTTGCTTCAGTTTGTGTAAAAGTAAATGTTATGTTATGCAGATTACATGCTATGCTGGAATTTTCATGAGTCATGAAAAATTTTAAAATATTTATGTAAGCAGTAACTACCTTACGTATAATATTTAAAATACAAGTTTTTTACTATTTTATAGTCTTTCGCTTGATTGCAATCACACGAAATAGTAGAATGTTGGTGATGATGCAGTCTAAATTAGAGCGTGTCTAAATTCTAGAAGGTTCTATTCACTCGTCTTTTGAAGATCAAACGGAAGCCGGAAGCGCATAGCATAGATAAGTATAATGTAGTCTCTTTAGCCCGCCAAACATTTCTTTGCTCTAAACAGTCTTCTCTTGTGAAGAAAAAGGTTTTTTAAGCCTTTATTGGCATCTTAAAAAGTTTGGCGATCATTTTTTTTTGTCAAAAGCATACAGGTAGAAATAGTGAAAAGCGTGTCTATCTAAAATTAAATTAAATTAATAAGAATTTATTCTTGTTAAAAATAAACGATTGGACAGTTACTGTTCACTAACATAGTGTTGCTACATTCTACACCCGCAGGCGCACTTATTATTTTGCTTTTATTATAGGTATTATTTTTCACTGTGTTTGTTAAATAAATGTTTTGTATTCTAAGAATAAAAAGAATACTATATTATTCTTATGGTTATTGTAATAAATCGAATATAAATAATAAATTTCTGACCGGGCGAATTGCTGAATGCCCAAGCATTCAGCATTTACCCGATCAGAAAACACTTCTAAACATTGAAGACTAATCTGAAATTGTACATACAAGTTGCTAAACAGACAAGGTACTTCTTACATTATTTCTATTTACTAAAATTAACATCAGTTCGTAAAAAGTACAACAGGGTTCTTATAAATCTAAGGCCCTGTAAAAATAGTAAGCTAGAAATGACAACAAAGTTGCATTGTAAGTATTCATGAACTCGTGTGAAGTAGGTACAATGGCGTTCTTATAAAACCTAGAGCATTGAATAAAATGTAAGTGATATTATGTTATAGAAATAGCAACAAATTGCTTTGTATCTAAATAATTTACTCGTGTCTCGTGTAAAATACAAAGCGGTTATTTTAAAATATGTAAAGAGCCTTGTAGAAAATGTAGGCTCATTATAGAAATCCCACGAAGTTGCAATGAAAGTGTAAAATACAACAGGGTACCTATACAGCCTTTTAGAAAATGTAAGCATATTATGGAAATGCTAACAAAGTTGCATTGAAATGAAAGTACTTAAACCACTTAATCCATACTATACTTTAATAAATATTATAATACTAGCTGATACCCGCGACTTCGTTCGCGTGGATGTAGGTTTTTAAAATTCCCGTGGGAACTCTTTGATTTTCCGGGATAAAAAGTAGCCTATGTGCTAATCCAGGGTATAATCTATCTCCATTCTAAATTTCAGCCCAATCCGTCCAGTAGTTTTTGTGTGAAGGAGTAACAAACATACACACACTCACACACACACACACACACACACACACACTTACAATATATATATTATATATATATAATAATATATAATAATATAGTCATAGTGTGATGCGAAAGTGAGTATGTCTGTCTATCCGTCTGTCTGTCTGCTAGCTTTTTAGGGTTGAACCAATTGTGATGGGTACAGGGTTAGCTTACATCCCGGGGACGGACATAGCCTAGGTACTTTAAATCCCGGAAAATCAAAAGTTCCCACGGGATTTTTATCGGCTAGATGGTAGTTTGCGCCTCTCTTATTTTCCCATCCGTAGAACAGAGGAACAGAGGTCCCAGAAATTGATATACTTAGGCAACGTTTGATCCTGAAAAACCAAAGAGTACCCACGGGACTTTAAAAAAATCCTATACTAGGCGGACGAAGTTGCAGGCATCATCTAGTAGATAAATAACAAGATGCAATGGAAAGTTCCACGCGATGGCCGGTGGTGGTGGCGAATGGTTTTAAAATTTAAATCGCGTATTCTCACCGACTGAATAGATCGCCTTATTGTGAGGCGTTACGAATGACAATAATACAAATCCAGTTATAAAGGTAGCAACGCCACCGACCAGTGTTGTACAGATACTTTATCGATATTCCACTTTGCATATTGCTATCGGAATAAAAAAAAAGTATAAAAAATTATCACCATCGGGCATGATTTGTATAGTAATTAGATAAGGCCTAGCTTTAAGTTTTATTGTAATATTTTTAGAATTGTTAAAATAAAAAAAAAATAAAAAAAAAAAAAAATTATCACCACTACATCAGTGTTTGACAATCAGAAAGTGTACAATAGTACCCAATTTGAAGAAATGACTTTGACTTACTTTAATTTGCATAAAGATCGGTAGGAATTGATTTAGATCTACATGCTTGGCTATATATAAACTTCTATTAAAATTATTATGACCTGATACTTAAAAATAATAACAATTGGTAAATGTAGACGATGCTGATAAAAAAACTCTGAGAGGGAAAAAATGTCATACCTACCTCTTCCAGGTTAACCGCGCCCACTTTCATCTTCTTACCAAGAAATGAAATGCAGTCAAGTTATACTTTATCTTGTCATCGAATTAAAAAAACTGAATAGCTCTTTTGTAAAAACGTACTAAAATCGTAATGATCCAAGCCTTATCCATCAGACGTTTAGATTTCCACACCATAATCAAAAACAACTAAGGAAAGACGCATAAATTAATCAAACATAAATAAGGAAAGAAGCTCAATTTGGTTGGTAGTGGCAGGCTATCGATAAACTACTTGTACCCACTTGTAACATCACTCACTCAGCCTTTATTGTATCAATTTAAAACGATAATAGTCATTATGAATGTAAAATATCGACAAAATAGCGCAAGTTGATTTGAATACAGTTTGAATAATTTTGTGGGTGATTCATGAAACATGTCTGACTTGCGACGTGTCACGATTCTAATTAAGAGGGGTCTCTCCGTCACTCGCTTCATACAAACGTAGTTCCTCTCTCATTGGAATACTAACCAACCATACTCAATGGAATTTTGTAGAAACGTCCCGGGAACTAATACCTATGTCTGTGGTTTTCCAGATTTCCGTTAAAATATTCGGTTTCAAAGTTACGCGGTCTTAAAAATTCACATACAAATCTTTGAGCCCCTGTAATTTTAAAACTACATATTTTTAGAAAAATCTAAAACACCACAGACTAGAGTTTCTAGAATATGTCTGCAAAATTTCATGGACTTTGGTTGCTTAGTATTCAAATTAAATTGGAACTACGATTGTATGGAGTAAGTGACGGAGGAGTCTTGTTAAACAATGTCGATAAAAAACTATCGTATGCGCAAATTAAATGATTGTCATGATTACATAATACAATACAATATGATCAATCAGCGATACGACAAAAAATTGTATATTGATTTGAATATTTCTAGAAGATTCCTATGATTTTCAGGGTCACTGTCGAATTTATCCATGATAGGTAGGTACAATGCTCCATTTTACCTGAAATTAGAAGGTGAAGAAAATACAGAATTCATTATAGTACCTACATTGATTTCATAGCCTAGTGGTTAGAACATCAGGCTTCTTTTCCTTAGGTCGGGAGTTCGTCCCGAACATAAGTTGGAGGTCCAACTTTTCGGAGTTTTTTTTTTAAGTCTGTCAATTCGCACTGGGCCAGCGTGGTAGACTGTTAGGCCCAGGGTCTTTTTGACGAACGGGGCAACGAAATGTTTAGCACATATTGTGTCTTTATATATCTAAGGTAGCTTTGATATTAATAAATTATGTATACATATATTAATCCAAATCATACCTACATGCCATTAAATAATATTTATTAATACCATTACACACAGTTGGAATAACATCTAATAATAAATAGATGATAAGAACTACAGATAGCGGCGCAAAACAGAAACGTAGTCACAAACAATATGGACCAAGAGCCCGTGGGATATTTTGACGAGTTATTATTTTTATTCTCTTACAAGACAGCCCTTGCCATCAAGCGACATGATGGTGTAAGTAATTTGCAGTCAGATGGAAGCGGCGCGGCGGATAGAACTTGGAAACTTGGCAGTTTTCATTAAGCCCATACCCTACTAACCCTTCAAATTCAAATTCAAATTCAAATTATTTTTATTCAATTAAACTTTTACAAGTGCTTTTGAATCGTCAAAATAATCTACCACTGGTTCGGAATGCTGTTCCTACCGAGAAGAACCAGCAAGAAACTCGGCGGTTGCTCTTTTCAAATGTACCTTATCGGTTTATAAAAGTTTATTTGAATAATAATATTTCTATTCTATTATAGGCGTCATCGTTGTGCTAAAACGTACAACGTAGAAGTTATAACAGAAACGTACCTACTTATTTCGGGTCACCCATTTGCCATACCATACTGTATACGTAAATCAGCTGTTGTTATAATGAAGTATCAAATTTAATACTTTTTGCGTATTTTTGAACAAAATTTTAAACACCTATACTTATCAGGTCCTGTCAAAATTTCACCTTTTAGATATGTATCTATGTAGGTATCTTAATCAGCGCAGGACTGGTTGTTGGGTCTACTTTACAATACTTATACTATACTTTACTTTATCTCACTCTTCATTTTTAACCGACTTCCTTAAAAAGGAGGAGGTTCTCAATTCGTCGGAATCTTTTTTATTAGCTCTATAAGTATGTCATTTACTGTCATGTCAAAGTGCGATTATAATTCTTAATTTAAAGGTGGATCATACTTTTGACATCACAGTTGACACAGAGCTAAACATATGACGAATGAGATTTCAAAATATATGCATTATATACTTACTACTTACATTATATTATTACTTTTCAACTTTAATCAAACACCTCCCCAAAATTTCATATGGGCTCTCGGTCCAATATTTACTAACACGCACTTTCCAGCCAAAATGTTTACATTTTACATAACATTTGCTTTTGCCGGCTGATTATGTAATAATACCTATTCAGCATTAGGTGTACATTGTTAGGTATTGTAAATAAAATTGTCAACAAGAACAGCGTGGCACAAATTACAAAAGGCTGTTCTACGTTACTTGCCTTTGGAATAGGTCCTATCCTATACCTATCTATAAAGGCTTTTATATTAGGGTTCCGTACATCGTAATGAAAAAAACGAAAACCTTATGTGATCTTTCGTGTGTCCATCTGTATGTCCGTCGGTCACAGCTAATTTGTACCTAATCTACTGGACTGATTGGTACACATGAATTTCTGTGACCCAAACACGGTCGTGTAACGAGAATTTTGAATATAGCGGTCACTTTTGGGGGCAAAGAAAAAAGTTTTACGTGTGACATATCAAATTAAAATGCTTGTTGTAGGACTGCATTGTGATTCACCGCGCAATTTTTCCCGAAGAATTTTATATGAAACTGCACCTACTCAGAAAAAAGCCGGTCAAGTGCGAGTCAGACTCGCGCACCGAGGGTTTCGTACTCAGGTATCTTTTGACAGACAGACAGACAACAAAGTGATTCTATAAGGGTTCCGTTTTTCCTTTTGAGGTACAAAACCCTAAAAAACGCGCAATCTGGTTTCCATGTCGCATATTTTCTGCGAGAAAAATCGCGCGGTGAACTTTGGGCGGTGCGGGCTTGTCGCGCTTAGGTAATGATTTCCAGTGTACCTATCTTCCTTTTTCAACCTCCAAGTTTTTCCACATACGTAAATTACCTTTATGATGATTACTAATGAGCATCTCTAACAACATAAAAGAGAAAGGTATTGAACAAAGCCTTTTATATATTTTACCTAAAATGGAGGTTTAGTGTTTTGTTCGAGGCGCGTCGCCCGCCATTGCTCATTCAATTCATAGTTGTCTTGCATTCGCTACTTGTTACTATGAATGCAATTAAGTAGGGCGCCCATGTATCATGAATGTTATCGGCCAAGCCTGATATGCCAAACTAGTTCATCCTAAAATACATCTAGTATTCATTTTTCCTTCCCACGACCAACCAAGCGAATGCGCCCGTTGTAAATATTTTGTCTTATTTAAGTTTTTACACTAATAATAAATAGTTGATGAAACAATGTAGGTATATTAAACCATATTCTAGCAAATAAACACTTCTTATTCTTATTCTTGAATTTATTTTATTGTGTTTATTTTGGAACAATTATATTATAAGTCACCTTTTTTCTCTTACAAATAAAGTAAATTGCATTATTTGCAAGCATATTGGTACTGTAGTTTGGTAGTGTGGTTGTAGTGGTGCAATTACTTGCATAAAGTAAACTACAGGACCAATATACGGTACAATACAAGCGTAGCGAGCGCAAGTTGCATTGAAATGTGACGACGTCACATCAGCGAGCTTGGATTACAGTTTTATGGGATGGCTAGAGTAAAGACTTCGGCGGGCAAGGGCAATACACGAACAACAGACAGAAACGTTTAACGTAGCTAGAAGAAAGAAGGTGATAACGTCGTCCGTTTACTAAGATGCATTATAGCCACCCTATGTATGTACTTAGATATACAAATGCAATAGTGCAGTTGTTTACAATCCATGACCCGCTTATCCAAGGCATGTTGTTGCCCCGTCCTACGTCGCGCTGCTACTTGACTGTGTTTATGTTAGTGATCACTTATCATAATCACAGTGCTATTGATTATGATATCCAATACCACCATAACAATATTCTGTGTAACATAATACTTACCTATCTGCCATTAGACGCACAGCACTCAGCAGACATTATGACTGGCAACGAAACAACATTCGCTACAGAAAAGATAAGATAGTAGGCATAGGTACGCCTGATAGACGAGACACTGTAAGCTGTAAGTATCTATAGTATCTACCTGCTTACCTACGCAGTGACTTGAGTTCTATTTTGGGTATGAACACTAGATAATTGGGGGACCCGGGTGGGTATGCAGTATTGTCAGACTAGCGACGTGCTGCTCGACAAAAAGTTGCTTTACAAATACATATGTAACTGTGGTAGAGATATCTACTCATATGACTGTGGTCAATTGTTCCTGCAACACCACCAAATTACCAGTGGCCAAAAAATACGGAGAAGAACGCACGAATTACCAGTGTGACCCAGAAGTAAAATATTAAACTATTGTAATTTATTTGCAGAAGGAGCATCCAGCAGTTCGCACTTCATGACCTACTGTGCTACTTACAATACTATATATTATATGTCGTGACTGTTAGGAACTAAGGAAAACCTAATAATCTTCCTTAGTTCCTAATAGTCACGACTTCTGTAAATACAAGATAGACTAAAGAATTCGGTAGATTTGATAGAAAGAAACATTATGAAAAAATTTGGTCTAGCTAGGCCATAAGTTGTCCTTTCTTCGTCATTTTATTCTTACAATTACATTTTTAAATATCGCGACAAATCCAGGACAGGGTAATACGCAGCTGAATAAGCTAACCACAAGCCAGACCAGCAGTTTTACGTAAAGTAGGTACTATACGTCATAAACCTAAAGTTTGGGAAGTTCATTAGCTGCTCTCATAGACATTTCGGCGACACTAGCGCGCCCACTCCGCTCGCTCTGGAGAACTTATAAACAATGACGAATGAAACGCCCGCGGAAAATTTATGAAAACGTCTGACGGAGATTTTCATTTCTTTCAAACTGTTTTTTTTGCGAAAGTGCTTACGCCTGTATTCTTCATGCCTACCCTACTACGCCCATATTATTATAGTGTGTGTCCATATACATGTACATGTATCGATCTATTCTAACGATAGCACAAAGATCCGAATCTGTTCAGGCTTTTAGAAGTTAAAGTGGAAGTGGAATGTACATAATTTGAAATAGCATAGACCGGGTGTTGGTCATATTCGTCAGGGATATAGCTAACTCCCGCGAAATATTAAGAGTAGGTACAACTTAATTCCTAGACCATTTTACTAAACAAATCTAGTGATATCATAGAATACCGGGAGTTGGTCATATCCCTCAGGGATACTCCCGGCTTATGCCATTTCACTGCGACATACAAAAGGGATTCAAGACAGATTTCACAATATACTTGTCTACTTGTAGACAGGTGGCGCGCGGCACTGCGCAGCGCTGGACGCCATCCAACCCTGCCGTACACTGGAGTTTGGAGCCGAGTGTTTACAAACAAAGCCAGGCGAGACGCTTCTGAAATACGTTCAGTTGGAAACAGCATATTTTTATTGAAACTTCATACCATCTTCATAAAATCTATTAATCAAAATGACTTTAACAAGTATAAATTAAAAATTTATAACATCCACGACAAGTGAAGGTTACAGTAACTAGAAAAGATCTGACAACTTTCAAACGGTTGAACCGATTTTCTTAGATTATAGCTAAGAACACTCGACCAAGCCACCTTTCAAACAAAAAAAAACTAAATTAAAATCGGTTCATTAGTTTAGGAGCTACGATGCCACAGACAGATACACAAAACACAGATACACATGTCAAACTTATAACACCCTTCTTTTTGGGTCGGGGGTTAAAAATAGGTGAAGTTCAAAATAATACCTTTTCGAACTTTTTATTGCGACAAACAATTTTGAGAAAAGACTCACAACTTCAATTAATTTTCTAATTTGCCCCATAAAAGTGACCTCCATATTCAAAATTCATTTATTTACGTTTCAAAACCCACACGTTGCACTATGGTCGTACCTACTCCTAGCACAAGCTTTAACGCTTAGTTGGTGAGGAAAGAGGAATAATTAATCATGATAAACCTGGCTGATATTCTTTTTTTTAATAATAATAAAATTCTTATTAAGCTCCCATAGATAAATAGATAAATATCTAGGTTTAATTATAATATAATTTATACAAGATTCAAGTGGTGTAGCACTCGACACCTACCATACATATAAGTTTGCCTTGAGAGCATCGTTAATATAAAACGTGACACTTATTAAAGTGCTATAACGATTCAATTATTATCACATGCAATAACAATTGACTAATAAAATCAATGATGCCAATCATACCTTCATTGCTATATTTATCAACTTTGTTTATGTCTGTGTAATAACCACTTTACTTTAAAAACCTAACTCATAATATAAAAAAAAAATATCTACTTATATATTTGAAAATATATTTGAAAACTTCAATTAAAATCATAGTAGGAACATAATAATTCAATGATTAAAATTAATAAGACTGGCTCTCTTTTGAAATTTTGAATGATCAAATTTTTGAAAAGAGCAACCGCCGAGTTACTTGCTGGATCTTATAGGACTGGCATTCCGAACCAATGGAAGATACTTTTGAAGATTCAAAAGCACTTGTGAAAGTTTATTTGGACTCCAACTATTACATTCAGATTTTTAGATTATCTGCACTAAGTATTGTACGACTAGCCGATGCCCACGACTTCGCCCGCGTGGATTTAAGTTTTTCGAAATCCCGTGGGAACTTTTGAGTTCCCAGGACAAAAGTAGTTTATCCGTACCGCGCGACAAAGTCTTTACTTGGTAAATATACCTTCAATATCAATTTATAACCGACGACAGTTTCTAAATCCCATCCACTTTGGTGATCAGATCCCCTGCAGCATCAGGATTGAGGAGTTGGAATCCAAATTTTTTATAGGGCAATGTCGCAAATTTCCTCTATCGATTAAAAAAAAAATTACGCAAATCGGTTCAGAAATCTCGGAGATTTCGGTATACATAGGTAGAAAAACACAATTCCTTTTTTGAAAGTCGGTTAAAAAAGTAGCCTATGTTACACCCTGATGAATCCTCTACTTGTCTGTGAAAGTCCCGTTAAAATCGGTTCAGCCGTTCCGAAGATTAGCCTTTTCAAACAGACAGACAGACAGACAGACAAAAATTTTAAAAACGTGTGATTCGGTTATGGTATCGTTCAAATAACCATATGAGCTTTATATGAGGTAGTTATTTCGAAATTACAGACAGACACTCCAATTTTATTTATTAGTATAGATTAGACAACCGCTAAGAAAGGATTTTTGAAAATTATTTGATAAAATAGGGATTTGAAATTTGTGCAATCCACGCCGACGAAGTCGCGGGTTTAAGGTAGTGGAAGATAAATGCATTCTAGATCATTCTACGAGCCTAAATTGCTGATAATAAATTGGGCTAATCTCTTTTATAATTTAAACGTAATGCGACTTGAAGCCTGAGGCCAACATACAGTCACGTGTGGAACAAGACTAATGAGTGGAAGATTTATGTAATACCTACCTCGCGTCGTCACATTGTGCATTATGTATTGATAACGATGCACTATTTATGACCTTTATTACTATAGTAATAAGAGCGTGTCTTTAGAACGGACTGTAAGGTTGAACAGGTTGAACTCACTTTTAAAATCACGTACGGAGCGTGCGCAACGTATTTTTGCCCGACTACGGCAAAGTCAAAAGGAAGGGTTATGATTTTAGCAGTCTATGTATGTATGTATGTGTGTTCCACTGTAGCGCCTAAATTACTGGGCCGATTTTGCGGATATTACATCCTTAAAAGTTGGGGGTCTCCAAAAATTTTTTTGTATTGTAGTGGTATTAATTAATAACATTTAAAAAATTCTGAGTTCGTAAATATAAATATATAGTACAGTATTAAAACACACTGAGCCATAGAAAAACAATTTTACCATACCTATCTATCGCTAATCGCTATCTAACGGCAGTTCGTGGGTAGTAGTTGGGTTTTAGTGCTGTTTATATTTCAATAGCTTACATTATACATTACGTATATTGGTAGCTACTTTTCTATAACTGTGCACTTTTCTACTCGTTATACCTATAGTTTATTTTTAACCCCCGACCCAAAAAGAGGGGTGTTATAAGTTTGACGTGTGTATCTGTGTATCTGTCTGTGGCATCGTAGCGCCTAAATGAATGAACTGATTTTAATTTGGTTTTTTTTGTTTGAAAGGTGGCTTGATCGAGAGTGTTTTTAGCTATCATCCAAGAAAATCGGTTCAGCCGTTTGAAAGTTATCAGCTTTTTTCCAGTTACTGTAACCTTCACTTGTCGGGGGTGTTATAAATTTTTAATTTACACTTGTTAAAATGGCTGTGATACAGACAGACAGATAGATTGGACGAAATAACAGCGTACGTGCGGAGCGTTCCGTGTACTAATGTGCGATCAGATGAATGCGCAGGCGAAGTAGGTCACACCGCAACAGCTGATGGTCAACGGCCGCGAGGCTACGGGGTCGTCGACCCCGCACCCTTCGTGAATGAGAGGTGTCGCTCCCTCCCTGTCTACTGGCTTCCATACATACAAATATATAAATTTCAAGTGTCTGTCTGATATTTCGACATAACTTAACATAACGACCCATACGATGTATGTAAACTACTTACATCATCATCATCATCAACCGATAGACGTCTGATGCTGGACATAAGTCACTTGTATGGACTTCCACACGCCACGGTCTTGCGCCGCCTGAATCCAGCGGCTTTATGATTTTGAATAGATTAATAAAATGGAAATATTACTGAAATTAGTAAAAGTCTTCATTTTGTATATGTATATTGTATAATCGTCATTTACAACAGTGGTTTTTTTATAAAATCAAAAAAAAAAACCTATCAGAAAAATATTTTTTCACATTACTGTAAATTAGAAAATCTTATGTAGTTTATGCAGGAGTCATAGAATAATTTTATTAATATTTGAACGCAATAGCAATAGCAAATCATCCACTCTATTCCATCCACACGTTTTTAAAATACGGGACTATCACAATAAAAGAACGAGTGATCTAAGCTTTTTGCCTCGAGAAATCAGAGTTGCCACTTGCCATGTGACTTTTCAAAAACAGAATTCCACGCGGACGAAGTCCCGGGCATTAGCTTGTGTGCCAATATCGCGAGCACCTGCGAGCCGTGAGTGGAGGTGCGTCAGACCATCCACGTTCACTTTCGCGAAAATGCGTTCAGCTTGACTTTGAAGATGTTTAGATAGGTATCTATACTAATAAATAAAATTGGAGTGTCTGTCTGTAATTTCGAAATAACTAGCGCATATTAAGGTCATATGGTTATTTGAACGATACTATAACCGAATCACACGTTTTTAAAATTTTTGTCTGTCTGTCTGTCTGTCTGTCAGTCTGTCTGTCTGTCTGTCTGTTTGAAAAGGCTAATCTTGGGAACGGCTGAACCGATTTTGACGGGATTTTCACAGACAAGTAGAGAATTGACCAGGGAGTAACATAGGCTACTTTGTTAACCGACTTTCAAAAAGGGAGTTGTGTTCTTCTACCTATGTACACCGAAATCTCCGAGATTTCTGAACCGATTTGCGTCATTTCTTTTTTAATCGATAGAGGAACTTTGCGACATTGTTTCATAAAAATTTGGAGTCCAACTCCTCAATCCTGATGCTGCAGGGGATCTGACCAATCCACGCGGGCGAAGCTGCGGGCATCAGCTAGTCATACATAAGGTAGCTCTTCCTTTTTAAAATCGGTTAAAAACTATATTTTTATGTTTTAGATTTAGAAATTCATCGTCATCATCACTCACCCCATCGCCGTCCCACTACTGAGCACGGAAACTGTCAGATTTTGGGATTTTTCAAAAAGTAATCTCACGCGGACGAAGTCCGGGGCATCAGCTTGTGAGCCAATATCGCTAGCATCTGCGAGCCGTGAGTGGAGGTGCGTCATACAATTCACGTTCACTTTCGCAAAACTGCGTTCAGCTTGACTTTGAAGATGTTTAGATAGGTATCATGAACATAATAAACAAGCGTATAACTCTTCCTTTTTAAAGTCGGTTAATTTGTATTAGTTTTAAATTAATATTTTTTTTTTGTAATTTCGTTTTACGTTTACTTTATAGAATAGAATATTATAATATTACCTACCTATTTGATTCTAATCAATTAAACGTTAAAATATAATTTAAAATAGTTATTTGTTATGCAAGGCTGCAAAGTTGTCATTTTGTCGCGAGTTTGTATTGAATTCCGAGCAAGCGAAGGATAGCTAATAATAATAGGTATTTCTATGGGATAGCACGTGCTTTTTGTTCCATATGAAGATACTAAGTCTAAACATATAAAATAAAGTAAACAAAGTTAATGTTACATAAAACATTATTATCAATGATTAATTGATAACGTTACCCGATGCTTATCAAAAGGATTTTAGCGCCAGAAATACAAAACGATGTTGCAAACTTCCTCTGTAGGAGAAAGTTGGGCATATTGAAAAAATCTGTACCTTACCGGAAAAAAAAACTGAGAACTAAAGTAATGTTGCTACGATTTAAGTTAGCCTGTAACAAGCGATTTTAATGTTCAATTCTATTCCATCAGCCTGTATGCGTCCACTGCTGAACATAGGCCTTTCCAAGAGCGCGCCACCAAACACAATTCTCCGCCTTCCTCATCCACCCGCTCCCCGCCACCTTCTTCAGGTCATCGGTCCAAGCAAGCTGGAGGTCGACCCACACTGCGCGTACCAGTATGCGGTCTCCACTCCAGAACACGTCTATCCCATCGGCCGTTGGTTCTGGGACAGACATGACCTGTCCATTGTCACTTCAGAGTTCAGCTTGCTAATCATTTGAGCTTTGTATTTTTAATGTACCCCCTACTTACTATTGAATCGACCCATCGCCGGCTCACTACTGAGAATGGGTCTCCTCTCAGAATTAGAAGGATTAGCAGTCTTCATACATCTTTGCGAACATTATGACCCTCAGGCATACAGGTTTCCTCACGAAGTTTTCCTTCACCGTTAAACCTAGTGGGCCCGGTATCAACCTAAACGGAGAGGAGAGATGTGTTCAGTCGACCAATCAAATTCATAATAGGTGACGTAAAAAAATTATCAAGTCATCTTTTAAAAATCTGATCTGTTGACCGTACACGTCTCTCCGCTCCGCTTAGGTAGATATACCGGACCTAACTTCGGAAAGTTAGAGGTGCGTGCCCGGGATGGAACTCTGGACCCTCCGAGGTATATCAACGCTCTACCTGTATGTAGTGCTTAGTGAGAATAAAAGCAAACCCTAATTACAAAATGGCTGCAGAAATTAGCTCTGGCTAAGTGAAACTGGAACTCCGTTGTCGGGAGCACGTACGCACCGGCCTTGTTTACAGAACTTCGTTATTACCGGCTCGCCTCGCTAACTGATAACAAACGCGACGGATTATGTAATCTATGTAATTAACTTGGCTCAGAGGTAAACGGTCACAAGTCACAGGTACAGCACGCACCCATCTACGACAAAGCCAAAAGGAAAGGTTATGATTTTATAGAATAGAATAGAAAATATTTTTTATTCAAATAAACTTTTACAAAGCGCTTTTGAATCGTCAAAATAATTCACCACTGGTTCAAATGCCATCCCTTATTTTAGCAGTCCATGTATGTATGTACCTATGTAGGTATTTATGTGTGTTCCACCGTAGCGCCTAAACTACTGAGCCGATTTTAATTTTGTGCTGTTTAACAATATATAGTTGGTCAAGAATTGTAGCTGTCGTGCCCAATGGGATTCCCATCGGCAACATCCCAGGAATCATCTAACTTTTTTGAGTAGGTGCGCACTAAGAAAGGATTTTTTTATTAAAAATACCGAGCAAACGAGCAGATGGGTCACCTCATGTTAAGTGATTACCGCCGCCCATGAACATTTGTAGCACCAGAGGTACCGCCGATACATTGCCGGCCTTACAGGAATTTGTTGGTCCCCCTCCTTGAATAACCCCATACCACCTTAGCAATCTACATTTGCGATCTTGGTACAACTTGCGGATAGCGAGTATATGATGTAGTATTAGAATAACATAATTCTAGCAGACCAGATTTAAGTATTTTAACTATCGTTTCTTCTGTTTTTCATTACTTGATATATTTTTTGTTTATTTTTCTTTTCCCACATTGCTCCAACGTACTAGTAGATACCATTGTACGGTTTTTATTTTCAATTATAACTTTTTTATCGTTACTTTTAACATTATTTGTCGTAATAAACACAACATTTCCGCTTCCATTATATTTTTTTAACCTATTTTTTCACTAATAACGGAGTTATTGTGACTTTTTGCACCGACTCCTTACATTCATCCCGAATGGGCTATAATTTTTTTTTAATTCAAGTCTAGGAAGTCCTAATTTTAAAAATTAAGTATACTTAAGTATAATAAATTCAACTTGTTTAACATTCGTAATAGTACGTCGTAACATTGTCTTTCCTAATGAAGTCGTTACGTTAGTGACTGTGCACTTAGATATCTATTCGTAAACATCACTTAGGTAAACGAGGAAAGTGATAAAAGTACCTAATATAACAACTTTTTATTCAAATAAGTAAACAACGTTGCTATATTGTCTAGATACAAGATTGAATAACGAAAAGTAACGAATTTTCCTGTTCCGTATTTTATCGCTAATGATTTTTGACCAGACTGCGCAGTAAATAGGTACTATCTGGTAGGTACTATCATATCAACCGTAACGGTGGTTACAATAAACAAATCACTGTCAAGATTGCTTTCAACGAAAAAAACCGCCTTGGAAATCTATGATTGATCGCAATAATTTCATTTTTCTCGCAAAAACTGCGATGTTTGAGGAAAACTCGCTGAATTATTAATGTAATTTAGAGGTTTCAAGATAAAAACAATTCACCAACTAATTTACTAACAACAACAACAATTTACAACTAATTAACGTGTATTTAATTAACCATTGAAGCTAAGGTGATTCCAAGCTGATCCCTTATAACTACTGGGCATAGATATGTACTGGGTCTTGAATCTTAGGGTTGGACGCAAGTATTTTCTATACGACTCTCACTAAAAAATCATTTTCAAAAATATCACCCGAGCGAATTTGGAATAGTAAGTAGGTACGTTACATACCGATTGACATTTTAAAAAACCTTGAAATTCATGGAACATTCAATAAGTAATGCAACGTCGTAGCCTTTCTACAAAACGGCCTTCTAATTGTTTACCTAATTTGAATATTTTAAGGGAAGGCAGGTGGAAGCATTTCCTGTTTAACGAGGACTCGGTCAAAAGCCAAGGTGATAAATCAAAGTAATTAATATAGCAACTATGTTATACTTACTCATATGCATATATGCGTTAATCTAAGCTAAGTTAAGCTAGTTGTAAGTACTAACATAGGTGATTGTTTCTTACTTACACAGAATATTTGTTGTATGCCTTGAAAATACTTTTTATTGATTTATTTATTGAACACACAACAACCATTACCTATGTCACTTGTAATTTATAAAGCACATTGGCAAGTGATAGCTACCAGAGATATAGTGTAAGAGTACCATTATCAGGTACTTAAATACATAAATACATTGCGATTTATTTGCTCGGAACAGGAAGAACCAACCAAGCACACGTCAATTCTTTTCTATAATAAAATTTGTAAGAGATGATGCCCAAACCGGAAAAGCGCTAACTACTTAGTTGAAAAGATCAGAAAATCAAAATATGAAAACAGGTTTGTTCTTCTATTGCCTTATTTTTTTCTAAAGAGCCAGCCAAAAAAGGATAGAGATCTGAAAGAAGCCAGAAAAATGGAAACTGCTGTACCAAAAAGGACAGGAATATAACAGTAGTTTGTGTGTAGGTAAAGAGTACCAAAACTAAATTATTTTTGAATACACTTGGTACTGTAGATCGACAGGCATCGTGACTCGTGATGCATCTTTATTTTGGTTACATTTAGTACGGTATCTCTAATGAACCTCAAATTGGAGTGCAAATAGAAATGTAGCTGGGCCCCGCGGGTGTTAAATGAAATGTTTTCCACTCAGCCACCTGTTAAAATTCCTTTGGTATTTTATATAGAACGATAACGAAAAGATCGTACGTATAAAAGTTTTATAGCATTTGTTACGATACGTCAAATTCGATGAAGCTTATTAAAGTCATAAAATCGGCAAAGCCGTGGTTAAAAACAATCATCAGTGCTCTATTATGTGTGAACCGTGTGAATGTGAATACTACCTATGTTACAATTACAAAACCTAAAGTAAATAAAGAAATCGTACAGTCTTCGTTGGAGTTCACCTAACTACTTAGATGGATTCGCCTCGGTCATTCCTGTGACTTTCCTAACACTATTGGGCACGTATACATATACGAGTAGAAGTAAAACAAGGGCGACTCGGACTATTATCGTATAAGAAATAGCACTTTTTAATATATTTTTTAATTTTCATGGCGACTAGGTGGCTATTTTCTAATATTTATTATTTGTTGTTATAGCGGCAATATAGGTAATGTGAAAATTTCAGCTCTCTACCTATTATGGTTCACGAGATGCAGCCCGCTGACTGACGGACGGACGGACAGACAGACGGAACGACGGACAGTGGAGTCTTAGTAATAGGCACCCTTCGGTACGGAACCCTGAAAATAGAAAAGTAGCTTATCGTTCTACTGAAAGTATAAATTCTAACAATAATAGACCCTGATGGTTTTGAATAGTTATATGTCGTTACCAAGGATAATAAAATAGGTAATACAAGTCAAGGGTATAAGGTCAACGATAAACGCATCAGATCACACGATTTATCGTATCTTCTCCGTCACGACCACACAAAACGAATTTAATATAGGCAAATAGTAAGTAACGCTTGATCGACTCCGATGAGTTGCCATTGCAAAACAAAAACCTGCCCCCATTTGCAATTTTTATTATCGTTGTGTCAATTATTATCGGGCTGTTACTGCAATTATGAATGCATAAGTAATGTGCGGTAATTAAATTGTCGATGTCGCTGTACTGTAGTGCTGTTGTAACTTACTGAAAAAGTGCACGCAATATCGTTTGGGAAATGCAAAAAGGTCATTGGGGAAATGGGAGATTAGAAAATGTACCCGTTTTGATCTAGCTTTTTTGTGTTAGGTGTTATTCTAGGCTAGGTATTAAGACATACGTATCAACTAAGTATAGTCTAATAAATCCTCTTCTATTTTTGAAACCTAGGTAGGTATGATTTGAATTTATTTTAACTCGTTTAAATAACCACACACCTTTGTTGACCTTGTATTTATTTGTGCAAAATATAGAAATTATATACTTAGATATTTATTACATAATTGCCTAAATATTCGCGCACAGTTTTTACTTTTCACTTACAGCCAACTTTGTATCTGACGAATGCATCTTGCAAAGCTAAGCATTAGGTACTCTTATACGCTACGACATTTTACGTAGTACTTAGGTATTACTAAAATATATTGCCATTGACGCAAATTGTAAAGCATGATACAGAATACATGATCCCATTATATCTATGGTGTTTTTCCATACCTATTAAGGTCGGTACACAAACAAAATACCTAGGTGAAGATGTTTGCGTAGAATATTTAACAACCTTCACGCTCTTCCGTCCTATAAGTAGCACCTTATGTGACGTGAATAAGCCCTTTGATTGTTTCCTAATTAACACTTATGTCATACCTATCAAGGGAGTTATTTTTAGGGTTCCGTACGCGAAAGGTTCTAACGGGACCCTATTACTAAGCCTCCGCTTTCCATCCGTCCGTGTCGGTCTGTCAGCGACATGCATAACAACAAATAATAAAAAATTTAAAAATGGCCGCCATGAAAATTTGAAAAACTATAAAGTGTTATTTCTTGTATGACGATGGTACGGAACCCTTCGTCTGCGAGTCAATTAAATTATACGAAAGTGAGTCTGTCTGTTTGCTTTTATTAGGTAAAGGAATTATTAGGTACTTGAACTTAAAACGCGGGCGAAGCCGAGGGCGTCCGCTATTAGTCCACATTTTATTTTCATAATGAAATATTTCTTCAATTTTATAACATTGCTAATATACGAAGGTCTACTTTCTAGTCGCTTTTAATAAATAATCAGGAACAATAAGTAAATAGTATAAATAAAGCAAGGTGCACCTGTACCTACAGTACTCACCTAGTCCCATACAAAACACTTATTAACAGTAATAATATGTTCCTATAGAGCCACGATTACAACTGCAAGTTCTTACGTGTGTAAAACTTACAGGCGGAATCATGGCTCATTAGGATAGAGCTTACGTCAATAATTTTGACAACAAATTGACAGCTTTATTAATGTGAATGTACTTATAAGAGTGTTTACATTAGTAAATTTGTCGTAAACATTTGTATCCGCGGCTTAGGAATAGGTATTAAAAATACTAAAGAAATGGAAGTTTTCTCATTGCAAAAGATGCTTGTTTAAAGAAATTTTCTTTAAATATTTTAGACCATTTTCGGCCTAGTTACTACTGAACACGCGTCTTTTCTCATAATGAGGAGAGTTTATGCGGATTAGCAGACTTCACACACCTTTGACAACATTATGGGGAACTCACAGGCATGCATGTTTCCTCACAGTGTTTTCCTTACGAAAAGTTAGAGGTGCGTAGGTAGGTATCTAACCGTGATTGAAGCATAATAATATAAACAAAATGTAGATAGTTGACGCAAACGGAAGGCTATCTCTTCACGTATCAATATAAACAAAAATATTAAGTTAACCGCTATGAACTGGTAAAAGCTATATTATGCCTATAGCTGATAATAAAATTAAAGTAGGTACCTACGTACCTAACAAGAGTATATAATAATACTATAATAACTTCTTAAAATTATTTTGGAACTGTCACGATAACCTACCCAGTGCGTATGTTTGTTTGCGTATAATGATATCTTCGCAATAAGACGGAAATAGCCAATTAGGTATAAAGTACCTATAGAAACAGAGGACATTGGTTGCATCACACATACCTGTTACCTTCCTCTACGCAGATACGACGTTACGTTTCAGGAAGGTAGGTAGGTAACATGCTTTGATCCATATTCTTAGCATTTAATAACAATAATTAAGAAATTAAGATTAAAAGAAAAGAAAGAAATACCTTTTTACCTAAAGGTAGGTTACCCCGGTGCCTCCACCAGTTGGGTATTTAAAAACTGATGCCCTTAGAAGACAAAGCGCCGCCGGAATAAACATGTCATTTATGTTGCACAACCTGAAAGAAGCGCTTAGCTCACCATAATGCTGTATTAGACGCAAACACAAGAGCATGCACTTCCCAAGGTCAGGCATCACCTATTTGGTACAAAATATATAGCTTGCATCCTGAAGACACACACACACAATCCCTAAACCTAAAGCACAGCCTAATTTTTATCCCGGAAAATCAAAGAGTCCCTACGGGATTTTTAAAATCCGCGCGAACGAAGTCGCTGGCATCGTTTAGTTAATTATAACCAGACTAAACAAATAACAATAATTCAGATATAAATAACAACAGGTCACTAATTTCATCCATTACGAGTACGTACAATCTCAGATGTTTTGGCATTGCACTTCAAAACAACGGGTGCAAATAAACGTGATGATGCTGCGAAATATTGCATTTTATTTATTACTTTCTGTCTCGCACCCTTTTTAAATAATATGCGGGCCTGCCAAAACTTTACGAAGTCAAATACTAAAATAACATAAAATTAAAATATTGAAATATTAAAGGATTGATTGGTCTATTAATTGACTTACTTATAAATTACGGTCTATTTAAAAAAAAAGTAAATTGCCGCATGAAAATCATCACAATTTCATAATTATTCATTTATTCATATCATCGCTTGAGAACGGCCGGCCCCGATCAACACATGAGAAGATAACTAGATTATAATCATGGCTTGACCGATTTGGCTGACTTTTTTTTGGTGTGTTCGTAATCTTCAGGAAGGTTTTGGGAAAATCCAGCGGAAAAGCAAAATATATTTTTTGGAAAGTTAGCCCCTAAGGTGGTAAAATAGGGGTTTGTATGTAGTCATGGGCATAAGCTAGTATTTAATAAGTAGTAATAGATATAAAGTATGAATTAATATGTGATGGTGTTTGCACAGAATAATTTACGATGTACGGTCTTGGATCAATAGTTTGGAGTCCTGGTGTAAGGTTGTGGATAAACAAACAATAGAATGTCAATGTAATAGGTATGTGTTCATAAATAATTCAGTGCCGGTCCCCGACAGTCATATAGCTTTATGAAGTAGCGCACACTAGACATACAAATTAGAGGGAGTTGTAGTTATTTATTTTACTTTCTCAGGCTTCTAGCCACGTAATATTGGCAATGTAAAATAACACAGAGGGATTGTACTTGTAGTTTCTCCTAAACTACGTGATCAAATCAGAAATGAGAAGAGGAAAATGAGGAGTTCCATAGGAGAACAAGAGTAACCGACACACTCGTAGCTCAACGGGTTGCGAAGTTGAATGGGCACATAGGCTTAACTATTTGGTCTTTACTTATCTATTCTAATTAACCTCCGACCCAAAAAGAGGGATGTTATAAGTTTGACGTGTGTATCTGTGTGTCTGTCTGTGGCTCCTAAACGAATGAACCGATTTTAATTTAGTATTTTTTGTTTAAAAGATGACTTGATCGACAGTGTTCTTAGCTATAATCCAAGAAAATCGGTTCAGCCGTTTGAAAGTTATCAGCTCTTTTCTCTTTCACTTGTCGGGGGTGTTATAAATTTTTAATTTACACTTGTGATCACTAAAATTGTACTTTTATAGAACTTTTAAGGACAGCTGAGTGCCCAACTCGATATTAATTTAAAACAAACAATATTATCTCACTAGTATGTCGATTGTAAAGCATACAACAACCCAGACGAGTGGCGTGACTTTAAACTTAAACAAATAAGATAAAAAGTGTATTACGCAAATCGCAATACATAACTGAAGTCGTTTAACATTGCCCTCGTATTTTAGGGTTCCGCAGTACCGTAGTTTTTTTTTCTCTCGTCTGGCTTTACAAAGATTAGCCAATGTCAAGTTTGTAGTTATTTGTAACAAGTTAGTTAAACTATACAAGTATGGACCCCGTCTGTGCCGGCGCTCGCCGACATACGCACGGCACCCCCTTAGCGCTTTCCAGTCAGTTTTAACAAAAAAAAAACACTCCAAAAAGGCAGAGCACGCCCGCCAGCTAACACCGATACATACGAAGTCACCGTAGTTATACATATTATAGTAATTACTAATTATATTATATAGTTATAATATTAACTAGGTGGTGCTAGAGCTAATTTTAAAGTCCCGTGGGAATCCTCTAATTTTGCGGGTCAAAAATAGCTATGTAATTCTCCAGTTTCGACGTCTTCAACTACATATAACAGTATTGACTAGTTTCTGTTATCTATGAACTACAGCCTACACTCGTCTAAGATCCCACGTCGATTCGTTGCTCCGTTGCGGCCTGATTGAAGGACAGACGAACAAACGAGCACACTTTCGCATTTAGCTAGAATATGGGTAATCTGAAATGTCTGGAATAGTAACCTAAGTCTTCGCTCAATGAATACGAATGAAGCCTTAGCAGCGATATAAATGCTTACATTGATGTCTAGGCATAATGAATATGAGTACTCAGAACTGTATAGGTCTCTGGCAGTGGGAGCGACCCTATAAAACATAAAACCTTTAAGCCTTTTCATGCAAGTTTCAAAACTGGCCTAAATACTGCAATTTTATTTCAGTTTTTTTACCACAGGTGAGTAAACATTTCCCTAATCCCTTCTTTAATGCAAACAAATTAACTACAAGCCATTGTCAATCAGGCTAGGCAATTATCGCCGCACAAATTGTTCTTGGCATGCCACCAAACCTTACTCAACTGACCGAAGGAATTGTAAGTTCTTTTGTGAGACACCACTGCACAATGTGACTCATTGCGTTAAAATGTCTAGCAATATGTTACAGTTAGAGACCGAAACACTGGAGTATGGCGCACCTAGATTTGTCTAGGTAGACAATCTGGAAATCCTAGGAGAGATTTGCAAGACCAGTCAAAGGTCGTTTTCTATCCAGGGTCCGCCGCCGTAATTTGACAGTTCTACGTTGGGACCCTCCTTAGTATTTGGATTTCTGTGGTTGGGACGCATCACTCAAAACAATTTTATTCAAAGTATTCAATTCAAAATGTTTTTATTCAATTAACACAAGACAAAAATATTCATTTTTAATCCCAGAAACCCAAAAAGAGGGGTGTTATAAGTTTGACGTGTGTATCTGTGTATCGGTGTATCTGTCTGTGCCATCGTAGCTCCTAAACGAATGATCCAATTTATTTATTTTTTTTGTTTGAAAGGTGGCTTGATCGAGAGTGTTCTAAGCTATAATCCAAGAAAATCGGTTCAGTCGTTTGAAAGCTCTTGTCGAGCGTACCCTACGCGACGAATTATCTGAAACAAGCTTTTATTAACCTAGTGTTAGTATGTGTTCAAATCTGGCAACTGAATTTTAGACCAGTCATAAAAAAATAGTTTGCTTAATTCATTTTCAAATAATTTATCATTCTGTTTTACTTTTTCACATTTTTCACACGTAACATTATATCTAGCCAGACGCCATATGTTACAAATAGGTTTACAACTAGGTTTTATATCTTTAGCCTTCATAGCAACAGAAGTTAACTATGGGATATAGGTCAACATCGTAGAACCGTAGTTTAACACCCGCCTTGACTTTTCATGACCTGTGAGTTATTCCAGACTTTGTGTGACGAGTGACGACTGATGAAAGGTAGGCCATATTGGCAGGTAGCCAGGTAGGTACCTACTATGAGTTTCAATTGAGAAGATCATTGGGAAGGTACTTGTACTTCGTTAATTCGTAACTCTTATGTAGGTTATAAAACTTTTTACAGTACTGCCACTTTTATTAAGTCGCATCGCCAAAATTCGTTTGCTCAGAAAAGTGCAACCTAATGTCATGCCAACTAAAAGCGTATGTATACCAATGAAATACAAACAACACAGACTCGTGCCATCTCGCTCATAATTTGCGCGTAGGCGGACCAATAGCGGACGGACGCACGCTATGATTGGCTGAGATATTTTGGCGCCACTCAAAAATAAGGTTTCTGTGCAGGTACATCTGCGTTACTTATAAAAGTGGTAGTAATGTAACTTATATATAAAGTGGTAGGTGGACGGACGGACAGACGGACAGACAACAAAGTGATCCTATAAGGGTTCCGTTTTTCCTTTCGAGGTACGGAGCCCTAAAAAATTGTACCTATGCATGTCCGTTATAACTTTCCAATCCAACCGATGTGCTCTAAACTAGTTTCATTAGAAAGGCAATAATGCGAAGATAGTTCTTTTAGCGTAGTTAGCACACACCGGGTATCCGCTAGTAAAATCGGAACCGTGCTCTCCGGAGCACGGAGGATACGAAAGCGCTAAATTCGGACCTCCAAAATCAGGCACCCACTCAGTCACAGACTTGAATCGACGCTGCTTAACTATAGCTGCCTTCGTTTGATATTATTATGTACTGTCGCAACTAGGTCACCCGTCCCTCATTGTATCCCGAGCTCACCTCTGTCTAACACTGCCAAGGTGACTCCAATAAACTGCAGCTGACGTAAATGAATGCACTTTCGAGCACGACTTTACTGATAAACATTTGCATATACTAGGTACATTCATAGATTGTTAGTAAACATTGAGAGAAATTCACAGACATTAATAGATAATCGGCTGTTGAACATAATTTTATTAAATGTTCATACATTGAATTAAATAGTTTAACTAAATTATTTTGAATAATTTTACTAAATGATACTTGCAACTTCGTCGATTTAGGTTTTAAAAATCTCTCTCTAACTAAGATTTTCCGAGATAAAAAGTACTAAGTCCTTGTTGGTCTCCGGGATGCAAGCTCAACTTAATTTCTTCACAATCGGTCGTGAAAAGGCAACAGACAGACAGACACACTTTCGCATTTATAATATCTTGCTTAGTATGGATTATAAAACTTCAAGGCACTCATGCTAGATATCCTTTTTACCCAGGTCTTCAGTTTTTCCTGTTTGTCATATCACCATTGATGAAATGAGAAACATCAATAATAACATCAACATGATGTTCCATACATACAGTTTTTGTATGTAACTTTTTTTTTTTATTCACTATAGGCAAGCGCTTGACCACAATCACACCTGATGGAAAGTGATGATGTGGTCTAAGATGGGACGCGTTTACCTAGAAGGTGCCTATTCACTCTTGTTTTAAAAATACCCGGATTGTAAATGGTAGGAAACACAGATCGCGGGAGAGTATTCCAAACCTTAGCCATGCGTATGAGGAATGAAGACGCAAAACGTTTCGTGCGTGTAAATGTGTCTATCACAGCCTGGAATCCTTATTTTCCAGCGGTAGGCAGGACCAAAGTTCTCGAAACTTACTAGAAGTGGTAACGTAATATTATTGGCAAATCTGATAATGCTCTTGACTATGTATATTTATCATGAAATAGTTATAAAATGTATAGTTATGTATGTAAGTGTAGATACATTTTGCGTAATATTCTAGCTAAAATGTAATTCGAATAGCACAATGTCAAGGTAAAAAACAAACATATTCTGTATCTGGAAATATACCAACAACACATTTGGTAAAATTTCAGCGAATCTTTGTGTAAACAACTGATAATTTCTTACATATCGGACATGTTTTTCAGTTTATTACGAGTAGTTACATAGATTTCAGACGATATTTTAAGTCCTTAGATTTGTTCGATTAACTTGTTATGAACATAAAAATGTATTTGTTTTATGTAACTAACGTAATATAAACTCAGAGCAACAAAGTCATTATAACTGAATTGGCTGCCGCCTGAGCCATCATTTTTAGGGTTCCGTACCTCAAAAGGAAAAACGGAACCCTTATAGGATAACTTTATTGTCTGTCTGTCTATCCGTCTATCCGTCTGTCCATATGTCCGTCTGCCCGTCTGTCGTGTCTGTCAAGAAAACCTATACGGTACGTACTTCCCGTTGACCTAGTTTAACTTCTACCAGTCCTTCTACGAGCATAAATTATGATAGAATGACAATTTAGGTACACGGCAACCATAAAATACCTACCTAATATTTTCCTGTTTCATCAGATAAAATTGAAGTCTTGAGCGTAGAAAGATAAAAAATTATCAAAAATCTAAAAAATCTAAGAAAACATTATTTGTCGTCGTTTACGAATGTCGGATTAATTTGATTATCGATGTATCATTAATTAATAGCAAACAATGGCGGATGCACTGCGCAGTTGGTCGAGGAAAACAATATATATCCAGATAAGGTGGTGGGGGCCCGAGAGCTGGTGGGCTTATTCATGAAAAAGATTTTCTTATGAGAGCTGAAAGAATGTATCGCGGTACGTGAATTTAATAAGTGGCCAGCTTAAGTTTAAGTTTTTTTTTGAAAATGGGCCAAAAACCGTCTCTAAACCAAATCAAAAGAGCCAAGAAGAGATGTAGGATACACTTGTCTTGTAATCAGTGGTTCCTTAATTTTGTAGGTTCCGTCTGCCATAGACCCTATTACTAAGCCTCCATCTATCCGTCCATCCGTCCTTCCGTCCGTCCGTCCTTCCGTCCGTCCGTCCGTATGTCTGTCAGAGGGCTCGTGAGCCGTAATAGGCAGAGAGTAGAAATTTTGACAGAGTGTGTATTTCTACTGCCGCTATAACAACAAATAATAAAAATTTGAATATAGCCGCCATGAAAATTAAATCTTTGATCACGTTCGTCAGATATTTTAATCATAATATATTTATTTAAAGTTTGTTTTCTGCCGCAACATCTTCAGCTATAGCAGGATAAGGTGGTAATGTTGGCTAGACTGCGATATCCGCTAATTACTATTGCATGCATTTAAATAATAAACATTATTGGTATAATGTTTCGATAGAGTCTTTTTTTAAAGACGATTGAAAGAGCTAATGTCAATAAGGGTTACACAAATCCGAGATCTAGGCTTAACGGTTGATGTGAAACTTAGTTTTAATGACCATATAGATAAAATATGTAAGGAGGCCCATAAGCTTTTAGGATTTGTTATGCGACAGAGTAAGCGTTTCACCAATCCGCTAGTATGTGTTACCTTATTTAATGCTTATGTCCGCAGCAAGTTGGAGAACAACTCTGTAGTCTGGAGCCCACTCAGTGCTAGTCATATACTTACCATTGAGAGGGTCCAGCGAAAATTCGCGCGTGGTTTATACAAAAAAATGTACGGATACTATCCATATCTGTACCCTTCCTTATTCGTCTCGGGTATGGTGGGTCTAGACTCTCTGGAGTTAAGACGAAAGAGAGCTACTCTCATCCATTACTACCTACTTATGAACAATAAGGTGGATAATCCGGACACATTGTCGCGTTGTGCGTTGGCGGTACGGGCGCCGGACAAGCCGCTCCGGTCATGCCGGAAGTGGCCTTTCTTTGCGCTCGAGTCGTCCCGCACGCGGTATGCTCAAAGTGCGCCAACCTCCCGCGCACTTTCCGCGCTAAATCAATTGATTGCTCAGCACCAGAGCCTAGATTTGTTCAACATTAATATCAATAGTTTTATGTTATGTATAGAATAGTAGTAATAGAAAATATTTGTTAATAATTAATTATAATATAATCATTAATCATGACTTGCAATGCGGTTTGGCATTTGCTTGCTGTTAGCATTGTAAGAATCTGAAAATAAATAAATAAATAAATAAATAAGTAAATAAGTAAGTACATCCTGATTCGTGAGGAAACCTGCATAACCTGAGTTTTCAAAGGTGTGTCCGTCCTTGTGTGTGTGTCCAAGTGCGGATTGGCAGTTTTCACACGCCTTTGTGAACATTATGGAGAACTCTCAGGCATGCAGATTTCCTCACGATGCTTCCCTTCACCATTAAATTAAAGCAAGTGATATTTAATTGCTTTACACGCATATAACTCCGAAAAGAAAGAGGTGCGTGCCCGGGATTTAGCCCCCGATCTACTGAATAGGAGGCCGACGTCTTAATCACTGGGCTATGCTCGCTTATTTATAGCTGTTATAGTGTATTTTGCAAATCGGTCCAGAAACCTCGAAAACAGGTGTACATACATAAAAAATAATAGGGGCTGAATTGGGAACCTCATCCTTTTTGGAAGTCGGTTAAAAACATGTTCGTTTTGGGCGTTTTCATACTAGCCGGCACTAACGCCTCTCCAGTGTCCAGCAAAAGATCGATGCCATGCTGTTGCCAGTCAATGTGGAAACGCCCGTCGGATAGAATGAAATTAAGCAATACAGGTTAGTCTGCTTGCACAGGAAATTGAACTGATAATACGGTATATTGAGACGGTATATTTTATGTGGATTGTTCCCGTTAATTACTCATACCTGAGGCCTACCAGCCTACCACAACTGCTGTGACATGTCTCTCATGAATTTTGCAACGCTTTGTCGATTAAAAAGCCGCGAGAAAGCATCATCGAACTGATTGCGCTGCTGATATTTTTAAGGTTCCGTACCCGAACCAAACGGGACCCAATAACCGAGCCTCCGCTATCCATCTGTCTGTCCGTCTGTCTGTCCGCGTGCTGTACCTATCTTGTGAACCGTAATAGATTGAAATTTTCACAGAATGTGTATATTTTCTGTTTCCGGTATTATAACAACTGATAAAAATTTCAAAATGGCTGCCATGAAATTTAAGAAAAATAAAAAAGTTATATTTTCTTATACGAAGGTAAGGAACCGTTCGTGTGCGTGGCCGACCGCACTTGTCTGATTTTTTTTTGACCAATAAAGATGCAGTTATTATGTGGTGAGTTTATTTCCAGTTTTGGCATGACATCGTCTGTAGCCGCAGGGCAATTTATTATCTCGACCCATCGCCCGGCCAGATATGAATTAACAGACTTCACACACCTTTGATTGCCGCTGGGACATACGTGTTCTGAAATGGAGACCGCGTATCAGCAAGCGCAGTGTGGGATGACCTCCGACCCGCTGGACTGACAACCTTAAGAAGACAGAGGGAAGTGGGTGGATGAGGAAGCGGAGGATCGTGTGGAGTGGCGTGCTCTATTGAAGGCCTATGTCCAGGAGTGGAGGCAAACAGGCTGATTGATTGATTGATTGATTGACACACCTTTGATAACATTATGGTGAATTCTCAGGCATGCAGGTTTCCTCACGGTGTTTTCGTTTACCGATAAACCTAGTCATATTTATTTGATTATTTGAAGCTCTGAAAAGTTAGAGGTGCATGCCTGGAATCGTACCCCGAACCCACCGAATCTTCGGTATACACTGTATATGCTTTCTTTTTACTTTCTATCCATGTCTGTGACTCCAAATGAATATTATTTGTAAACTACAACTACGTATATTTATGGAACGTCATTTGAATTACAGTGCTGCGCAGTTCGCTATTTCGGGCTGTTTTCAGCTTCACACGGCAACTAGGCATGTACCTACCAACCTGTTATATTTCGAGATTCGAGTTGAATAAGCGACCAAAGAGGAGGAATTAATTTCTAGGCTATTCACAACCTAGAAAATAATTTTAAGGTTTTAAATTATAAAATGCACCCAACTTTAATACTTCCTGCCTAACCAAATCTTTCGTTTCAGATTTCAATTACTAGGACCATCGCTAGGTTACGTATGTATGTATACTACTACCTATGTAAGTAATAATATGTACTAAATACCCAGGTACGAGGGGTACGAGTTACGAAAAACCTCTCCGATTGTCTTCATATCTGAAAAGCATAGTAAAGATTATCCTGGTACTTTATAAGTACATACACGCCATACACAAATGACAAAATGTGAAGGACCAAGGACCTGTCAATATACCTACCACCATTTCTCAAAGTTACTCACATTTCGCAAAATAAAGAATCATTTCATTTCATTTCATTTCATAATATTATCAATAAAGGTAAAGATACAGGAGATGCATTTAAATCGGACCGATAAGACCGATACCTAACGATACATATAAATTATTCGATGTTTTTGTTTTTCGTTAGACTGATTGATTTCAATCAAAGAGTTCTACCTACCTACCTAATTTAAATTCTAGTCTGTCTAATCGACTCAACTCATCACATCACTATTAGATATTTACCCATTAAATTCTATGTTATATGTTAAACCTGAATGAACAAACCAGAATGGCTGTGTAAACTTTAATGTTGTTAGTTTGGCGATTTTATTAAATACCAAACATCCAGCTTGCCATGAACTTGGCACATGGAAAAGTTATTTTTGGCAGAATGCGAGACTGTAATTTATTTAATATTTGATACATAGTTGATTCCATTGAATTAAATGTATGGAACGGCTATTTCGAACAAATTAGGCTGCCAAAATTAGTATGATTGAGACCTAATAGACATCCAGTTGTAAGCAAATACTAGTTGCAAAAATATTGACACGTCTAGTACTACATAGGGGGTTGTTGGTCGATTTGTACCTAATTTCTCATATTCTTGAAGAATTTTCTTATGCATTACTTAGTTACATCAAAAATGCCTCGCCCGAGGCAAATACATACCTCGGTAGTTCGACTGGAGTAAATGCATACGGCCAAGCTTACAGTTTCCAGTTTTCAGTGACTTGTAGAGCGTTCGAAATGACGCCACATTTTCAGTCTCGCACCAATAAAATAGGTAAGTATGTATTGCATTTTAGTGGGATTCCAGAGCTGAGTCCAGACTGCGCGCAGACATCCAGACGTTCAACTTCGAGGGCATTTCTTCGCGAGACTATAACTATGTGTGGACTGTGGACCCGGCTATATACCATCGATACCATCATATTCATCATCATGATCATCATCTCCATTCTCAACCCATCCGCAGGCTCACAACTGAGCAACAGTCTCCTCTCAGAATGAGAAGGATAAGATCATAGTCAACCACGCTGTTCTAGAGTGGATTAGCGGACTTCACAGATCTGTGAGAACATTATGGAGAACTCTCAGGCAAGCAGTTTTTCTTACTATGTTTTCCTTCCCCGTTAAAGCAATAACTATACCATACAGGTAGTACAAGCTTCATTTTGTAAACAAACCAATATAGGTTTAAGTCGATGGATACATTGCATATTCATGAAAAAACTTTGAAAACAACATAGCGATAGTAACTTTAATAATAATATGCAAGTTTGTTTTGCGAAACAATACGCTAAACTAGGTGAGTCAGAATGCTGAAACTTGAAAGGCTGATCAATAATAATTGAATTTTTACACGGTGCATGACTCAGGCGTTTATACCTAGTCCGAGTCAAGCAATATGGTTACGATATGCAAACTATGTACAATGTACATAATATGAATCATTTATAATGCCATATTTAATGCAGTGTCACGCGCGAAATATTCATACCATTTTATACTTACAATTTAATTTATTTTTCCTAATACATGCCTATATATACACGCACTACACATAGCTCTTAGTATTCTTAAATATCCCATTAATTAATAATAAAATATAAAGAAACGTTGATTAATATCACCATCTAGAATATTCTCAGTCAAATAATAGGTACTGCCATTTACAAACGGCAGGACTTTACAAAGGCTTGCTAGGCTTTCTATTTATTTATGTTTAGTACAAGGTGATGCTCGTGATTTTGTCATCCATTCAGGACCTTTTCTACGAACTTCTGGCTTCTTGACAGAAACGCTTTGAGGATACGACAGATAAGACTGCCTGGAGACTCTGGAATGTGGTTAACCATATTTCGATCTACGCCACATTCATTGATAATTTTCTTTCTGCACTTTACAAACTTACGAGCGCTTGCATGTATGGCGAATTCTACGAAATGCATGTCACACATGCTACATGGCATACCCTCAACAAGACGTTTACTTTAAAACATCGGTAGTTAATTTGAATACTTCAAGTTCCTTTGAGTGTGACAACATATACTTAGTAAGTTAGTAGGTATTTGGGTAATTACCTAAGTACGATATTTCGATGAATTTGGAGCGAAAGGAAAGATTCTTTGCTAAGATTCTTCTAGTTACTTACTGTCCAACTTGTAAGTTTTATAATTAACATTTAAATGTCACGCATTCAGCAAATTCTAACTAGGTACCTAGATCTAGATTCTAGCAACCCACCAAATTGGTGTTTTAGGTTTCCAAATCGTTTAATCACGCCTTTAACATCAATTTGTTAGATCTAAGATCTAAGTAATTTATAATTTGTAAGTAAATTGGCTCAGATCTGGTCTGGCTCCTGCTTTGGCCGCGGCTAGTTACCACCCTATCAGAAAAGAGGTGCCACCAAGTAATTTAGCGTTTCGGGACAGTGCCGTTTAGAAACCGATACCTATACTTTGAGACGTTAGTACCTTTGTATAAGTAGTAGGTACCTACTGTAGCAAGGTACTTAGATAGGCTATACATAATATACGTGCCTATTCGACGGTTACTCGTAATCAGCTGTTTGATATAATTGCCAGCGCGTGCAGTTGGAGTGCAGTAGGCCAAGCCCCGAGGCAGCGCGGCGATCCGTTATTTCGCAAAGGGCACTACCCTAGACAGGTTCCTGTACCTTACTTCAATTCACTTAACCATAGTATTTATGTGCTATGCTAGAATTCACCGATACGCCACGCCTACGCTTGAAAGGAATTTCTAAAAATCCTTTCTTAGTGGAGGTCAACATTTTTTTCTATTCCATTCCATCAGCCTGTATGCGTCCACTGCTGGGCATAGGCTTTTCCAAGAGCGCGCCACCAAACACAGTCCTCCGCCTTCCACACCCACCCATTCCCCGCCACCTTCTTCAGGTCATCGGTCCAGCGGGCTGGAGGTCGTCCCACACTCCGCTTACTGCATCGGCCGTCGGTTCTGCGACAGACCTGATCTGCCCATTGCCACTTTAGCTTCACCTTCGGTTGCTATGTCGGTGGTTAACATTTAGAACACATATTAAATCGAAAATCTCATGTTTCTATACATCCAATGGCTTATGCTGTAGCTATGTCGATATACCTAACGCAAGGTAGGCAAAGCCAATATGCGAACCACGTCTGAAGTAAAGCCAAAAGTCTGTCAATTTGTCTGTTTCACGACTGACTGAACCATTGTACTTATTTCGGCTGGCGCAGAAATTAATTATTTCCGTCTGGAGACGAGCATAGTTTTCATACTGGAAAAACTAATGGTTCTCGTGATAAAAAAACCTTAATCTAGCGGGTGTTCTCTGCAAACACTAAGTTCCAAGCTAAGAGTATAATTCTTCTTATCTTGAATTACTTCTTGATCTTGCCACTCTTTGCCACTAAATTTCCGTTCTATAATCACTCGGCCACTACGACTTATAAATTCTGTAGACCGTTATTCAAATAGACAGTAATTATAAACCGTCGGAGAAACCTTTTCACTATGCACCCTACGCACATTACGTCGTAACTTGTAACAAGCTTGTAGTTTAACGTAATTATCATCTTTCACTGGTGGATGACAATATTTTATTAACCAGTTTTACGCCTTCCATCCACGTTGTTAAGTAGGCATATTATAACCGGTACAAAATGCAGTGATTGGCTTATTACAGCCCGATCGTGATGGTAGGCGTAGTAACTTATTCTCGGATGTCGAAGTTTGAGTCAAAAACAGAATATTTTTTAATGCAAATAGCGAGCAAAAGGGCAGGACACCCAAGATTGCATACGCTTGCAGGATTATTATGGGCAGTGTCGTGGGCAAAGTTATTTTGAGGGAACATCCGAGGGAAGCTGCTCCTATTTAGCGTGTACTTGTCAGAACAGTCAACGACTACCAGACATTCAGGTGTTGAGGATGCTTTTTGTGTGACATAAGGTGCAATCACAGAGCAGGGATAAGTTTCCCAGTTCTATGATTAAGAATCTTTGTCACACATAATAATATCAGTTATTGGGCTGGCGACGAACGCAGAAAGTTAGTTGTCTAAACGCGATGCAGCGTCGATGCTGTCGCAAAATAGCTGATCGCTGATGTTAAAAATATTCTATGTACCTTAATTATTAAATTCAATCTGCTGGTTCTTCTTAGCAAGAGCAACTTGGCGAACCGGTACAGTATAGCGTATCAACTTGCGCAATCGAAGAGTAACTGACCTTTGGTGAGAGGAAAGCTTCTAAGAGTAAAATTCGGAGTGGTGAGGTGATTGCCCTTCTAATTGCCACCATTTCCACCAATTAGCCTTCAAAAGAATATCTTCAACACTCGTTTTGACGTCACTCGTCAGTATTTAGGAACGGTGTGTGTGTGTGGGTTGACCTGACCGTGACCGAGTCAACGCGCCAGCGACGAATGCCTGCATCATTATCATCAATTGGATGATACCGTGTTGATAAAATGTTCACTTGGCACTGTAGTGAAGTTGTAGTGTGTGTCATTTTAAAATACAATAATGGTGTCGAGATAAAAACTGATTTATAGAAGAAAGGGGAAAGAAAAATACTTATGCGTACATATCTCATTACTAGAGGATGCCCGCGACTTTGTGCGCGTGGATTTAGGTTTTTAAAGATCCCATGGGAACTGTTTGATTTTCCGGGATAAAAAGTTGCCTATGTCAATTACAGAGGCGCAAGCTACCTCGGTACCAAATTTCATACAAATCGGTTAAGCGGATGAGTTTTTGGGAATCCCGTGGGAACTTTTTGATTTTCCGGGATAAAAAGTAGCCTATGTCCGTCCCCGGGATATAAGCTAACTCTGTACCAAATTTCGTTAGAATCGGTTAAACTGTTGGACTGTGAAAAGGTAGCAGACGGACAGAAAGACAGACAGATAGACAGACAGATAGACAGACAGACATACTTTAGCATTTATAATATTAGTATGGATTTGTAACACAATAGTATTGCGAAGATAACCTTTCTAAACCACATATTTCTGGTTTTCAAAGTAATAAATCTGTCTGGTTTTCAAACGAGACGATTTTAGAGGAAACTCAATTTGTAGAATAGAACAAACATTTTAATAGCGGAAACACATAATAACACAGTCCTATACTCCTAAACAAGTCATCAGTCATAGAGCTTTGACCGGTCGTGCGTCATTGGCCTGGAGAGTGGAGTGGACACGGAAATAGCTCGCCCTGCCACGGCAGGAGACACGGCTAAATCTGAGTTCTTTCTTGATCACGTTCACATGAAACTTATAGAACAGATATTCAATAGTGAAATCACACAATAAAGTCCTACACTCCTAAACACTGGAGATCCAATACATTATATCACTTGGCTTTGACTGGCAGTGCGGTACTGGTCTGAAGAGTGGAGTGGAGAGTGGAGGGAAATCTCACCCTGTCAACGCTAGAGACACGGCTAAATCTCGAGCTCTTTCTTAGCCACTCAAAGTTATACTTAGGTACATTAAACTTATAGAACAGATATTATTTTAATAGCGGAAACACACAATGAGTCTTATACTCCTGGTACGTCATCAAGAGCTTTGACCGGTCGTGCGTCACTAGCCTGGAGAGTGGAGTGGGCGGGGAAACAGCTCGCCCTGCCACCGCAGGAGACATAGCTAAATCTAAGCTCCTTACGCATAAATCATACTTAATAGAGCAAATATATTTAATGGCGGAAACACAATAACAGTCCTACACACTGGAGATCCGGTACGTCATCAGAGCTATGACCGGTCGTGCGTCACTGGCCTGGAGAGTGGAGTGGGCACGGAAATAGCTCGCCCTGCCACCGCAGGAGACACGGCTAAATCTGAGCTCTTTCTTGGATAAACTAGTAAATCAGTTCTATTTGTTATGCATTTTGTTTTGGTGCTTGAGAAATAACGAGATGGATAGTAACTTCTTAATTTTCTTAAGTTTGAGTTAGCTTTATACTTCGGTTTCTAATATATTGATTTCTGGCAGGTTTGGTAGACACCACAAAAAAAATACGTGGCTCAGTATAAGCTAAAACTCGTAAATCTGATCTATTCATTACGTTCTTTGCAGACGCTCTATACAGCAGCAAAATTGCAGTAGGTATAGATGCAATTGGTATATTACCTACAATCTGCCATTAATCAACTAAAACGATGACGCTCATTGTTGCTAATAAAATTGCTATCAGCACCAAAATGGCGAAATCAAGTTGCTTCAAAAAAAGGTCGGCAATCGCAAGTCCAGCGTGTATTACCTAGTAGAGGTCAGTGGATCCTTTAGGGTCTATGCAGACAGTCTGCATTTTGACCGCATGCCAAAATAAACGTCAAAGTTGTATTTGGAGTTTAGTTGACAAGTGACAAACGTGTTCTAGATTTTCGCATGTCATCATTATTTTATCATCTAGCATCTGCCTAAATGTACCAAGACTCCAAAACAATGACGAAATCCGGTTGAAATGTGCAAAATGGCACACTTCATAGTTGCCAGTTGCCAAACGATTCGTTAACAGTTTCAAACAACTATTTCCGTGAATGAATCTAGTTTATTTTCAATTATGACAATAGGAATTGTGCAATTTCATACCATTCAATAGTGGTGAATATCCAATTCTCTTTATAACCATTAGGCTCTTGGACTGTAGTAATACAAGTGTAAATTAAAAATTTATAACGCCCCCGACAAGTGAAGGTTACAGTAACTACAATGATGTTAGAATAAAGGAGTAACTAGAAAAGAGTAGTAGTCACGCAGTACGGAAGGCCATCAATGATATAACAAGCCGATCAACAAAAATTATTAGAATATTTCAATTTTTTTAACATACTCGTAAAATAGATTAATTTCTAAGTGAAAATAATTTGTACAACATTTTAATTATGTAAACCACAGGCTGAGATACTTTTCATAAAACAGTTCAAGACATTCTATCACAATAAAAGTTGGTGCAATGAAACCTAGTAGTTAGGTACCTATAAACACTTCTAATTCGTTGACACCTAACGTCTATTAGTGAGTCGTTGATCCAATGGCTGTTTGCCAACTCCGCCTAATGGTTGAGGCTCTCCCAAACAGTGGGAAAACCCGGCAGATTTTTCGCAATTTAAGTATCTAGGTATATCTTCTTCTTTTTTATTGTGGTATAGCTACTAGTTGATGACCGGACTTCGTCCGCGTTGAAGACCAAAACCTATAAACTAAAAATTTATAACACCCCCGACAAGTGAAGGTTACGGCAGCTAGAAAAGAGCTGATAACTTTCAAGCGGCTAAATCGATTTTCTTGGATTTTATAGCTAAGATTTTATAGCACTCTCGATCAAGCCACCTTTCAAACAAAAAAAAACTAAATTAAAATCAGTCCATTCGTTTAGGAGCTACGATGCCACAGACAGATACACAGATACACACGTCAAACTTATAACACCCCTCTTTTTGGGTCGAGGGTTAATAAAGAGACATATTATTAAGTTCTCCGCCGATATAATTTCGCAGCCTGCTCGCAACTGCGTAGTTTCTAAAAAGATAAAAAAATGTTATTCGTTCATATAAAAATGCGGTTCATTTATATAACATTAGCATAGAAAAGAAAATCCACGGATAATCACAGTGAACAATAAATCGCACCAGACCGCGCGGATCTAGAGCGATTCTATAAATATTCGTGTATTTCCTACGGAGTGAACGCGGTGGTAATTGAATTAATCCACCTAATAATATGTGGGGCGTTTTTATAACTTCAAATGGGAACTACTTATACGACGATGTTTTGAATTTTAAAGGCATCTATCCTACAACGAATGGTAACCAACGAGAGATAACCATCTTCTGCGTTGCCTGTAAACTAGTTCAAAATAAATCTTGCAACACAGAACTTTTTGAGTTCTGCGTTGCCTTACAAACTTCCAAACCATATAGATCAGCTTATCACTTCTGAGTTTTTTGCTAGTTTTGCTTGATAGATTCTGCTTTCCGGACCGGTGGTGCAGACTCGACTTATCACTTATTGTAACTTTGTACCTTGGATGAATGATTTCGTACACTCGAAATAGTTGTACCTGCGTAATCATAATCAATGACTACATCTGACAATACACTGTAAAAAATAAATAATTTATAAATAGTTACAGTACTTGGTATACAGTTTAGCTATATATGGATAATATCTGATATCTATTTTTAAAAATATAAACAAAGTAGTATGAGAGCTAGTCAACAATCTCTTGTTGACTAAACTTGTTGTTCAACAAAATTGTGGCTCTATTACCTATGGTTTTAGCTTTAATACTAATTTAATAATTTGATTTAATTTGTAACGATGGGGCTGGCACATAGTCTATAAAAGCCTATATATGGCTATAAAAGCCTCTTTAGAATTCATACTTTTATAATATTAATAAATCTGAAAGTGTGTCTGTCTGTCTGTCTGCTAGCTTTTCACGGTGTATTCGTTTAACTGTCTTATCAGATTTTGACGAAATGTTGGTACAGAGATAGCTTGGATCCCGGGGGCATCCCAGGGAAGAGTTCTCACGGGATTTCAAAAACTTAAATCCACGAGGGCAAAGCTGCGGACGTCATCTAGTATCAGATAAAATGTAGAGTTTCGTTTCGATTCTCTGAATTATAATTGACTTGCAGTCCAAATACCTGCCGCTGATTACACCCTAAGTGAAAAAAAATGAAAAATATCTTTATTTACACTTAACATTGCCTTAAAATAAACAACGATAACAACTGCGTTAGTTAAGTACAAACTGTGTTGCAGTTGTTAACGCCCACCTCCAGATTAACAAAATTAGGTACTAAAGACAAGAAAAATAAATATATATATGTAACAATCTTAAAAATCAATGAATATTGTGTTAAGTTAATATGCATGTGTGTGTGTGTGTGTGTGTGTGTGTGTGTGTGTGTGTTTGTTTGTTTGTATGTGCATGCGAGTGTGAATGGATTATTTCAAAGTTACGATGTCCTCCGTGTCCCTATAAGAGAGTGATAAGCCATTGAGATATAAGTATTTTACAGGTTCGTTGATTAGCAGAGTAAATATTTAAGTGATAATTTACTTTGTTGTATATTATTGGGCTAGCATAGCAAAAATGTTTACTTGCTAGTTCAGTTCTGCAAGATTTGATCTGGCATACCTTATCGGATCTTCTTTTACGATGGTCCAACGTAGGATCATAGTGCATTTGTTTGTGTTTGCGTAAGATTACTTGGAGTATGTAGATCTGTCGCACCGTTAGAACATCGCATAAGCCATACAACTCACTGGTTGAAAATAGAATAGGTTTCCCTAGCATCACTTTAAGGATAGCTCTTTGAGCTCGCTCAAGTCGTAAGAGTAGTGTTTTTCCGCAATTACCCCAGATTGTGATACAGTAAGACAGGATCGACTGTACCAGAGCAAAATAAACAACTTTTAAGGTTTTTGTGTCGAGTATAGGCTTGAGATTTTTGAATATGTATATCATTTTTCTCGCTTGGCCGACAAGTTTGTCAATTTGTGGAGCCCAGGATAGTGTATTATCAATAATTACTCCTAAATATTTCATACAGTCAACTCGTTCCATTTTACCACAGTTACAATTAGCAATAAAGTAAATCATGTAGACCAAGGAAACACCATCTCTTAGACTAGATTGTACGTAAATGGTTTGACGCAAGCACTAAATGACCGGGCGTCGTTCCAACTTCCAAGCTGGGAAGATCTTACATGGAACATTACGAAGATGTTTATAGTAAAGCCTGAAACAGACGCAACGTGCGACGGCGCGTGTCCAACGACTCTTAGACGCAAGGCCCACCGGCACAGCCTCTTGCGGCGGCGGCTCTAGATTACAACCCAACTGAACTTTATTTAGTTTTGATAAAACTGTAGTAGCACGTCGCAAGCGAGATGCACGTCTTCGTGTTTGTTTTCAGTAAGTATACCAATTTCAACGGTATTTCAAAGCCTATAAAGCTGAGTTTAGGATACTTAGTTATCAAAAATATTCGACTCCACGCGTTGGCCCTGAAGGAGCCAAAAATCAAAAAAATCTGTGTGAAGACATTCACACACATGTAGCTGCTGCAGCTGCCAGAAATTGAATGTCGTACCATCAGCCATCACACCCAGCACGCAGTGGCTGTCGCACCGCGCGATCGCAGCGTGGCGTGTGTCCCAGCCTTAATCATTGCGTCATTATTTAGGGACAAGCATGTCCTTATATTTCACGCATGTCAACGGATCTCCAAGGATTTTATGTTTAACATCTGATCTGACTTGATGAAAAATATATGCTAACCAACTGTGAAACACTTTGAATACGTATGTAATACTTATTTGAGTTTTCCTCAGCAATATTTTTGCTGTTCTACAAAAGGTGAATAATTATTTTCAGTCATCTGAAGTCAAAGAATTCCTGTGAAAGCCTAGTGGCTAAGCTGTCCGCCTCTCAGGATCTGTCAGCTCCTGTAATCAGGAGGTCGAGGGTTCTCGATCTCAGGCACCCCTTTTTTTTTTTTTTTTATACACAGGAAATGCCTAACGCATACCCTTCCGTCAGGGGAAACGGAGGGGTTATGTGGGGCTTGCACCCACTAAAACCTGTGTTTGTTCCTCAACGGACTGGCGGTTGCGCGGGTATCACTAATGTAGTATTCACCGCACTTCCGCCAGGACTTGACCCGCCGCCAAGCGGACGGGTCCCATCGCTAGGCTGGCTGCTACCAGCTCCGTCTCAGAAGCGCACCCGGAACACGGCGCGCTACCTCCTGACTTACTTTTCGGAGTTATATGAAAGAGTTCTGTATTGAGGTAGAACTTATTTCTACCTCAATACTCTTAGAACTCTGTAACTCATTACGCAAACTACCTAGGTAGGTATAAAGTTTAACAATTTCTATCTAGAACTATATGCAGGAATTTTAACTAGCAAATTGTTTATTTACTGAAACTTCGATTAATACAATCCACAGATTAAAATTGTTGGAGATAATTAGATCTTACCACGTCCTATTTTACGGACAACAATAAACTGATTTGAATAATGAAATGAAATTATAATATTATCGTTCGCATTATCTAAATTATTCGCAGCCTTGAAATATGCTATATCGCTAATATCTGAACGAGCTACGTTTTAGAATTGTAGATTATTTTGTTATTTTCTAACCGGTTTGTGGTTCAAGAGCTGGTTGAAAATATGAAGAGGTTACTTGACAGAAGTTACAAAGGGTCGCATTTCAAGAAATTGCAGGAAGCGCAAGAAGCACAGTACTTTTGACATGACAGTTGACACAGAGATAATATGGCGAGTCCTTTCCCAGATTGTACGCGTTATAGTGCATGACCCTAGCAGCAATATTGTCCGCATTGCGAACATGGTGACCTCTACTCGCGATGCTTGCAAACTCCACTCGGATTTTACTGAAAAACTAAAAGATGCCCGCGACTTCGTCCGCGTGAATTTAGGTTTTTAAAGATCCCGTAGGAACTGTTTGATTTTTCTGGATAAAAAATTGCCTATGTCAATCACAGGGACGTAAGCTGCCTCGGTACCTTTCATACAAATCGGTTAAGCGGATGGGTCTTTAGGAATCCCGTGGGAACGCTTTGATTTTCCGGGATAAAAAGTAGCCTATGTCTGTCCCCGGATATAAGCTGACCCTGTACCTTTCGTCAGAATCGGTTAAACTGTTGGGCCGTGAAAAAGTAGCAGACAGACAGACAGACACACTTTCGCACTTATGATATTAAGTATGGATGTACTTCTTGCGACTTTGGGAGCTGTTGCGCTTCCTGCGAGTCTCAAGGCTAAGGCTGCCACTTTAAGGTTGAGATCTATAGAGCGCACTTTGACTTTGCTTAGACTTAAGACACTGTTAAAACGAGACAGCTATACTGCTGACATAAAACCGTTCGTTTTGTTTTAACTGCAGCTAAGGTCTGAGCAAAGTCAAAATAGGCTCTATAAATCTCAGCCTTAGACTCCAATATAAGCTCTAACCTTGACAGAACAAAGCATAACGTTTACTGCCCTGATATTCAAAGATTTAGATAAGAGTTCAAATCATCACTAAACAAAAGCTAAACGTTTGAAATATTATTAAGTCCTCTTTGATAAGGTAAACCCTTTATATTTTTCAGCAAAGCTGTTTCTTTACTAAGATAAGGTCGAGACAAAGTTTCAGCTTTATCAAGTGCCTCCTTGAAAAATTCCATTAGCTCTTAGCGTATAATCGCGGTGCCTGCCGCTTTATAATCATTGTAATTACTGAGCTAGATAGTTAGTCTAGTCATTCTAGTTCTAGTTGAAAATTCTTTGAATTATTATCGTCTAGTTTGCCTAACAAGCAAGTATTCCTAATTCCTACTGTCTAGCCTACCTAATCTTAATAAATAGAGACAAGTATCATTATTTTTCTTTAAAGTTCCTTTAAACGGTACATATAGGTACTCTTACTACCACTAAGTACCTATGGATAGGTACTCTGTGCAACGATTTTGCAGATTTTTTTCGAGTTGACGTAGATTAATGCTGCCGGAAACATTACTCAAACAATGTTCTAGAAAAAAAATCTAAACTGTGACAACAACATTTTTACTGTACTCGATATTAGACCAGTGTAAAAAAAACTTAGAAAAAACAAGAAAAACCGTGTTATTTCTTCCGCAATACTTAACTTAATAGTGCACAGAGGAAAGCATTAATTTATTTATAACGCATCTAAAAAACCATAGCTGGTTATACCTAAGTTTATCACAGAAAAGAGTAACTTTAGCCTGTGACTTACCTAGTTGACATGATAAATTAACAGCCTATAGTCACTATCTGTATGGTAGCCATTTGTGAAAAAAAAATTTTAGGTGAACAGATTACCCCTTACATCCAAACTTACAAAACCTCTTTAGTGACTAAACTTTCCTGATATCTAACGACAGCCACATTACAACTGCCATCAAGACTCGACAGCCCATCAGTCTCAGAGGACTGAAAGGCTCCAGTTAACTTTTACAGTTAACATTAAACTGAAAACACGTGTAAATTAAAAATTTATAACACCCCCGACAAGTGAAGGTTACAGTAACTAGAAAAAAACTGATAACTTTCAAACGGCTGAACCGATTTTCTTGGATTATAGCTAAGAACACTCTCGATCAAGCCACCTTTCAAACAAAAAAAAGTATATTAAAATCGGTTCATTCGTTTAGGCGCTACGATGCCACAGACAGATACACAGACACACAGATACACGCGTCAAACTTATAACACCCCTCTTTTTGGGTCGGGGGTTAATGAACGGGAAAGGGACGAAAAAACATCATTATTCCAATAAATTCCAATAAAGATTTTAAACCTCAGATTTCAACTCACACTCAGAATTCAAGCCGCATTGGTTCCAATGCAGTACACGGTAGCTACTCGTAGGTATACAAAATTCTCGAGATAACCTTAACTTTTCATACACACGTTCTGTGAAAAACACGTGCAAACCACGTTGTGATAAGAATTCTTCGATAGTCGAACCATTATATAACCACAAAAATATCACGAGATCTTGACAAAATGATTTTTCCGCCTCATTTTCAATTACGCAGAAAAATCTATTCTTGAATTAGTGATACCCTAGCCACAGACTAAGAGAAACACGTTAGATAGAAAACCGGCTCTAAAATAGATCACATTTGGAGAAGAAAACTAAAATATACGGCTGTTTTTCCTTTACCCAAGAATTGTAACGAAGGATGTCTTTCAAACACCTATATAGTTGAAATGTAACTTCGTATCGTACCTGAGCTCTGTGAACTAAACTATGAAGGGTTCAATAACTAAAAAACTAAATATACATGTGTCCCAAGCATGTATCATGACGTTTCTACCCTTACGTAGTGTGTATCACGTATTAAACTGCTTCACTTTAAAAACAAAAGCAAATTGTTCGCGACGCGATGTTGTTTGTGCTATCTCATAGATTTCTCTAGTCTGTTGATAACACAAACTTTGCAAAAATTGTGCGAATGTACTGGTAGGTTCTTCGGAGACGGAGCGCGCGCGAAGATAAAAATCAAAATAGATTTGGCTTGGCGCCGCGTAGCACCAAACAATGTTAGAAACTGGGTCGACAATCTGTTTACACGACGAAAATGCGGACAGCCACGCGAGTACAATATAGGTTTTATCTTACCATCCATCTAACCTTTCAGTGCCGTGATAGCGCAGTGGTTAAGAAGGCCTCCTACTAGGGAGGTCGGGGGTTCGATCCCGGGTGCGCACCTCTAACTTTTCAGAGTTAGGTATGATATCACTTGCTTTAACTGTGAATATCGATCAATTCAATCAATTAATCAATCAATTATCTTTATTGCGAATTTGGGTTAGTTTAAAGATCTATGCATTGATGACTGTGATGAAGGAATACATCGTGAGGAAACCTACATGCCTGAAAGTTCTCCATGATGTTCTCAAAGGGTGTGACTTTGAAAGGTCCACTTGGCCAGCGAGGCGGACTGAGGCCGAAACCTTCTCATTCTGAGAAAGGATCCGTGCTCAGTAGTGGGCCGGCGATGGGCTGATCAGAAGAACCTGTAGCGGATGCTGTTTCTTTCGGAAGATTTACTTGTTACACCATTTCAGGAGTCAAGTGCAAACTCAAATGTCTTTATTTCATTTCAGCTATATAGCTTATGGTGCTGTGTCGAGATTACCATAGGTTCGGAAAATAGAAACTACTGAGAAAATCCGCCAAGAAACAGATTAAATGCTGTGTAATGATAAAACAATTAGGATGACAACTTTTTACGATCAAAATAAAATGAAATACATCATTTGGGATGCTTTGAACAATTTTGCTTTTTGTTTCCTAGAATAAGCTCTGGCCCTGGCAAGATTTGATGACAATTCTAGTAGAATTTAGTCATTCAACTCAAAACTTCATCGACAGTGAGGTCATAGGAACTGATTCAAGAATTCGGTGAAAGTTATGACTGAAAAGTATGACTGAAATAGATATTATACATATACCGTCCTAAACTAAGCCTCATTGGATTTTACGAAATCAGATTGATGTGCCCGAAGAAAGAACTCGTTTTCTTTAAATCACCTGAGGTTCAACCCAAAATATGGCCGGTAATCTTTTTAAATAATTATTTACCTTCCAATCAAATCATAATACTTACCTATCTGTTATAAAGATTTGCATCATTGCCATCTTAACTATCATAATATCAACTTGTGGAGATCCTTTGGTACTTAAGCCTTATCTAATTCGCGCCACCACGCCCAGTCCTCAGCATTCCTTATACAGCCACTTCCTGCCGCCCTATTTTTCCCTAACTTCTCTCCTCCTTATATCTTCAGTTCATTTAGTATATAATAAATGCATAATACTAAAAGTTACAATCTTCGATTACGAATACGGAACAAGATAGGTCTGATGGCAAAAATCCACCTCGAAATGGAATGACAAAATTTAATCTACTCGACAAAATTTATAAGCCAGTTTCAAGATATCTTCAATCGTAAGTATTTCCTGCCCCAGCCAACAAATAATAAATAGTATTTATTACATAGGAGTAGCGGAAGAGTAATTAAAAGAAATTGCGTCTGTATTATTGAGTGAAATATCGAATATGTTTCGTTGTCGCCGGTGGCCTTGCCAAACCATCTTCACTTCCTCAATAGTTTGTCCACCTACAACCTGCTAGTTTGGTTATGTGGTTTTTGACATTTTATGAGAATCCAGATTCTTTATTTTGAAGGAAGCATTTATATATCGACGAAAACTTTTATTTTTTCCCAGCTTATGCCTTAAACATGATATTATGGGAACGAAGGACCCATTAATAAGGGCTATTACTTATAATTTATTATTGGTACTTATATCCCCAAATAAATATTTAATGAATCAAGTTTTTGTCTAGTACGTAAGTACGATAAACAAGCATAAAAGTTTTTCTTTTTGTTCTACTTATGTAAAAATCTTGGGCAAATTGCCAAACAATCTCATACCAATGTCATGTACCTATCTGATTCTAAAGTGATAATCTACCTAAGTTTTTAAGAAAATTGAAATCCATTATTCATGATATACCTAGTATTACCTATAATGATGATTTTTCTTAGGTATCGCTGTAGGTTCCCAGATCTTTTCGAATATGACTCGACTAGAGATCGAAATTTCGACTCTAGGTTTAACGGTTTTAAAAATATATAAAGTTAGCAATAATAACCGGAACCAATGACTTAAATGTACTGTATACCTATTCTCCAAGGCAAGGAGGAAACGAAAAGGCACCCATGTCGTATTTAACCCTCGTATACCATAGTTATTAAAAATTTTAATAAGTACGAAACCATATACTTTTAGATATAACGATCTCTATCAGTTTACATTTATTTCAATGGGTAGACTAATTATTATAATAAATAAAGGATGCCCGCGGCTTTGCCCACGTGGTTTTCGGTTTTTCAAAATCTCGTAGGAACTTTTCGATTTTCCGGATCAAAAGGTAACCTGTGTGTGTCCTTCCCCGAGATGTATCCCATGTCTGTACCTTTCATTGAAATCGGTTCAGCGGTTGGGCCGTGAAAACGTAGCAGACAGAAGTAGTAAGGGATTCGCCGGTTTTGCCCCAGGCCCTGGCCCCCTCCCATTCCTCGCTGCCTCAGCCCCCTCCGTGCCTCGGTCAAAACCTAAAAAAAAAAAAAAAAAAAAAAAAAAAAAAAAAAAAAAAAAAAAAGGTTTTGGGGTACGCTGAATCGATTGCGCTCACTCCCGACGTCGTATCTGTAACGGTTGCAAAGTTAGCTTTTCGTAAAACTAATCCCTAGTTCGTTATCTAATTGCTTAATCACCTACTAATGACGCTCTATTGTTCGCTGGCTCGATGCTTTATTGTATGGGTTTTAAAGGTTTTAAAATGGGTTTTATTTGCCTTCGAATATTGATATACATAACTCACAAAAATATATTTTTTTTCTACTGTATTTTTATTGAATAAATCTACAAAATCTGAACTTGTATAGTAACCCGTAAACATGAAATACAAATACATTATACAATATTCTCCATAAAGAAAACAAAAATCATAGTATTGTAGGTCCTCTCTATTTTACAAAATCTCGAAATAGTACTCATGTTAATTTATTATTAATCTCAAATAAAACAAACACGCACTATTGCTATATTAAAAATATGTCACGCCTAGTTAGCAAGCAAATTTCAAACCAAGAACATGCCATTTATTTATGTGATGGGTGTCTTTTACATTTTCCTACACAGGAGAGATTAGAAACCCACCAACAAAATGTGCTCATATCATTACAGAATTACCAAACAGTGAACTATCTAAAAAAAAAAAAAAAAAATTGGTTGGACAACCATCATCAAACAATAAAATAAAGTTTGATAAGCGTTTTTAAAACCAATAAATTCATGCTCAAACGATCCCTCTAAACATTTTACTGAGAATATTCAGAAATACGAAGTGTATAGTTTCGGATATTATATTAAATGTTCATACGATGATAGCCTTTCAAAATATGAAACATACAGCGGTCCAGATTGCACTAAAGTATTAGAGGACATAAAACTAATATGTAGAAAAAATACTTTTCAAAAACGTCCAAAACCACTAACAAAAGATTATGAAATAACTATTGCAAATTCTCATAACTGTCACATATGCGAATCAAGACTGATTGTCATATTCCTGTAATTTTACATAATCTTAGTAATTATGATGCACATTTCATTGTTCATTCATTAAATTTTACGGAAGGTGAAATCGAAGTAATACCTCAAAATAAAGAAAGATATATTTCATTTTCAAAAATATTAAATGTTAATAACCAACAGATAAGTTTGAGATTCATAGATTCTTTCAAATTTTTGCCGTGCAGTCTTGATATATTAGCAAAAAATCTCAATGATGATCAATTTAGATCGTTAAAAAGAAACTTTCTTAACTTTTTTAAAAGGTATTTATCCTTATAAAGACATGACTTCCATTGAATGTTTAAAATCATCATCACTCCCATCTCAACCTCAATTTTACAATTTGCTGTCTAATTCCCGTTTCCGATGATAATCATGCAAAAGATATTTGGAATCATTTTTCTTGTCAAAACATGTTAGATTATTCGAATCTGTATTTGCAAACGGATGTTTTGTTATTAACGGATATATATGAAAATTTTCGTGATATTTGCATCAAAACATATGGATTAGATCCAACTCATTATTACACAGCTCCTGGTTTAAGTTGGGATGCCATGCTTAAATATTCTCAAATTGAGCTAGAGTTATTGACCGACTATGATAAAATAGCTTTTATTAAAACTAGAATCAGAGGAGGCATATCTCAATGTAGCAATCGTTATGCAAAAGCAAATAATCAGTTTATGGAAGATTATGATAAGGAAAAACCCAAATCGTACCTAACATATTTAGATTTACCATGTCGCAGTATCTTCCAACAGGTGGGTTTGAATGGATAAACACTGAAACAAACTTTAAAGTATCAGACACATCGGATATTGGCTTTATTCTTGAAGTCGATTTGGAGTATCCTAATGAACTTCATGATTTGCATTCCGACTTACCTTTATGCCCTGAAAATCTTCGTATCGGGAATTCTAAAGATATCAAGTTAGTACCCAATCTTAATAATAAAACAAAATATAAAATTCATTATAGAAATCTAAAACAATGTCTTAGTATGGGTATAAAGTTAACTAAAATTCATAGAATATTAAAATTTAACCAAAGTCCTTGGTTACAAAGATATATAGATTTAACAACGAATATGCGAACTTTGGCTACCTCAGATTTTGAGAAAGATTTTTATAAATTAATGAACAATTCCGTTTTCGGCAAGACTAGGGAAAATATTGAAAAAATAGTCAATGTTAAAATGTTAACGCATTGGGAAAATCGTGGTAAAGTCTTAGGGGCACAAGACTTTTAATTGCTAAACCTGAATTCCATAGCTTAGCCGTTTTCAACGATAACTTGGTAGCAATACAGTTGCGCAGAACCAAATTAACTTATAACAAACCAATTTATTTGGGTTTTTGTATTTTAGACATTTCTAAAACTTTAATGTATGAATTCCATTATAATTATATGACAAAAAAAAAATAACAAGAATATTAAGTTATTGTATACAGATACAGATAGTTTAATTTATCAAATTTATACAGACAATTTTTATGAAGATATAAAATGTGATCTAATTAATTATTTCGATACATCCGATTATAAACAAGTTAATATTTACGGCTATCCAAAAATAAATAAATAAAAGTTAGGGTTCTTTAAAGATGAAAATAATGGGAAGGTTTTGACCGAGGCACGGAGGGGGCTGAGGCAGCGAGGAATGGGAGGGGGCCAGGGCCTGGGGCAAAACCGGCGAATCCCTTACTACTGACAGACAGACAGACACACTTTCGCATTTATAATATTAGTATGGATTAGAGGCACATTCACATACAAAGCGTCGTTGACAGACATTAAAATGATGTCTGCGCCCTACTTCCATATAAATTGGGCTACCACGTGGTTCGAATATTTCGCAAAACAACGCGCAACGAGTGAATTTTAACAAATTGACACTTCAAACGTATTGTGGCCATCGATGTATAAGGATAAGTCATTCCCATATAAATCTGTTTACAAAAATGAGCCTATAAAAAATAAATATTACGTCATTGAACTCGTCAGTGAATTTGACGCGAGCGTCAACTCTCTATTATTAAAAAGAACAAGGATGGAATGGAGCTGTTTTGTGCAATATTTCGTCAATTTTTTTTGCGTTAAAAATATTATTAGTGCAGATATGAGCATGTAATGAATCTAACAAAGAATTTTCACAAATAATATGTAATAATATAAACCATAACCAAAAAAACTTCTGTAGTACGGAACCCTCTATCAATGCGGCAGCTTCGCCGTTGCGGATGCGGATGCCCGCAAAATCGCTAAAATATAGCTACGTGTATACGTACGACGTATACATACAAAATACACACATCGTTAAATAGTTAAACACATACATAAAAAATACATATAAGCATGTATACACTCAAACATACATATATAGTTTTCGCGACTTGCAACATCCGCATCCGCGTGACTATCCGCATTATGCGATTATTATTATTGTAGATGCAGATGTGGATGCCCAAATCAATGCGTAAGCTTCACAATTGCGGGTGACGATGCGAATATCGGAAACATCGCTAGTCTACTAGTACAAACATACATACATAGTAAAACAGTTAATTATATAGAAACATACATAGTTAAATACTTACAAACATACAATCATAGTTAAATATATTCATGATCATAAGTAGTCTGTCATACGCGAATAAAAAGTTTTACTTCAAAAAAAAATAACACTACTCCATTCTTTCTGTATTCCAATTGTACGATATTTTTGCGGCAAATATTTAATCATAGCAAAATTAAAAATATACCCAGCTTATACGTTAAATTAAATGAGAAAACGATATACTTACGAGTGAAATGTTATTCCATCTTTTTTTTGATGGATTTCCGTACGGTTTTTGCAAGATTTGACCGCACATGACGGCATTTTCGACAGTCAAAAACACGTGCGATACGATAAAGCGTGTGCGGCCGACTGATGCGTGATGCAGAGACTTTTGCCAATTCTCTTTAACTTGTGAGCGCATTTTTTTTCTTCGAAGGGCCCATCCATATACATCGGTGATTGTGGCACATTTTTACTCCCCTTTGTTTATTTAGTTATATTATGGTCTGGTCATGTTATTTTGAGCTACTTTTAAAATACTATCCAGAAACTAGGAAGGAAAAAAGGAAGGAAGGAAACGAAAAAAATTTGCTCGGATTACCTTGCTTCAGGCTGACTTTTCTATTCGGTGAGGGCTGACTAGCTGGACCTTACAAAAGATTCATTCATCTGAAAATCGTCCACTGCTGGACATACCTGGATTATCTAGATCTCTTGTAGGGAGTTGCGTAGGGACACCACGGTCTTTGTCGCCTGAATCCTGCAGCGGCTACCTAAGACTCATTTTATGTCATCTATCCACCTGGTGGGTGATGGTGGTGATTTGTGGGGATCAGTCTTCCAACGCGACGCTGCGCTTTCCGGACCGAGGTCACCATTCCATCGTTTTGGGACCCCAACATCTATCGATTTTTCGAACTAGGCATATGTATATGCCCTGCCCATTTCTAGTTGTCATTTCAACTTCGCAAATCGCAACCCGCTGAGCTGTGTCGGTTACTATGCTTCTTTTTTTTTTTCGGCTGAAGATATTGAATTCTCATAATGTCCTGTTCATAACTTTTCGGCCCTTGTATCTTCATTCTTAGACGTTGTGACTAAACAGGCATAACGACTTAAAGCTCCTCTAGCTACCGACTTAAATATCTTTGTAAGCTATCCGGTGAGCGCGGTGTAGGACATCCTCCAATCCACTGGATGGATGATCTGAACCTTCTTCAGCGGGAAACGGGTTGAGGAAGGCGAAGGACCGTGCTATCGCGAATCTGTCCAATACCGAGTACAACATTTGGTGGCGCGCTCTTGGAAAGGCATCCAGCAGTGGACACGTACAGGCTGATGGAATGGAATGGAAATATCTTTGAGTAGCTCCCATATTACAACTTGCAAACGACGAAAACAATTGTGAAATTTAGGTTAAACGTAGGAATAGATGTTTGTTGCGTCATCCTCGTTACGAACCGCCCTAAGTGGAAAAATATTTAAATTATATAGGCTACTGGCTCATACTTAATTGCTTCCGGAAGTCCAGTTAATAGCATAAAACTTGTAGCTAACACCTGGTCGAAAAAGTTTCAAAATTTTATTACTTCATCTTTTATTCTGCGTCGTAAATTCCTTACTATTGAGGGCCGCAAGACCGTAACCAATTTTCATGAATTATAATGGTAGAGGATTTTTTGGTATAATAATGCGGCTGGCTTCCAGACCGTTCCGTATTGTGTTATCATCATTAGCCTTACCAATGTTACCAATAGCAATGACATAAACTGATTGTTTATTAATAAGCTAAGAAAAATGGCAAAATCTCTAATCTATTTGGTACCAATCGTAGAGTCGTGAATTCTGAATTAATGGTAGGCGGTAGCGCAATGCTATATTGATTCAATCGGGAATCAAAATCTTTTTGTTGACGGGAAGGGAGAAATCTTAAAGATACCCAATCTCAGGGGAGAGATCGGATTATGTAGGACTAGCTGATGCCCGCGACTTCGTTCGCGTGGATGTAGTTTTTAAAATTCCCGTGGGAACTCTTTGATTTTCCGAGATAAAAAGTAGCCTATGTGCTAATCCAGAGTATAATCTATCTCTATTCTAAATTTCAGCCCAATCCGTCCAGTAGTTTTTGCTTGAAGGAGTAACAAACATACACACACACACACACACACACACACACACACACATACAACCTTTCGCCTTTATAATATTAGTGTGATTTCTACCCACTAAAACCCCCTCAGTGGCCATCCTCAGTGCATACTAAGAAGCTCCGGGAACAGTCGGGGAGCTCATCCTGGAGGTGGGAATCAAACCTGGGACTTTCCAATCATAAGGTCGGTGCATACTGCATACACAACTGCGCCAAAGAGGTGATGCCGCCTGTTGCATGTTGCAACTGACACAAATTATGCCGAAATGTCTTAGATCCATTACCCATGTTTGACTAGTTGCCCGGCAACTCGGGCATCTAATCAACCATGGGTAATGGACAACCCGGTTAGAATCTGTGATTTGTATGGAAGTTGCCGAGTCTATACGCACGAAGTTGCGGCGATTCCGTGCGCATAGTCACGGCGACTTTCTATATTTAAATTACAGAATCTAACGGTCGCCGCCAACTGAACTGAGTTGCCGGGCGACTAGTCGACCGTGCGTAGTGGCTCTTATGTAGACTTCAAAGTATAAAATTGTAGTTTGTTTCATCATCTTAATGAGTAAGAGGCGGTTAGCTGTTAGTATTTTGCAGTGAATAAGCCATAATGCGCGGGAAATGATGAAATTGTTAAAACATTTTACAAGATAAAGTTCGTTGAATCATAGTTCTATTTTTCACAATTTGAACACGAAACGTTAATTTAAAAAAAATTATAAGAGCAGAAGTTATTCTAGTAAAATTATATTTTTTACCTAAGCATAGAAATTGGAAGTTTTGAGCTGGATATTGCAATGTAACATAGGTAGACATCGATGGACATAGGGAAGCTAAGTAAAGATTACTTTTTATCCGAAAATCGAAGTTTCCACGAGATTTTTAGGGTTCCGTACCTCAAAAGGAAAAACGGAACCCTTATAGGATCACTTTGTTGTCTGTCTGTCTGTCTATCTGTCTGTCTGTCTTTCTGTCCGTCCGTCCGTCCGTCTGTCCGTCGGTTTTCGGGCTCCCGCTTGTATTAGGTAGCTATACCTATACTATAAAAAGAAAATAATATGTTATGAGTGTTATGAAAAAGTTCCCTCTATACTTTGGCCCCTAACTCCCCTAGTTAGTTAGTCGCCACAACAGACAAAAAATAATTTCTAATACAGCTAGGACTAGTAGGCGTCATCCTCATGCCGGAAGCCGCAGTCTCAATGCCAACTGGGCAGGACATTACGAGCAAATATACTACGCTTTATTGAAATGAGTTATGCTTTTACTGCTAAATCTAATCTAGCTTTAGTAAAACACAAGCTTGTTTATGTCCTATATTATCTAAGCAAGAGTATTTTACGAGTTACAGCATTTTATAATTTCCATTGTAGGTAGGTAGGTCCTACTTAGATTTATCTTTTCGATATCCAACTTACTTTACAGATTTTTTTTAAAATAAACAACCACTAATTAGGAATCCAGATTATGCAAATTTTACTGAAAGAAGACTCTTTTCGAGCTCAAGCCTAGCCCAGAAAATCAAGATCGCCAGTTAAGGCGGCAGTGACGTACGCGCGTCGCGGCTGGAGAGAATATCGTGCGGGGCGCTGCCGCGACGTGCAGTTCAGCTGCAGTTCAGTTCAAGTGCGTGGGCACCTTTACGATCTTTACCGTTGATTAATATCTTTAAACGGTGGTAGATGTGGTGCCGTCCTTCCTAGTCGGAAGGGTGAGGTCCGAAATCGATCCCAGGCACGCACCTAACCTTTCGGAGTTTGCCCTTAAAGCAATTAATTAGGCATCACTTGCTTTAACGGTGAAGGAAAACATCGTGAGAAAACCTTCATGCCTGAGTGTTCTCCATAATGATTCCCAAAGGTGTGTGAAGTCTGCCAATCCGCACTTGGTTAGCGTAGTAGACTACGGCATATTGTTACCTTCACTTCACTTATTAAGTGATCTGTGACCAGCCCGGCTAGCATAGGCAGTAGATAAAAATTATATCCCCGATTATATCCACTGATTTGTATGACATCAGTGGATATAATCGGGGGATATAATTTTTATCTACTGCCCATGCTAGCCGGGCAGGGGAGACTAGTGCTGCGGCCTAGTGAGACAGCGATGGGTTGATGATGATGATGATAATCTTTATAAGAGCTACTTTGCATTGCAATCCTACTTCTCATAGAAACCGAGGTACCTACGTAAGAATTCTACGAATGTCATGTCGCTATTTCGATTTTCGATTCAATCGCAATAAAAAATGTTTATGAGTCACGTAAAAAGATTCTCAATTTGTGAGACACGCATATGTGATCGGTCCGTCTGTAATGTCTAGCATTAGAGCATCAGACCACTCTCCGTGGGAGGAGACTGCGTGGTAGTCACTGACTCGTCATTCGATAGAATTCGTACGAGTTGGATTGGCCGTGCGAATATTCACAACTTGACTTTCCGGGTTCGTTAATCTTCCATGTTAATCGAGTCAGTGATCGGATTTGTTTTTATTTCTACCCATTTTTCGGACTGCTTTTGACAGACAGTTGCCCGCGACCTCGTCGGCGTACTATGTCTAATTTTCCGTGAGATAAAAAATTGTCCCATTATGAACACTTGAACAGTCTCACTTATTAGTACGGTACCTAAAGAATACCATATGGCCGAACTTCTAGGTACCTATACTATAGATATGACTTTCTAACCCCCATTTTATCCTCTTTGTAATTTTGTAAAATCCTTCCTAAGCTGATGCATAAGCTCTAGAAGAAATTAACGCCTATTATCGCTTAGCCGAAGTAGGTACTACTGAATAGGTAAGTAGGTATATTTATGTTTTCATTAATAAAGGTAGATATTGCCTAGGTATATTAACACATATTAATGACAAAATGACGTGAATACCTAATGTCCACGTAGAGGCGTGCCGGATGTTATTCAGTAATAATTCAGCTACGCAGTTGTGTTACCTAATTAATTCATTTAACTCGATCGTTAGCAAAAAAAATATTATTTTCACGTGCTTTTATCACACATAGTTATCTGGACTTGTTTTCGTGTGTGAATGTTGAATAATTTACATTTTATTATATTATCTACTGACAAAATAACAGCCATGTTTTTGCGTCTTTCTAATTTCAATTCTACTGCGTATTATAGAATAATTCAGTAGGTATTTACACTTGCCTACGATTTTGAACCATAGTTTCAGTAGGAATTCGCGTTACCTTTAAAATTCAGCGCGTTTCTTCCCCAATGTAGAGTTAATAGGTTCGTAGTACACTCTACAAGCATACAACTAAGTAGTTCCCCCTTCCTAGGTAGGTAGGACTGCAGTCAAGGACTAGTCTCATAATAGTAGATTATTACATAATAATTCAGTTATGTTGCAGGTAGTGCAAGCCGCACAACTCTCAAGTTATTCTTTAACTGATTAGTCAGCAAACGTGATAAACTGCACGTTTATAATGTACAAATATGTTTAGGTACACGTCATGAATATAATAAGCTTTAACCATGTAAGCAATCCCTTGAATAGTAATTGTTAAACTTTATTTATCTTAGACCTACTCCTTTGGTTCTATAATATTATATCCGTTAATAACACACCATCCAATCTCCCTTTCTTCTTCTTTAACAAAGCTGATTTTTACACTAAAACGAAATAATATAATCCATTTTACATAAGATCGCTGAAACGACTCAGCTAATTCATTCCATTTATTTTCAGGACCTCACTCCAGAGACGAAAACGGTTTGTAAGAAGAAACTTAACAGATCGATTGCTTAGTTTCATTAGTAGATTCTTCCTGATAAATGATCGATGTTCATCAACATGGACCATTGATGGCGGAACCTAGTGATATGAACAACACACTATTATAACCAGCTGTACTGTATACGTGTAAAGATAGTTAAGTAAATAGTTTTACGTCAACTAGTGTTCTTGAACATAAAACTCTGGTCTGTTGTAAATCGTATTAACACACGTGCCAACTGCCAATTATAGGTAGGCTATACGTCCTACACTCAGCCGGTCAACGTCACGCTGTTACGGGGTCAAGGAACAATGGATTTAGAACTGTCAATAGCGTACTCACTATCAGGTATCAGGCTTTATGATTTTCTACTGCAAAATACGGAAAAGCTACCTACATAGTTGAATTTCTTTTTTAAATAAAAATAGCAAGCAAAAGAGCAGGCGGGTCACCTGATATTAAGTGATTACCGCCGCCTATGAACATTTGGACCACTAGAGGAACCGCCGATGCGTAGCTGGCCTTTCAGGAATTCGTTGGTCCGCCCCTTGAATAACCCCATGTTGTAATCTAGTGGGAACACCGCCGATGAGAATTGATTCCACAATTTGCACGTGAAAAAAAAGGATCTGGGCACAACGGGCGGTCGAAGTGCACCAGAAACCCAAGTGCTGAGGGTGAAATTTAATGGTGAAGTATGAAAAATCACCAAAACCACGAAACTTGCTCATGAAAATCAGTAGGTATCCAAAGAAAGACAACAGTTTCTTTTAATAAACAAGGCCGCTAATGACGTAACTAGGTCACACTTTCCTATTAAATTATACAGTCCACAGATAAGGAAAATCGAAAGAAAATAACGGAAAATGTTCAGTTTTCACCACTCGGCCACAGTTAGCAACATTTAGGGAACTTCTAACAAAGCGTCACTTCGACGTCACTCGCAGGCGTCAAATGTTAATAGACATTTAACGCAGATAGCCCTAAAGTAGCCCTATTTTTCTTTGATTTTACGTCACCTTAGCCTAAATATTTGACATATCGTCGATTCAGGATCAAGCCGAGAGCTCACTCTGACTCGGCCGACTCGACTCAATAAATAATAAGTAAAATGTCATGTGGGTCAATGCCAAATATTTTGATTTTGGAGTTTTCGGACGCATACATTACCTTATTATGTGTATTGGAATATTTAATTTTATTTTGGGAAAGGCCTGTTGCCATAATAATAAATGGCCGAGATTTCGTCGGATTTAGCTATTTAAAAATCCCTCGGGAACTCCTTGATTTACCGGGATAAAAAGAAGCTTATTATCCATCTCCGGGATGCAAACCATGGATGCAAACTAGATATTTGCACTTTTCGTCAAAATCAGTCAGATGAATGGACCTGAGGTCACAAACAGACAGAGAGACAAAGTTATATTCGCATTTGTATCATTATTATTTATTAGTAAGTACAGCCCTGTATGTGCTACTAGTTACTACGCTAAAAGAAGAATGTGCCTAATGCATCTTCGCATTATTGCCTTTCTAACGGGTTTGGGGCACATCGGTTGGATGATTTCAAAATCTTTAACGGACATAGGTAGAAAGTTTTCTTGTTATTACAAGGATTGGATGCCGTGAAGCAATGGAATAGTCTAGAATTATCAAGAACCTGTCTGTCACCCACACTCCACATACCACAATAGGTATTGTACGTGCAAGCCAATAACAAAAATTAAAATAAAATGTCATGTAGGTCAATGCCATGCTATCGATTTCTGATGCGGATTATTTAAAATGTGAATACGCTTGTACCACTTATATTTAATACCACTTTATTCTTATTTGCCTTGGTAGTTGGTAGGTATATATCGTTCGTTCTTTTTTCCTGGATCCGATTTCGCAATTAAACGCTTTTATTTCCGAGTAAACTTCACCAAACAGCAGTTTAACTTAAAGTCCATCCCACTCTCCCTTATTAAGGGAGAGTAAAAAAAACTTCGTAAAAAACTTCGTAAGACATTACGAAGTTTTTAACCGACTTCCAAAAAAGGAGGAGGTACTCAATTCGTCGGAATCTTTTTTTTTATTCACGGAGTTAAAGGCTAACTTGTATAGGAGTAAAAAAAATGTATTGTTTCCACATTAACCATCACCCGCAATTTTTTTACTTTCCATGTATAAAAATTTATGGGCGATGGTTAGTGATGATTAAATACTTTTTAGCAAACTGATATTCTCTGGTGGTGGTCTTATGGTTCTTGTCTAGAATTTCGCTATAAGCTTCATCTATTGAAATAGTCGGTCAACCACCAGATTAGGCTCTTGCTCACAGGGATGATGATTTTAAGATATAGTTAAAGCCCTGGAGAGTGACATAAACTACTTTTTATCCCAAAAAATGGAAGAGTTCCTACGCGATTTTTAAAAACCTTAAGAAAGTACGAAGTCTTGGGCACATGCGTTAAGATCGTTTGCACAGAATATGGTACTAACATATCCTTAGGTACTCTGTGGTCGTGGTGATCATTTTTAATCAGTAGGTAGTAATAAATTAATTATGCTAATGAATTAATTTAAGAACAATACGTATTTATTAGCATTTGGATGGGTGTATGCTTTTAATTCCGTTTATCAGAGTTGCCCTTGGCCTAAATAGCGTTAACGAGTTTGATTCCGGAGTTACTAACAGATCTATTTTAGCCTTGATGGATTAGGTACCTATACTGATAGTGATGGGAATCCAGTGAGTTTGTTTTACCCTATTTCTATTCTTTGACTTTAGAGAACGCACATAATATTATGTAGAACGTGTTCACATAGGTACGGTTCATTTTTAACACCCGACCCAAAAAGAGGGGTGTTATAAGTTTGAAGTGTGTATTTGTGTATCTGTGTATCTATGTATCTGTGTATCTGTCTGTAGCACCGTAGCTCCTAAACTAATGAACCGATTTTAGTTTAGTTTTTTTTTTGTTTGAAATGTGGCTTGATCGAGAGTGTTCTTAGCTATAATTTAAGAAAATCGGTTCAGCCGTTTAAAAGTTATCAGCTCTTTTCTAGTTACTGTAACCTTCACTTGTCGGGGGTATTATAAATTTTTAATTTACACTTGTTGAAGTATAAAGACGGCTATCGTTGTACCTGCGCAAAAGACGATTAATCAGTTTATTTGGTGTTATGAAAATGCTCCGTGCACATTAAGGGATGACTGCAGGCCTGGTAGGTACATAATAGATACTTACTTCGAAGACTTCTGTTTTTAGTTTTTTACCCGACTACGGTGAAGCCCAAAGGAGGGTTATGTGTTTGACCTTTGTGTATGTATGTATATGCAAGTAGGACTACTTGCACTACTTAGCCAACAGCTACTTAGGGCTATTAGGCTATTAGCTTACTCTCGCCTGCCACTCATTTTCTAACATTTATGATTGTGGCCTTTTCAACTTCTATTTTATAGTATACAAAGCTTGTTTTTTTTTGGTTTTTCAGTTACCTACCAGTTATACTGCTTTTTTAGCAGTCGGGTTTTTAATTTTTTTTCATGCGATTATTTCCTATACAATAGATAAGTGATAAGTAGATAAGATTTTGACGTCACGCATTCGTTCGCACCTATTATATATTTTATTGTTGATCTACGAATGTTTATTTTAAGCATTACAGATTATTTACTTGAATTTACCTACCTACTACAATGTTGTCCTTCTAATTGTAAATGTGGCGATGAATTGCATCAGCAGCATAACTTATATTGCCCCGCCAATAGGTCAGTGGCAATATCCATTAACATGTCACTTTATCGAATTCGATAAAGGTGTTTTGTTAGTACTTAACAAGCCGCGATAATAAAGGCGGAAACATACTTACAAGACGCGCAAGAAGCGAAGAAACGCGACGCGTATTGAGTCAAATCCATCGATGTATAGTCAAATCCATCGATGTACAGTCAAATCCATCGATTTATAGTCAAATCTATCGATGTTTAGTCAAATCCAATATGTAGGTACTTAGTCATCCCGTCGATCGGTTTCCTCACGATGATTTACTTCATAAGTATTTTATGTCTCTCTCTATACTCGTATTCCTCATTTTTGAGGGTCGTGACCGCTTTCCATTAATCCTATAATGGTAGGAGTTCTCTTGGGATAATAATGCGGTGGGCTCCCAGATCCTTTCACATACAACACGAGTAAGGGAACTAGATTTTGAGTCTTAGGTTAACTTACAGTTATTATGATGCTGCTGATGTGAATGATAATAACCGGGGCCGACGCCGACGACGGCTTAACTTGCTCTCCGAGGCACGGAGGAAATGAAAAGTCCAAATTCGGACTTCTAAAAGCGGTCACCCATCCAGTTACCGATTGGGTCAACAATGCTTAGCAATCGCAATCGATTGATATGCGTTATCACAATAACTAGGCCACACGTCCCTACGTAAGTATTTATAGTTTATACGCACTCCGAAAAGTGTAAGGTGCGTGCTCGGTCTCGAACCCCCAATCTCCTGAATAGAAGCATTTTAACCACTAGGCTATCAAGGCTCGGCTAGAAGATACTTACTTATACTGATTTATGTGGTAACCTACCACTGCAAGAGGTAGCCAGCCCACTCTGCCTTTAAAACTGGAGCAATAACCTATTCCCTTAGTTTAAAATTCAAACAGCTCCCATGACATGGAAACATACAAAGATGTTTATGATTACAAAAGAAAACGGTTGTTGCATATAAAAACCGGCCAAGGGCGAGTCGGACTCGCACACGGAGGGTTCCGTAGGTACTATCGCGTGGATATAGGTTTTTTGAAAATCCAGTAGGAACTCTTTAACTTCCCGGGATAAAAAGTAGCCTATGTATTAATTAATCCACGGTATAATCTATCTCCATTCCTAATTTCAGCCAAATCCGTCTAGTAGGTTTTGCGTGAAAGAGCATTGATTTATTATGGTGAGAGAGTAACAAAAATACACACACACATGCTTTCGCATTTATAATATAATTTAATTTATTGTGATATCTAACACATAAGTAGGTACATACCTACATTTAAAAAAATGCGTGGCGGCCATTTTGAAATTCGCCATCTTGATTTTTCATTAGGTAAGTATATTTTGTTATAAGCGGCAACAGAAATACACACTCTGTGAAAATTTTAATTCTCTACCTATTACGGTTCATGAGATACAGCCCGTTGACACACAGATAAACAGACAGCGTAGGCTTAGTAATAGGGTCCCTTTGGCGCCCTTTGGGTACGGAACCCCAGTAAAGAGATTCATTTAAAAGCAATGCTCGCTCGATAGAATTCTGATGTTTCTAGTTTGAATTCATCAACACTGCATCCAATATGGATACGATTATTTATCGATAAACCATGGACTACCATCATAGAATTTTAAAATCTTAATACAGCAGCCGATTTCAAGCTATTCATATTCATAAATCATACATCCATTGTCCATACTACTTCTAGGTACCTTTAATAGGTAATATTATAAATGCGAAAGGTTCAGGTTTTAAAAATCCCGTAGTAAATTATTTAATTTTCCGAAATAAAAGTTAGTCTATGTCGCTCTCCGAGGTCTTACATATTATATCTATGCAAAAATAGTATTTTTTTCTTTATAATCTTATGAGTTCTGTTACTAATAGGAAAAAAGTTAAAAAAAAAGTTTAAGACGGAGAGTTAGTGAGATTAAAGACTACTTTTAACCCCCGACCCAAAAAGAGTGGTGTTATAAGTTTGACGTGTGTATCTGTTTATCTGTCTGTGGCATCGTAGCACCTAAACGAATGAACCGATTTTGATTCAGGTTTTTTTTTAAAGGTAGCTTGATCGAGAGTGCTCTCAGCTAAAATATCTATGCAACCGTTTGAAAATTATCAGCTCTTTACTAATTAAATCAAAGAATTCCCGAAGTTGTGGGAATCAGTTCTAGTGGATTGAATGTACCTAAGTACCTACGAGTATGTATGTAATTCGGTTCATATTTGAAATGGTTTTCTACCCGGCTGAGTTTATCGTAGGCTCTTCTAAGACTGGATGCGTTTGATCACCATCACTCTTTGAATTGAGTTTGAGGTTGAAATCTATAGAGCCCACTTTGACTTTGCTTGGACTTAAGTTTAAGTTAAAACGAGACAGGTTTACGCCAGCGGTATAACGCTGTCTCGTTTTAGCAGTGATTTAAGTCTAAGCAAAGTCAAAGTGCGCTTTATATCTCAGCCTAAGAATGAATTTGTCAAAATATTTAGAAGTACATATCTATAGTAACTACGTGCCTTTTCGAGCGTGGCCTTGCCGAAACTGGCACAAAGTGGGTCTCTGTCTCATGCTCTGTGCACAACTGCACACCCCCGCTATTTGCATTGAGAAACAGGTGTTTACGTTTTGTTACCATGTACACATAGACTAAAAAAGGTGTTATTGACGTAAATAATATACCTAAATCCAAGTACAGACCGTTCACTATAACTTGTTTTCTACCGTGATGTTGGCATCATTGCTTTGTTTTCTTTATTCCTTAGAGCTTAGGGTTCATTATTGTGTGATTTGCAATAGTGCCAACATAACGTCACGGGACAAGTTGTAGTGAAGTGAAGGTGAAGTGAGGTACTTAATAGATGAGAGATGATGCCCGCGACTTCCCGTGAATTTAGGTTTATTAAAAATCCCGTGGGAACTTTTAAATTTTCCGGGATAATATGTTATTACTTTTCAGGGTTTTAACTATATACATGCAAAAAATTACATTGATTGATTGATTGAAGAACAAACCACCAAACAAACTCACTCACGTGTGTCACTATTCACTGCAGATACCTATAATTTTAAAGTGTGTTTGTTTGTTTGTTTATTGGCATGTCCAATGTCCTTAAATCACGCCGCATCGTAGCAACGGATCGATGTGGGTTTTTTGCAAGCTTCAAAAGCTCTGTCCGTCTTCTTCCTCTAGTCTGTGCTAGTTGGAATTTAATTAAAGTTATTCATTAAAAATATTCCAATAGCAAAGTATTATCGTCAATCTTTTCATTGATATTGCATACGATGATTCATTGGAACAGAAGGAGGGGAAGAACAAAGAAAAAACCGGTCAAGTGTGAGTTGGACCCGCAGACGAAGGGTTCCGTGATTCGTACAAGAAATAATACTTTATGCTATTTTTTTGTTATGTAGGTAACCACAAATTCACTGTTTTCGGATTTTTCCCTTTACTTGTGCTATTAGGCGTCGCGTCGTCCTAATAAAACGCGAATGCGCGATCATCGCAAGATCGCGCGAATCAAGGTGCCCACGCACTTGAACTGCACTGCAGAGGAACTGCGCGTCGCGTCAGCGCCCCGTACGTACGTCACTGCCGCGCGGCTGGAGAGAATATCGTGCGGGGCGCTGACGCGACGCGCAGTTCCGCTGCAGTGCAGTTCAAGTGCGTGGGCACCTTCATACTCATACAAACGCGCGATCAAACACTGATCTCGAATGTGTGTCCTAATAATAATTAGCATTCGCGCGATATTTACGTTCTAAAGGCGCGAGCACGCAATGGTCGCATCGCTTACTCGCGCGATAATCGCGTAATCGCGTTCTACTCGTATGCCTAGACATTGCTACCTGCCTTTCTTGATTCTATAGGTCAACGGGAATGCGCTATAGGTTTTGATTCCTTTGACGAGTCTTGAAAGACAAAAAAGACACACAGACAGACAGCGAAGTGACGATCACATCACAGAATATGCGCTTCGTTTTCCTCTGGCGATATGGAACGGATAGAACGATAAGAAAAAAATACACATATAAATTAAGGCCGGATTTTTCACGGGAGCGATGTTTAGTACATACTAACTATTTAGGTACCTACTTACATAAATACATAATTAATTGCACAATTGTGCAATGTTATGTTGGTAGGTGAGTACCAACATAACTTTGCACTTAGCGAATTTTGCTTTGAAAATACAAGGCGTATGGATTTCATAAAACAAACGTGCGTAGGTTTGTTGTTAAGACTTATGGCGCCGGAGACTTGTGTTTTATCAATATTATGATCTCAAATTTATATCATAATTAATACGTACCTACCTACTGGCTTCACGACCACTTCATCATTGCAGCTACCTCTTTATTACAACTAGTCCGCGCCACCGCGTGGACTGCAACAATTTCAAACCCCTATTTTATCTGCTTAGGGGTTGAATTTTCGATAATCTTTTCTTAGCGGATGTATTTCAAACGTCTACTTCATCTTCTTAGGGGTTGAAATTTCGAAAATTGTTTTCCACGTCACGGGTCATGATAATAATTACAGTTGGCTATCTGCATGCCAAACAGCTTGATCCTTCCGGTAGTTTGAGCGAGAGTAGGTAGATAGTGTAGGTACCTAGTATATTCCTTGGTTTCAGTTATGCGTTAATAGATCAGTCAGTCAGTCATATGTACGTATTTTATAATATCAAATAGGACTATGGATAAACTAATGTAGTCCCTAGTCAATAATAAAAAAACTTAGAGCATCGCCCGAGAGTCTATAAACGTCATTTTCAAAGAAACGTGAAATTTCGTCATCGGAAAAAGTGAACACTTCAAGGAAGTGAAGTTTGCCAATTTTTATTTTTAAGTCTAATCTGTAATCGGTTCCTGGGTTGCAAAATCATCTACTCTAGTGGCTATAGCCATTATTTTTTATCAAAACGTTTTTATATGAAAATATTATTCGCACAAACTTTAGATTTAGAAGTGTACGAAATATAGTAGGTACTTATAATATTTTGATGGCCTAATATACCAAAAGAACAAAATATTATTGGTACATCATATCACTACAACTTCAATAGAAAAGCCTTCAACTAATTAATTAGGTTCTTATATGTTCCTAAATTCCAAGTCCCAACTAGAAGAAACTGAACTAACCAAGTAAAATAATTGTAATACGTACAAATACTTCTAGTTTGCTTGCTAGACAATAAAGAAGTTGGCTGCACCAGAAAGAATAAATCCGTTTTAAAAAATGGCAGTAGAAAATTGCCGCCGTTTTTATGAATGACGAACAGACATGTAACGCCATCTGTTGAACTGTTGCGTAAAGATAAGGTTTAAAATTAATAGGCGGGTAATTATGCGCAGATTTGAATAATTTCATAATTGAAATTATGATCAGAGCTATAAATAATGTAAAACTGGAAACGAGCTCAGAAATAAAAGGTTGTTCTCATACAATTCTCAGACAATAGAATAATTGTTATTATTAGTCCGACCCGGGGCTATAAAATTATGATTATTTATTCACAGAATATTATAACTTAACAATCTTGGTTCGTTAGCTACGTACCTATTTTAATATCATTTTAAGATAATGCGTGAGTTGTCAATTTCTAAGACAAGAAACACGCAAAATGTACCTTCAAGTAAACAATAATATTATTGCTAATCGCCGACAAGACAGAAGTACAGAAGTTATAACAAAATGTATCCGTTTTATAATGCGATAAATACTTAACACAATAGTCATTTAACAACAGGTTTATTAGCGTCTACCCTATTCCATTCAAACCTCAAATGGAAAAACGGAACCCTTATAGTTTGTTGTCTGCCTGTCCGACTGTCCGTCTGTCCGTCTGTCGTGTTTGTCAAGAAAACCTGTAGGGTACTTCCTGTTGATCTAGAATCATGAAATTTGACAGGTAACTAGGTAGGTCTTATAGCGTAAATAAAGAAAAATTCCGAAAGCCGTGAATTTGTGGTTATATCACATAAAAAAAAAAATTAAATGTGTTCACGAAAAATTTAATTCACTAAATCACATATAGATGGGGTAGACCGTTATAAACTTGCAGAGTTTTATATAAAGGTGTTAGTTTATACCTTGTACCATCAATGGTACTTAACCCGTTGTATACGAGTCCGACTCACACTTGACCGGTTTTACAAAATATGAGAGCTAGGTTAACTCAGGATCTTTAGAAATCTTTGAAAGTTATCTTGGAAAACTTTGTACCTAATAATATTATGTTTAAGTACAAAGTAGATAGCTTAGCACGTAGGTAGTTAGTATAATATGTATTATTATTCTACCAATAACTATAAATAGCTGACTTCAAAAAGGAGGTTCTGTATTCGATCCATAATCCCCATCTAATCCCTATATAGGTATGTTCGCGATTTTCTCTAAAACCAATTTACAATTTTGAAGATTTTCATGAACCTACCCTACCTATTTAGCTTTCAAAAAACAGCCGCGGCCCTTAAATATAAATTGATAAAACATTATTATGGTTGTTTAATTAGTGCATAAATAAATAGTTTATTGAGGTAGGTACCTATATTATCTCGATTTTTTCATAGCTGACAGATTATACCGAGTATCTGCGACATGCGATGGAGCAGCAACCGGCCGTGACCGCGTTAGATGTCGTGAACTCGCCTCCCATCAGCCCTCGACAGTAATGTAAACTGCCTAGTTTACACTTTACCTACTGCATTTTGTTATGTAACATTTTGTTTTAACTATCTGACTCGCCCTAGGTTTACAGCGAGACAGCGCTAAAGCTTAAGCCTGAGCAAAGCAAAGAGCCTTGTCACTTGTCAGCCTTAAATTAGGTACTGAACCAATTATTATATATTTAATAATTATTATTAATAAATAAAAATTGTTAAAATTATTCCGCCATTAGAAAGCTACTTTATCCAGAACTCAAATGTAACATAGATCATAGACTATAAATAACTAAGTGCCGCAAAGTTTGTCGCGGGCAAAAGCTAGTCCCATTATAAGTAGAGAAAGAGATACTAAGATAGACTTAAAATAATAAAGACACACGTACGCGCGCGCTGAGCAAAACCCTCTACCCAAAAAGTATGTAATCACTACAGTGAATCAGTACAGTTCTGGTTTCGATGGTTTCGTACTTATTATATTTCAAACTTTAGTCACTAGTTACGTACTTGACGTCGCGTAGGTCAAGATAAAGTTACTTAATAGACGTCTTGAGTCTTAACCTAAGTCGTAACCGAAAGATAGGTAACTATGTCTACCCTCTAATTTGTTCTAAAATAGAAACCTCGATTGTGTTATGATCCATACTAATATTATAAATGCGAAAGTGTGTCTGTCTGTCTGTCTGTCTGTCTGTCTGCTACGTTTTCACGACCCAACCGCTGAACCGATTTTAATGAAATTTGGCACAGACTTGGGATACATCCCGGCGAAGGACATAGGCTACTTTTTATCCCGGAAAATCAAAGAGTTCCTAAGGGATAAAAAACCAATATCCACGCGGGCAAAGCCGCGGGCATTCTCTAGTAAATTTATATTTTAAGCGCGATATAAAGCAGGCAGCATTTCAAAGTCAAGAGGATTGCCGAAAAGGCCTAAACTGATTAGCCTTCAAGCGGATTTATAACATCGAATATATTTTAGTTGTGTGAAAGGACGTCATAATTGGTGCTACTTATTGGTTCTAATGACTGCAGGAGGATTATTTCCGGTCTTTTCTAATCATACTCTTGGGGTTCTTCTGGCTTGAGTCCTGGTCCTGCTGGATTGCTGGATGTATTTGTCGGTTAGCACTGCACAGGGTTATTCGTCTGTGGTGATTTGGCAAAAAAGTTCAAAATAGCTAGAATCCACAGCCGTGGAACCAGTGATAACAGTCAACGTCATGTCATGTGTCAAGTTGACAAATTCGTTTCGACTTTCGAGTCTCGAGTTTCGAGTTTTGACTTTCGATTGGTTTGTTTTTCGTTTTTGGAAAAAACTTATGATTTTGAATAAAATAGTAGGTATAAAAAGCAATAGCTATTAAAATTAATGATATAGAATTCATTCAATAATTATTAAAATGTAAATAAATACAAATGTACGCTTAAAAAATCTTTATATTTAGATCTAAACAAGAAGTTTGCAGGTTAGCTTGGTTTGAAGCAGTAATTTGCAAACAAAACTCTAAAGTTCAGTGAACAACGAAAATAAAATTACTGTAGACAAAACAAAGTGATTATAGTGCATTGATCGTTTACTATTATTAAATGTTAATGTATTTTAATGACTTTTGAACTGGGAGAGTTTATTGACCTTTTCTCAACATTTGAGTAGAAACTATAGCGTAAATATCAGGGGAGAGTGTAAAGTAAGCAGTTTTAAAGCTTCAAAATGAACGGGGAGAAGAGGAATTCGCGCGGTAGAGGGCGAGGGCGCGGACGTGGCAGGGGACGAGGTCGAGGTCGCGGGAGAGGCAAGAAGGTGCCGAAAGTGATGTCTTCCGATGAGGAGGAGTGTTCCATAGAAGAGGCTGTCCAAGATCAAGAGGATGCTATGGTGGAAGAAGTCAAAGTGGAGCCGGAACACAGTGAACCAGCAAAATGTAAGCATTTTGATATAGACTAAATTAGTTGACTATTAATCTAGAAAACTAGATGTTTTTCATTCCACATACCATTAGCAACATAGATTGTGCCCAGCTGCAAACCATAGAATCAAATATTGATTTGAACTTGATAGAATAGTATCACTTTCAATTGAAAGTAAACCTGTGGTACGTGCAACAAATTTGTTTGAATTTAAAGATTATTTTAATTGGCCTTTTTGTTTCCTCCTCGTACAGATTTACTGTACTGATTTTTATGGTTCCCTATCTCCAGAGAAAAAAAAGAACCCTTGTGGGATCATTTGATGCCCCCGTCAAGACCCATAAATGGTATATAAAACCCATAGGATATTTCCCGTTACCTAAAATCATGAAATGTGGCAGGCAGCATTTCTTATAGTAAGGGGAAAAATCTGAAAACCGTAAATTTGTGATAACATCACAAAAAAAGTATTATTCGTCTTACGATAAAACTCCCTTTGTCTCACACAAAGTCCAACTGAAATTTGATTGATTTTTTTATTTAAAGTGGAAGTCCCCTCGGACATATCCCAGTTGGAAGCACCAGTGTTCACAACTCTGCAGAGAGGTCCCCCGGAGCCCATGCTGCGGCTGGACTGGAGTCACCGTGCAACGCTCATTGGAGAGAAAGTGCTCAACCCCATGATATACTGCTGTGATATCTGCTCCAAACCTATTCTTATTTATGGTAGAATGGTGAGTTGTTATTATGTAGATCTTAGGTTAGGTTTAAAGAGTTTATTTTCTCATAAAGAACAAGGTTCACTTATATGAGAACAATTCTAAATATCAATATAGAAACAACATGATCTTTAAAGGTATGGTGACTTACACAACAATATTTCAAAACACAATCTTCAAGACAGCTTCTAAATAATAGAAATCAGTTCATTGCACTTATATATAATATTATAAAGGAGAAAGTTTGTATGTGTGTGTGTGTGTGTGTGTATGTTTGTTACTCCTTCACGCAAAAACTACTGGACGGATTGGGCTGAAATTTAGAATGGAGATAGATTATACCCTGGATTAGCACATAGGCTACTTTTTATCCCGCAAAATCAAAGAGTTCCCACAAAAATTTTAAAAAACCTACATCCACGCGAACGAAGTCGTGGGCATCAGCTAGTAGTACATAATATTGTAAACTGATGATTTGCATGTGGATTGTGACCATAACACCTTACCCAGCTGAGTTTGTTGTAGGCTTCTTGGACTGGGGCACATTTGACACATTTACAAAAAACCTTGTAGTTTTAGCTTTAAAGTTAACTTGTGTCCAAATTATTTGTACCTACTAAAATGTATTGTGTGTAGAAAGCCTAAACTTTAAATAGTAATTTATAGTACCCAGGCCGCCCCTTACTTCGCGCGTCTCTCGCACACGCCGTCCGCCTGCTCGTTATCGAAGCTCCTCATCCCTCACCCCGCTAGCACGCTAGCAGCTAGGCGCGCACCCCCCAGTCCGAACCGAACGATCGACGCTCGCGCCTGTGCGCAGGACTAGCGGAGACGCGTAATTGTTCTCGTAGTCAATAATAAGTTGTTTTTTTCTGCTTTAATACAGTGTTTATACACTTACACGGGTTTCTTTTATTACTTACCCTATAAATTGTTATTTAAATGTAATGATCACATACATCAATGTAATGTGCTTCTTTTTTTATAACATAGATATTGATGTTTTTTTTAATTTCAGATACCATGTAAACATGTTTTCTGCTTGACATGTGCCAGATCTGACCATACTCATTGTCCACGCTGCAGAGAAAAGGTATTTTCTTAGATACATTGAAACTTTAACATTAAATTCTTAGTAACAAACCATTTTCTTTTGTCTCATCCAATCTCTGATCCAAATCCAAGCTATTCAGTGGATGTCTTTGACATGTCTATGTTATGAGTCTGATTTGAATCGAAGGCACATCTGAGATATTTTAACGGATAACGGAAGTCGGAGCAAGTGCGTAAGCTACCATACAAATAGTTCTATGACTACTTCAAACACATTTTACAGATTTGGATTGCATACAGTGTGTAATCGCTCTTAGTGTTGATTTTACCAACATTGAGTGACATTTAGTTAAAATAAATTGTGCATAATTATATTGAATTCATTCATTCATTCAATGACATTTTGTATTGAATACCTGCCAAAGTATCTTTACTCTTGGATAAGGTTTATTTTACGTTGGTGAAATCGCCCCTTATTTATTAGTTATTCAATATTAATTCCAGGTTTTAAGAGTGGAACAAACAGGTCTTGGGACAGTCTACATGTGCACTCACTCTGGCAGCAGATATGGCAATACAGGATGCAGAAGGACTTATTTGTCGCAGGTAAGAAAAGGCAATCATTTTGTAAAAAGCAGAATATGAGATATTCAATATATGTATTCTATATCTTAATGTTCTTAGACCCAGTGGTTTGAGCTGTATGTTTATTTGTCTGTAAGTCATTTTCTCCTTTTAATTGATATATCATAGTGTCTGTGACATACTACAGGAATTGGAACAATAACTTTTTTATGTTTTTGACAAAAAGGAATATTATGATGGCCCATGATGGCCTGTCAGGTAGATTATTCAAATCAATGATATTATGCCATAGATGTGTTATGTTACTACTTATACAATTTACACTTATTTACACAAACCGGCAGCATTTCAGCTTACAATGCGTACGATATAATAATAATTCTAAAAATGAGCTCGCATGGCTTTATATGGCGTTATCCCCACCGAAGGCATTCGGTAGTGGTGGCTGTCATGGCGGTATTTGGGTATGAATGGCTGTCATGGCGGTAATTGGCTATGATTGGCTGTCATGGCGGTAACTGGCTGTACAGGTATATTTGTACAGGTATTTTATGTACGACGAATGTTGCTGGATATATAGTAGCGCCGTGTTCTCTACCAGGGTAGTAATAAAAACAAAAGAAATGAACACTAAAAAAATATATATATTATAATTCACAATTTTAAGTTACAATTTGTAAACGTCAACATGATACAACGGGCTAGATGCAACTAACCAAACTTGCTACGGCTCACACGGCGTAGCTCGAAAATACTTATTTACTAGTGCCTCTACATCACACCACCCCAAATTTTTATCTTAATAAAAATTAAACAAATACAAATTTCCGCAACCTTAATTTTATTTCACAATATTCGTTCTTTATTTTTCGACAACCCTAACAATGTTTCCGATCCGCTTACCCAACAAATCATAATTTAAACACGTCACCCAGTTAAAGTGTTCCTTTGATTCGATGCATGGTACATCTCTTAACACATCATACTTGAGATGAGGTCACTACAACTTGAGCGGGTGGCGACGGGGTCGCTGTGGCAAGTCCACTTACAATTGTTGCTATTCCCACGCCATCCAGCCTTCGTTGCACTCAACGCTTCGAATGTTTGTTACATTACATTTTACATTTACACACTATCCAATAAACTATAACAATCGTCAACTACTCTAACACTCCCAATAATAAGGTTTAGTTATGTCTTCTAATGAAAAATAATATATGCGGATCGGGGCCATTTTACAATACTTATTTCGTAATACTTATTGCTTAATTGCTAGTTGATACTCAAATTATTCTACTGATACCTAACGGGCGTTTTGCTGACTCTCCCACTCCGAGTAGTACGGATTGTATGAGTCGGCAAAACGTCATCGTCGCTAAATCTACATTTTTTCTTACATGTCGTTTCACCCGGCGTCTGTCGTGGATTTTTGATATCCAGGACAAAAGCCGGTTTTAACCTGTCAATGGAAATAAGTGCTTGTCTATTTGGTAACTGTACTAAGTATGCTTTTTCCAACCGCTTTATGACGTCATAGGGACCGTCATACGGTGGTTGCAAACACTTACGCATTACATCGTTTCTAACAAAAACTTTTTTACAGTCTTTTAAGGCAGGGTGCACAAAAATAGTCCGAGAGTCTCTCTGTGTCTCGGGTTTTGGTCTTAAATTACTAATTACCTGTTTCAACTGCTTTAGGTACTCCTCACCGTCCGTTATCTTACTATCCGATGGTTCGAAAAATTCTCCAGGGAGCCTCAGAGTTCGCCCGAAGGTTAATTCCGCGGCACTTACCCCTGTGTCACTGCGTGGTGCTGCACGCAGTCCCATCATAATGGTGTGCATTTCTTCAACCCACGACCTATTGTCCTTTAATCTCGCCATTAAGGCGGCCTTAAAACTACGATGCCATCGTTCGATCATGCCATTACTCTGTGGATGATACGGTGTCGTCCTGAACTTATGAACCCCTAAATATTTCATTAACTGTCTAAAGAGACTGCTTTCAAACTGCTTTCCCTGATCTGAGCTCAAATTAATAAAACACCCATGTCTAGTAATCCATCCTTCATACACGAGTTTGGCTACTGTCTTCGCACAAATATCTTTAATTGGAAATGCTTCCGGCCAACCTGTTTCTCTATCTATCATTGTAAGACAATACCTGTAGCCTTCCTCTGAAATAGTGAATGGACCTGTAATGTCAATGTGTAAATGACACATTCTATCTACTTTTGCAAATTGCCCTAAAGGTGACATAGTGTGTCTGTGAACCTTTGCTTTTTGACACTCTATGCACGACCTAGCCCAAATACCTATATCTTTATTCATCCCAGGCCAAAAATAATTATTAGTTACCATTTTCCTTGTTGTTCTAATGCCTGGATGGCTGAGGTTATGTATTGTTTCGTATGCGATACGCCTAAACTGTTTTGGTAAGTAAGGCCTAGCCTTATCGCCTCGCAAGTTACAAACAATCGGCTTATTTACACTCGGCAAGTCAATTTTTATTAGTCTCATATTACCGTTTTTTGTTCCTAGCAATTCTGTGAGCTCTTTGTCGTTCGCTTGCGCAATAGCCACTTCTGTGAAGTCAAGTACAGACGGGCACGAAATTGTTTCAACGCGCGATAACGCGTCCGCGGGCGCGTTCTCTTCGCCTTTTGTATAGCGTATATCCGTCGTGAACTCACTAATAAATAATAACTGACGGGTCCTTCGCGGCGTTTCTTTACTACTACTTAGCTTTTTAAACGCAAACGTTAACGGCTTATGATCTGTATACAAAACGAGATCTCTACCTTCGAACATGTTCCTAAAATATTGCACTGACAAATAAAGCGAAAGTAACTCCCTGTCGTAGGTACTGTACTTTTGTTGCGTGTCAGTCAATTTTTTCGAAAAATAACCTAACGGAACCCATTCGTTATTTACTCTTTGTTGCAATGTGCCTCCAACACAAGTATTTGACGCGTCTGCCATTATAGCAAGCACTTGACCTGTTATCGGATACGCTAACAAAGCAGCGTTCTGTAAATTCAACTTGCATTGTTCGAAAGCTTGAACAGCACTTTCTGTCCACACTATACTACTTTTGTCACGTTTCTTTGCTCCGTGAAGATACTTATTTAATTCAGCTTGATATTCGGCTGCCTGACGCAAATGACTTCTATAGAAATTTACCATGCCTAGAAATCTACGAAGTTCCTCTACCGTTTTCGGTCTGGGAAAGTCTACAATTGCTTGGACCTTGCTTGGCAACGGCCTTAAGCCACTGGCTGAGACCTCATGACCCAGAAACTCAACTTTATCCTGCGAAAACGCGCACTTTGCTAAATTAATAGTTAGTCCAACTTGTTGTAATCTTTCAAAAACGGCCTCTAAATGTTTTTCGTGGAGCGAACTATTTTCGCTAGCTATTATTAAATCATCTAAGTATGAAAAAACAAATTCAGTTTTATAATTTGCGCAATCCGGGTTATTTTGTTGAAAATTTGCCTCTAAATCCTGTAAAACATAATTATTCATGAAACGTTGAAACGTTTGTGCTGCGTTTCTTAAACCGAAAGACATACATGGCCATTCAAACAAACCAAAAGGTGTAATGATAGCTGTTTTCTCCACGTCATCCTCTGCTATCGGAATAAAATGATACGCTCGGTTAATATCAATTCTGCTAAATACTTTCTTATCGGCTAAAATAAACGTAAAATCCTTTATGTGAGGAATTGGGTATCTATCAGGCTTCGTAATCGCATTCAGCGCTCTATAGTCTCCACACGGCCTTATATTACCATCTTTTTTAGGTACAACGTGTAGAGGACTCGCCCACGCACTCTTTGACGGGCGGCAAATACCCATTTCCTGCATAAGGCGAAATTCTTCTCTTACCTTTTTAAATCGGTCCGGCGGCAGTGGCCTTGGGCGCGCATGCACCGGAGGTCCTGAAGTCTCGATGTGGTGTCTTACGCTGTGACGTGGTGGTTCTTTGAACGTCGCTGGCATTGTCAATTCTGGGAACCTACTTAGAAGAGAATAACATGGATGCGATTCGGCTATAGTAAAAATAGATGAATGCTCCGAGTTTACTATAGTGGAAATTACATACATGTTAGTTTCTTTATCTAACAATCGTCTGTTTCTTAAGTCTACTAACAAATTATACTTAGCTAAAAAATCCGCTCCTAAAATGGGTTGTTTAACGTCGGCTATTACAAAAGTCCACTTAAACGCACGACGCAATCTTAAATTTAACACTAGAGTCTTTGTTCCGAAAGTCTGTATTTCACTACCATTCGCGGCATAAAGTTTGTATTTATTATTCATTGCACTGTCACACACTGATTTATAACTTTTGGGCAACACTGAAATGTTCGCACCTGTGTCTATTAAATAACGTATGCCATTGTCTTTATCCGTAATACATAAACGGTGGTTCCCAAATTCGACGCAGGTACCCACCGGTTCCACCTGCATCTCCACTAGTTTTCCTGCTGCTTATTCCAGGTGCACGGCTGTTCACAGCGATTAGCTCTCTGCCTGTATCTAAAATGATGCACGCAGAGCCAGTCCGGGCTATCCGGGGTACGTCTGGACCTGCTGTCCTCTCGTCCTCTGGAACGCGAACGACCACGGAACCTTCCGCGACCTCGCCTGCCTCGCCAACTGTCTCTGGACCTGTCCAGCTGGTCCAACCTCGCATGAATCCTGGCTATTTCAGCTGCCATTGACGAAGTTCCGGGTACCGCCTCCTTAACTGCCACTTCTGCTATCGGTTGGGACTTCATAGTTTCCATTACTTTGTCAGCAATCACGGCTAGTCTGTCTAGATCTTTGGCTTCTGTCGCAGCCAGAACGCCTCGTGCTGCTGCTGGTAGCAGATTCTGCCATAATACGCTTAGGGTCTCATTACTAATTTTACCCCTTGCCAGATCCTGCATCTTTCGGAGGAGGTGGCTGGGTTTCTGATCACTCAGTTCCATCTCCCCGATGAGCTTCTGTATTTGGCGGTTCTCCGACTCTTCATATATGTTCAGCAACCTTTCTTTAAGTACCTCGTACTTACTCTCCTCCGGAGGATTGATGAGGATGTCCGTCACCTGTTGAATGACATCCTTACCCAGCTTGGATACCACTATATTATACTTGGATGCGTCTCCTTGTTTTTGTGGTGCCAGTATTGCTTCCAGCTGGATAAACCAGACCCTAGGTTGGTCGGTCCAAAACTCCGGGATCTTCGACGTGATAGATATCGACGCTAGATGCGTGTCTTCATCCATCACTACTGTCGTAGGTTGCGCCATTTTTACAGTTTTTTAGTTTTTCACTTCCTTACACGTGTTAACTTGAGTTGCCCTAGCTTACGTTACGTTACTATTTTAATAAAATTAACACGCGCTACCCTGGTAGTTCAAAGTCCGAGTCACCAATGTACAGGTATATTTGTACAGGTATTTTATGTACGACGAATGTTGCTGGATATATAGTAGCGCCGTGTTCTCTACCAGGGTAGTAATAAAAACAAAAGAAATGAACACTAAAAAAATATATATATTATAATTCACAATTTTAAGTTACAATTTGTAAACGTCAACATGATACAACGGGCTAGATGCAACTAACCAAACTTGCTACGGCTCACACGGCGTAGCTCGAAAATACTTATTTACTAGTGCCTCTACACTGGCTATGATTGGCTGTCATGGCGGTTAGCTCGGAGCGGCTGGTTTTAATGGCACGTTGCGACTGGCTGTGGCGGCGTGGCGTAACATTTATGTCATATCACATGATGTATAAAATTTGTGCTTGATGATCAATAAGACAGTAGATACAAAACATACAAGAGTTAAGAGATAGTGCTTTCTTCTTTAAGTCTTCACTTTATTTCCTACAGCGTGACCTGCAAGCTCATATCAACCACAGACACGTGTCATCGGGAGGGGATAACAAACAGGAAGCTGACCCACCGCCTCCCTCTGTTGCCATTGTCAAACCTCTTTCTGTGAGTTCTTTGTTATTTTTACCCTTCCTCATTATAAACCCATTGCCGGCTCACTACTTAACATGGTTCTCGTCTCACCATGAGAAGGGATTTGCCATAGTTTACCATGCTGGCTGAGTGTGTATTAGTAGACATCACAAGATCCTTCTTGATCCTTATGAAGACCTTTGAGATCATTCTGAGGACCTCTCAGGCACACGGATTTCCTAACGTCATTTTCCTTCACTGTTACAGCCATACCGTATATTAAATTGCTTAAAATGCACTCAACTCTAAAGAGTTAGAGGTGCACACGTGGAATTGAACCCTGGACGTCCCAGAATAAACTATTACTAAAGTTTTTTATTCAAGGTGCCGAGCAGTGCCAACGATCCTCGTTCGCACGCGCACGGAGCGGGCGAGCGGCCGCGCGGGCCTCGCACTAATCTTATCACCGTGCCCATACACGACCAGCCGGATTCACACAACTACTACACTTACTATCAGGTACCATTACCTACTAGCTCAAAAAGCGCACCTATCTTGCTTACAACCAGTGAGCAAAATTTACTTTTGCTTTTCCTCCTGAGATACGGAACCCTAAAAACAAAAGAGGCTGTTTTCATTGGTCTATGCTTGACTTGGCAGCAAACGCCGCAGCCGGTGCCGCCGCCCGCAATGCCGGCGGTGTCGTCGGTGCAAGTGCTGCACGCGCTCAGCGTGCCGCCGCCGCCCTACTACACCGCGCCCTACGCGCCCTCCGCTACCTATGTGGGCCAACCTGGTATGTGTGCTTTGTTGCTTTGTTGTGTAGTTGCTGATAAATAATAATTGATATAGAATTGAGATCCTTCCTGCGTGGTTTCCTCGTATCGTCGACTGAACACCGAAACAACGTCTCAATACTTAACAAACTTAAAACATCTGTCTGCGGAGGACCCCTGAGTACTTCGGTCACATGGCAAGGAAGAACGCCAGCAATATTGAAAAACTCATGGTCACTGGTAAGATCGAAGGAAAAAGACCCAGTGGATGAAGCCCAAGACGTTGGTCAGACCAAATAAAAGAAGCGGTCAACACACCTACCTGCGATGCAATCCACGCGGCAAGAAACAGAGAGCAATGGAAGAACATCGTAGCAAAGATTGCATCGAAAGGGAGCCACGATCCTCAAGATAGGATTGAGATAGGGTTATTGCAATCATATTAATAAATTATTTTTGTCAGGTCCAACGATGACGACTAACGTGACTGGTGTGTCACCAATGCCGAGCTCCGTGCCCATAGCGACCGTGAACCCCATCACGGACAGCGCGCGGTGGCCCGACGGCTACCAGCAGCCCGGCGTGCCGGTCCAACAGTGGCCGCCGCAGAGCCAGCACCACTACTACAGGTATATTGTTTGAGTCTCAATAGCTCATCAGCATCACCAACGCCCAGCTGAGCTGGCCCAGCTCCTTCTATTCTTCTTCTCTTGTTTGGTGGCTTTTTGTAGTGCCAGCCCAACACAATGCACTTCCCCATTCTCGAGTAGCTTGAGGGAGGCACATAGGAGATTGGTCGGTAAAAATGTGCCAGTGTGTCTGTCTTCCACGGCCCAACAGTTGAACCGATTTTAATGAAAATTGGTACACAGTTAGCTTACATTCCGGGGAAGGACATAGGCTTTTTATCCCGGATACTCTCAGAGTTCCCACGTGATTTTTAAAAACTCATCCGTTTGACCGATTTATATGAAATTTAGTACAGAGGTAGCTTGCACTTTGAAAATTTACATAAGCTTTTTAGGAAAATCAAAGAGTCCCCAAGGGATTTTTGAAAACCCTAAATCCACGCGGACGAGACGAGAGCATCATCTAGTAATGAATAATTTAACTAATTCTCTTGTTAATTTCTCACAGGTAGCCCCTATACCGACGACGGGAGCCATGAAACTACGCTCAGTATGAAGATTACGAAGATGAGTGAATGTGCGTCTAGCAAATACTGACTACTTAGATAGCATGTATTATAAAGTGCAGACTGTAAACGGACTATATTGTAGTATATAGTAATACTAGCTGTTGCCCGCGACTTTATCCGCCTCCCGGATTTTATTTCATACAAACCTTGTCCTGACAATTAGAAATACAACAAAAAAAAAATAATTATCCAATTTGGTCCAGTCGTTCGGAAGTTATTTATGTTAATTTATATAGATTATACTGTGAATTTCATATATTAGTTATAGCCTTTTCAGTGAAATAAAATAAGGATTTATAAAAATCAACGAATGTTATTTTATAGATCACTGTGACATAAAAAGTTGGACCATTGTTACACAAATGCTATTTTGTACATAAAAAAGTATCAACAAATAAACAAATAATTAATAATTCTTGAGTTTTTGTTGTTTAATTTTGAAGGAATGAGGTATGATTTGTTGAAGTTCGTTAAAATCTTATAGGAGCTGTTTGTTTTTCTGGGATAAAAGCACTGTATCCAGGATGCTAACTATTTTTGTACCATCAAAATCGGTTTAACGATTTAGGTATGAAAAGGTAACAAACAGACACGTTTTTGTATTTTATGTTACTATTGGCATACAACGATAGTAAAATTATTTATTATTAATCATAGTGGGGGGGAGGGGGTTCCCCACCCCGACCTGTCGCGTAGAGCTATAAATTTAATTTAGAAATTGGTTTGCAATTGAATCAGACAAAATTGTTGTAATAAAAGACTACAGCTATGTTTATGGTTCGCGACAGGTCAACATGGCAATAAGGGTGTGGACGACCGCGCTGTCCCGCGGGTTAGCGCAAGGCTTTTCCACCCCGATTGCCATGTCGACCTGTCGCGAATTATACCTTCTCTGGCGCAGAAGAGGTCCGTGGAATTGGATTCTTAGTCATAAAAATTTTGAACATTCCCAAATTGACTTAGGCTGAAATCTATAAAGCGCACTTTAACATTGCTCAGACTTAAGACTTAAAACGTGTCGGCGTTATAGCACTGGCATAGATGTGTCTCATTTTAACTGAAACTTAACACTTAACAGGGCTCTCTCCGTCACTCTTTTCATACAATCGTAGTTCCAATTTCATTTGAATATTAAGCAACCAAAGTCCTTTGCAGACATATTCTAGAAACTAATATCTGTGTCTGTGGTGTTTTAGATTTTTCTAAAAATATGTAGTTTTAAAATTACAGGGGCTCAAAGATTTGTATGAAAATTTTTAAGACCGCGTAACTTTGAAACCGAATATTTAAACAGAAATCTGGAAAACCACAGACAGATTAGTTTCTAGAATATGTCTGCAAAATTTATGGAATGGACTTTGGTTGCTAATTATTCAAATGAAATTGGAACTACGATTGTATGAAACGAGTGACGGAGAGAGCCCTCCTAAGTCAAAGCAAAGTCAAAGTGCGCTCTATAGATTTCAACCTCAGGGCTTGAGAGCCCGTAAGTTACAAGTTCCTAAAAATAAAACATGAGGAAAAAAAACGTGAGGCAAAAATAAAACAAGTCAGTTATTTGATGGGTTTTTATTTAATAACACTAATCAATATTGTTATTATTAATAATATAATTAATTATTTATTATTTACATCACATTCACACTATGCCTTGTGGACACCATAACAAATGCATAATTCTGTAATTTACCCCCCTTTACACCATAATAAAGAATAACATACATTTGTGCCTATTTGGAAATACACAATCTCTAAACTAAAATGAGAAGTCTAAATATAATATGGTGCTATCCCTTTCTTAATTTTCGCTGCGGAAAAGGATAGCACTAGATTTAGCCTCGTCAATTTATTAAGAGATTGTGTACAACTGAATTAGCACCAATAAAACCATTCATTTGTACGCGTCACGAAAGTTGAAAAACGGCGAGAACTATGTGAAGGCTGCCTGTAAAGTCTAGTCCACAATAATAGAAAAAGTCGTGTTGAACCCAGTATTCGGCCTAAATGTTGTCCCAGCAAATTGAAATTTTTTCCTCTTATACAAAACTTCTGTATACATGATGAACAATAATTGTGCTTGGGCACAACTGAACTTTTATAGGTCTAGATCGCAAACAAAACAAGAACCGAACGGGACGGGACTATACTTCTGCTGTCCGTCCGTCCGTCTGTCTATCAGCGGGGAATTTTCACAAAAAAAAGTTTTGTTTTACAATACAATGATACTGAACCCTTCGTGTGCCCAAGTCCGACTCGCACTTGACCGGTTTTGGTTTATGGGCTTGTTGGTATGAAGTGGAAAAGGAAGAGACCAACTACAGGGGACCAACAAAAGAGCCAAGTTTCAACTTTCATGACGAGAACTAACAAATAACGTCCTGTATTAAAAAAATTGTGATTCATTCATTGCGATCATCGCAATCGCTTTTATTTGGTTGTTATTTTACTGTATCATTTTTGGTAGAGTTGTAGCCAATAGCGCAAGTGTCAGCTATTACGAAAGATTGTGATTGTCGCATTGTTTCGACCGAATAAACGCCACTTAATATTTGAGACCACCTTAAATTTTAAGTGACAGTTTTGTGACGTTTACTGTATGAACTAAATGTCAAAAATATTCATATTTGAGGACACTTTTTTCAAACTATGTACTTTACTATAATAACGAATGCTAAAAATATTTATATTTGAGGACACCTTAAATTTTTAAAGTCAATTTTGTGATGTTTATTGTATGAACATATTAATGCCAAAAAAATTAACACTTGAGGATACTTAAAGAGATGTGCAAATAAGTCAAATAAATTTAAGGTGTACTTAAATATTATGAAGCGTTTTAGTTGTCAGGATGGTCTCATAATCCACCATTAGAGGATCACCACTATCGTGCACACTTGAGACAGATTACACCATAACGACGTTAGGGAACTTCCAAAAAAAATTGAGGCTTTGAGAATTTGATGCAGGTAGCTTTAAAGTTACCCTATTCTCCTTTGATTTTACGTCACCATAAGCCTAACATTTGACATATTGTCTCAATACCATATTATTTGTGTCCAAGATAATTGGACAAAACAGAAGAAAATGTAATTAACTGCCTTAAGGTGTGACCAGGTTCAATGTGCCTTTAAATTAATCGAATAAAAAATAAACAAATACTATAATACAAGTTCACAGTTGCAGTGTAGGAATACTGGTAAATACAATATTATGTCATATTAAAATGCATATATTTACATTACTCCATAACCAAATCAATTTTGTTCATTATTTTATTGATAACACAAGAGTCAGTTTTTTTAAGATAAACACCAATCTTAACTTATTATTCTGACATTATGTGGATAGGACTCATAAAAGTAATTAGATATGTACACAATACATCCAGAAATCACAATATTAACGCATCACCACAAACCTACACTGCCTGTGGACACTTCACCGAAACTGGTGCGAAATTCCGGCCGGAATTATCGCAACGTGAAATCTTAAGCTGAGATGTGTAGAGCATACTTTGATTTTTTTTCAAACAAAACAGTTATACCGGTTTAGAACAGAACTCTAAAGTCACAGCAAAGTCCAAGTATGTTCTATAATAGGTATCGGTGTTACTCCTTCAGGAATGCGGCTAATTCTTCACAATCTCTAAAATAAACTAACAGGGCTAACAGTTAAAATCAATCTATCTGCAATCTGTTGATAAGTTACTTAGCAATATTATTATATGGTGGCTTAAAATGATTTCTCATGCACCATTATACTATATATAGCTCGATTACCACTCACTCACTCACTCACTCATTGACATAATTGTTCTCCTAGAAAGAGACGGAAAATGATATAATGATGTAGGGGAGATGTGTTCGGTTTCGGGAACCCTCTGGGGAAAAATTATGACATTTTGGAAAAACAAGATGGCGGCCGAGGTGATTTTCGCAGCTCCGTTGTATTCCAACCGATTTCGTTTAATTTTGCAATCTTTAAAGAAAGTAGTAAACGGTTAATAGAAAATGTAGAAAAAATTGGAAAAACAAGATGGCGGCCGAGCCGCAGCGTTTTGAAAATTTTGATTTTTCGACCCCGAACCGCGGCGCCACAGATCCGAGACGGGGTAATCGAGGATAATATTTTTTTTTGGTTTCGCCCACGATTATCCTCTATTTTGACAAAATGGGAGTGATTTTTAAAAATTCAAGATGGCGGCTGTCGTGGCGGCCATTATGTTAGAGGTACGGAAAAACGCAATTTTAAAAGTTAAATATCTCAAAGTTGGCAACATCGGAGCGATTCGGCTTCTATGAAGCGGTTGTACGTATAGGCTCGAGGTATAGATCGGTGGGAAAAAATTACCCCATTTTTAGGGAAATTTCAAGATTTTCGGGAAATTGTAAAAAATCGAAATACGCACTTTTAGCAAAATCCGAGTATGAGTGATTACGTGTTTTGCTCGTACAAATGACATTTGGGTATTTTTGTCACCGGAGACTGGCAACACTGGAATTTATCAAAGTAAAAGTGATTTTCGACACGGTCTTTTTCACGGTATCCCCTTTCGCGTGGGTGCGAGCGAGAGGAAAGATTGAAACGTCATCGGGCGCGGTATATCCTGTAGTTAATAGGAAAATTATGAAACCGTGTAAAATCTTTCTGTGAAACGAGTTGGCGGCCATTTTGTATTTTTTTTAATTTTTCGAAATTTTGATCACGTTTTTGAGGCAGTTGGCAACATTTTGGAAAGTCAGTATGTATGAATCGATTGTGTATCTCGGCTGGCAGTATGGAGATATGCAACCGGTGTTGCCAGTTTTGGGGAGATTTTCGAGATTTTCAACTAAGAAACTCCTGTAAAATTTTGTATGAAAATTTTTTTTTTCACTGATGGTGTTATATAGAAAACAAAAACTTAGTAAGCCAAAATTATGGAGAGAGCTGATGATTGAGGATATCGGAGACGGGTGAAGGGCCCGCTTAAGGTATTGAAGATAGGTGGGGGGTGCTCGAGCAAATGTCATTCATGACGTCATCCAATTGCCAAAAAGCTGGAAAAAAATTCAAAATGGCGAAGAAAAGATGGCCGCCATACAAATTTCGCTGGTGTCAAGCTCGGAGGGTATAAAAGATGGAAGTGAGGTTTCTTGGCAAGAGATGATCAGGATCCGAAGGTCTACTCGATGAATAGAAAAAAAATTCAAAATGGCGGAATTTATTTTTCCATACATTTTGTATGGCGATTATGAATGTCTCATTCTCCTAGAAAGAGACGGAAAACGATACATTGATGTATGGAAGATATGTTTGGATGCGTGATATGAGTAGGGGAAAATTATGACATTTCAGAAAAACAAGATGGCGGCCTATATGATTTTTACAACTCTTTTGTTTTCCAACCGATTTCGTTGAAACTCGCAATCTTTGAAGAATGTAGTAAATGATTAATAGAAAAAGTGGAAAATTTTGGAAAAACAAGATGGCCGCCGTATAAATTTCGTCGATGTCTATCTCGGAGGCTATAAAAGATGGAAGAGTGGTTTCTTGGCAAAAGATGATCAGGGTCCGAAGGACTACTCGGTGGAACAAACTCTGCATGCTCGCGGACCACTTTAGTGGTCCGCGCACCCACGCACCCTACTAAATTATTATCCTAATCTACAAAAAGTAATATGGATGTCGTTTTCAGGGTTTTCCAGGGTGCTGATTTTGATAATGACATTTATTTTCAAATCCAAGATGGTGGACTTACATTTTCTACAAAAAAATAGAAATGCCTGTCATTTTATGGGGTTTTTCGGGGTGAATTATCTTAATAAATCAATTTGGTTTTATATAATAAAGTTAACCTTACCACGTCACGCGAGCTGCTTTAGCAGCTCGCGCACCGAGCAAAACACTAGTTTATACTATATATAGCTCGATTACCACTGACTCACTGACTGACTCATTGACATAATTGTTCTCCTAGAAAGAGACGGAAAATGATATAATGATGTAGGGGAATTGTGTTCGGTTTCGGGAACCCTCTGGGGAAAAATTATGACATTTCAGAAAAACAAGATGGCGGCCGAGATGATTTTTGCAGCTCCGTTGTTTTCCAACCGATTTCGTTGAGTTTTGCAATCTTTAAAGAAAGTAGTAAACGGTTAATAGAAAATGTAGAAAAAATTGGAAAAACAAGATGGCGGCCGAGCCGCAGCGTTTTGAAAATTTTGATTTTTCGACCCCGAACCGCGGCGCCACAGATCCGAGACGGGGTAATCGAGGATAATATTTTTTTTTGGTTTCGCCGACGATTATCCTCTATTTTGACAAAATGGGAGTAATTTTTAAAAATTCAAGATGGCGGCTGTCGTGGCGGTCATTATGTTAGAGGTACGAAAAAACGCAATTTTAAAAGTTAAATATCTCAAAGTTGGCAACATCGGACCGTTTTGGTTTCCATGAAGCGATTGTACGTATAGGCTCGAGGTATAGATTGGAGGAAAAAAATTACCCCATTTTTAGGGAAATTTCAAGATTTTCGGGAAATTGTAAAAAATCGAAATACGGACTTTTCGCAAAATCCGAGTATGAGCGATTATGTGTTTTGCTCGTGCAAATGACATTTAGGTACTTTTGTTACCAGAGACTGGCAACACTGGAATTTATCAAAGTAAAAGTGATTTTCGACACGGTCTTTTTCACGGTATCCCCTTTCGCGTGGGTGCGAGCGAGAGGCAAGATTGAAACGTCATCGGGAGCGGTATATCCTGTAGTTAATAGGAAAATTATGAAACCGTGTAAAATCTTTCTGTGAAACGAGTTGGCGGCCATTTTGTATTTTTTTTAATTTTTCGAAATTTTGATCACGTTTTTGAGGCAGTTGGCAACATTTTGGAAAGTCAGTATGTATGAATCGATTGTGTATCTCGGCTGGCAGTATGGAGATATGCAACCGGTGTTGCCAGTTTTGGGGAGATTTTCGAGATTTTCAACTAAGAAACTCCTGTAAAATTTTGTATGAAAAATTTTTTTTTCACTGATGGTGTCGTATAGAAAACAAAAACTTAGTAAGCCAAAATTATGGAGAAAGCTGATGATTGAGGATATCGGAGACGGGTGAAGGCCCCGCTTAAGGTATTGAAGATAGGTGAGGGGTGCTCGAGCAAATGTCATTCATGACGTCATCCAATTGCCAAAAAGCTGAAAAAAAATTCAAAATGGCGAAAAAAAGATGGCCGCCATACAAATTTCACCGGTGTCCAGCTCGGAGGGTATAAAAGATGGAAGTGTGGTTTCTTGGCAAGAGATGATCAGGGTCCGAAGGTCTACTCGATGAATAGAAAAAAAATTCAAAATGGCGGAATTTATTTTTCCATACATTTTGTATGGCGATTATGAATGTCTCATTCTCCTAGAAAGAGACGGAAAACGATACATTGATGTTTGGGAGATATGTTCGGATGCGCGATATGAGTAGGGGAAAATTATGACATTTCAGAAAAACAAGATGGCGGCCTATATGATTTTTGCAACTCTTTTGTTTTCCAACCGATTTCGTTGAAACTCGCAATCTTTGAAGAATGTACTAAACGATTAATAGAAAAAGTGGAAAATTTTGGAAAAACAAAATGGCCGCCGTACAAATTTCGTCTGTGTCTATCTCGGAGGCTATAAAAGATGGAAGAGTGGTTTCTTGGCAAAAGATGATCAGGGTCCGAAGGTCTACTCGGTGGAACAAACTCTGCATGCTCGCGGACCACTTTAGTGGTCCGCGCACCCACGCACCCTACTTTATTAACCTCAACTACCCCGTTTTTACAAAAAATGATATGGATGTCGTATGCAGAGTTTCCCAGGGTGCTGATTTTGATAACGACATTTATTTTGAAATCCAAGATGGCGGGCGTGCACTTTTTAAGAAAAAAAATTGATATAGGTGTCGTTTTATGGGGTTTTCGGGGTAATTTGTGTATCTTAATAAAAAAAATCGGTTTAATACAACTCATAAACCTAACCACGTCACGTGAGCTGCTTTAGCAGCTCGCGCACCGAGCAAAACACTAGTTTTAACTCTATGGGTAAACTGTTATGGCAAAAGTACGGTCTTTGAAATAAGGACTAAAATCGTACTTTGGACATGACATTTGATACAAAAAAAAAAGTTAAAATGGCGCGTGAGACGTCATTTTTTACGCATTATATCGTATTTTTGCTGATTAACATTGCTATGAAACTTATCAACTGATAAAAGATGGATTGATTAATAATTTCGGCCATAAATGCATTGCTATCCCTTTCGTATTATTACTTACAGAATGCTGAAAGACCTGTCAATTTAGTTTAGAGATTATGTACAACAGAATTAGCCACAATACTGGTGTCATAAGGTGTATGGTCGGAATTTCACATGTTTTCATAATGTTAAACTAATCTAACCAACTGCCTACGATCATGAAGTCTTCGTTATAGGGGGTGGTGGCTCAGTGGTTATGTCCACCAGGGTGGCCTCTGCAGGGGCCGTGGGTTGACTAGGCTCGCCCTCTGTCGGGAACTGCGGTATCACGTGTGGGGACTGCATCTTTCTGACTGCTTCCATGTTGACTTTGGTCGATAGGTTCTTTTGACGAGTTTGTTCGGACGTCTTGGATAATCTCTCGCTTAGTGCCTTGAGAGCTATTTGACTGTAACAATCATTTTTTATCAAATCAATATTCTACATCAGAAAAGCGAAAAATTGTAAGCCTCGGCCGTTGGCATTCTTATGTGGTTGACGTCCAATCTATTGTATGAAACGTTTCTGCTGGACATATCTGATATACTGCTAAGGTGTGAACTGTGGAATGTCGCTGTGGCGTTGCATTCCCTGGTACTTCTAACTTAAGTACCCTTCAAAGCAAAAAGTGAATAGGCAAGGGTGCTTCAACCTAGATCTTATCTAGTCATAAATTTCAGGCATATTTATAATGTTAGAGAACCAAGGATCCAGATCAGACATGAGAATACCTAGAAAAGTTTGCCTAAATGATATGTTAATTTCGAAAGTCTTCCTAGAACCTTTCATTTGCAAAACGGCAATGCACCTTAGACATCAAACAGTCACACCATTTCTTATCGTAAATTTTTACTATCTTGTTTATTCATACCTTATCAAAAAAATTCTTGTAAGAAATCATGGTCAAATATGTGTGCCAATTAGGAAATTATATCAATTAAGTTTGACTTCGCTGACTCACTGTCCTTAATCTTATCATAATAAGTATGAAACAATTAATGTTTGTATGTTAATCAATGTGCGTAAATTGACTCATGTAATTGATTTTGACAGAGTTAAACATCATTACTCATTCTTCAATTAATATTACCATTGCTGAGTCAAATTGGAGAGATCAATAGGGTAAAACACCTAAAAAATGTGTATTGATTGAGCTGTACCTCAAAATCAAACCTGACTTCAACAAAAACCCTTGAGATTTTTACAAAACTCACTGGTTGGTTCTACAATGATGAGGGAGTAGTATTTTTAGGGTTCTGTACATTAAAAAGTTAAAAGGAACCCTTATAAGATCACTTTGTTGTCTATCTGTCAAGAAAAGTGGATCAAAACCTATATGTACTTCCCATTGACTTACAATCATGAAATTCGGCAGGTAGGTAATGTCTTATTGCACAAGTAAACGAAAAAATTAAAAAACAATAAATTTGTTGTTACATTAAAAAAAATGTTTGCAAATAATTAGTTTACTAAATCACATAAAGATGGCGCTGTTCATCATTAACTTGCAGCGTTGCACATAAAACTTATATCTTGTACGATGGTAGGGAACTTTTTATGTGGGAGTCTGATTCATACTTCATGTACTTTTTTACCATAACCAGTTTTATGAAGTATATAATTTCCACAGCATAACCTGCAGTAATCCACCACCTCCAGCACGATGGACCGACGATATAAAGCGGCTGGCGAGAAGTGGCTGGATGAGGAAGGCTGAGGACCGGGTGTGGTGGCGCTCTATAGGGAAGGCCTATGTCCAATAGTGGACGTCCACAGGCTGATGATGATGATGAACCTGCAGTAATGAGGAAGTGTATAGTTACCGTCGCCGCTCCATGTCTTGCGGCTCGACGCCGGGCATGGAGATGGTGAGGCCGCGCGGGTTGAGCGCCAGGTGCACGCGACGCGGCCGCGCGCTGCACACGCCGATGCGCACGCAGCAGCGGTGCACGGGGCCCACTATGCCCCTCACTACTGGCTGCAGGACCGTTGGGAAGAAACTGCAAAGAATAATCAATTCATTAAAATGTTAGCACAGTTCAGAAACAGCTATATTAAGTTCCAGGTAATTATCTCTAGCATGTATTGAAAAAATTAAATTTTGTTCTATTTGAACAGCTTGATTTTGTTTATTTGTTGATTCCTACTTCAAGTATGTTGCAACAGAGTATAGTTGTACCGGCCCTTAAGAGCTAAATAGCAATAAAACTTTTTAACAATAGTGTTTTATATTTTGAACAGTCATAAGTCCTAATGCGTGCGAGTAAAACTCAACCTAATGACTACTAGTTCAAAGCTAAAAATTTGTTATCTTTCCCGCAAACAAAGAAATTCCACGGCTGGGTAGGGTTGTCAAATAGGTGTATTTTTTAAATTATTATAATTGCACATAAGGCACACTACTTTTAATAATAATGAACCAAATAAAAACATAAACATAATAATTTTTAATTTAGGTTTAGGAAGGTGTACACGCGTGGTTATTTTATCAGTTCTAAAGAAGGACTGATCGGGATTTCCCGAGTTCCGAGTTCCGGTCGCTTGTTGCAACCCTGTTGTCAAATGTTTAGTAAATCTGTTGTAATTATTAATGACGACTTTGAACCTTAACATAAACAGTTAAGTTAGCGTTTTGAAGGCGTACGTACCTACTTATGATCTTTTGGAATATTTTACCTAATTAGTTATCTTTTATGGCTTTTAGCTCCCAGCCAGGTACTACTATAACAGATTGATGTGATTTTTTTTGCATGAGTATATCTAACTAGCTGATGCCCGCAGCTTCGCCCGCGTGGATTGGTCAGATCCCCTGCAGCATCAGGATTGAGGAGTTGGACTCCAAATTTTTTATGAAACAATGTCGCAAAGTTCCTCTATCGATTAAAAAAGAAATGACGCAAATCGGTTCAGAAATCTCGGAGATTTCGGTGTACATAGGTAGAAAAACACAACTCCCTTTTTAAAAGTCGGTTAAAAAAGTAGCCTATTTTACGCCCTGGTCAATCCTCTACTTGCCTGTGAAAGTTCCGTCAAAATCGGTTCAGCCGTTCCAAAGATTAGCCTTTTCAAACAGACAGACAGACAGACAAAAATTTTAAAAACGTGTGATTCAGTTATGGTATCATTCAAATAACCATATGAGCTTAATATGAGGTAGTTATTTCGAAATTACAGACAGACACTCCAATTTTATTTATTAGTATAGATAAGAGTGACAGGCTACTTTTTTACCTTGAAAAATAAAGGATTTCCCACAGGCTTTTTACAAACCTAAATCCACACAGATCAAGTCAGGGGCATCAGCTAGTATGTAAATAAATATACATGGACCTGCAGTGCAGGTCCTGCACTGCCTTCATGATAAAAATTCAAAAATTAATAGTCCAACAAATACTATGTCACAACTTGTGCAATTTCTTCTGTAGGTAAGTACCAGAAGTGGTATCAATATATTTTTGAAAGGAATGTTAGCCATGCTAATCATGCCTAATACTCCCCTTTCCCCTCCAATAAAGTGTAAAGCTTGTGCCCAGAGTGGGTATGACAATATTGCAACGGGTGGGGTTTGAACCGCCTACCTTTCGGAATTCAGTCCGCTCCTCAAATGTTGAGCTATCAAAGCTCCAACTCTTATTTATACTCACTTATCAAAACTAAAATTGTCAGCCATGTCCCCTCGAGAGCCACTGCTGTGACGCTGCCAGAACCTCAAGTATATCCATGACAGCAGTGTCCCACTCCCCCACATGCAAGGATAAGTACCTTCTAGGGCACCTACAGCCCAGAGTATGATCGCTGCTATCAGTATCAGAAGTGGGAGCGATCTGTTTGTTAATTTACCTGCAAATTAATCATCAAACAAATTAGTAGTAAAGAATAGAAATTAATTGTACAAATTATACCAGGGCAATACAAGTTTAACAAGTGTAAATTAAAAATTTATAACACCCCCGACAAAACGTATAAGTGTGGAAACCAGGCCAGAGAGAAGAACACCCCCGACAAGTACACACACAGACACACAGAGGTTACAGTAACTAGAAAAGAGCTGATAACTTTCAAATGGCTGAACCAATTTTCTTGGATAATATATAAGAACACTCTCGATCAAGCCACCTTTCAAACAAAAAAAAAAAATTAAATCGGTTCATTAGTTTAGGAGCTACAGACAGATAAACAGATACACATGTCAAACTTATAACACCCCTCTTTTTGGGTTGGGGGTTAAAAAAATAGATTATGAATATGAATAGAAACTACTAAATTAAGATTGTAATGTGCTTTGAAGGCAAAAAAGCAGAGTTTTACAGATGATTGAATAGATGAATAGCAATTAAAAAGTAATCATACCCAATGCATAGACCTATAACACTCACCCAATGGTGTTTTAATCAACAGATGATCTGGCATAATCTGTTTAACGGCCACACTCACAGCAGCCAGGTAGCCGGCAAGTCCGTGGACGTGAATGTCGAATAAGAGAGACGTATCCTGGGTCCAAGCATATATCACTAAGTAGTAAAATGTCGTTAGAAATGCGACACCAATGTTCGTTAGGAAGAAAAACTTCATCATTTCTATTTGACCCCATAATGGCTCTATCAACTTTCCGCACAAACCGACCGTCACAATGTCAATAATCACCTCCCACAAATGTATCTCGAGAAACCAGAACGTGAAAGTGGACCAAAGTTGAAACGAAGGAGGTAACAAGTATCCTGGTGTAACGCTGAGCACATTAACCACATCTTCAGAAAATGACAAAATGTACCCTATGACCACTACGACACAAATAAATTTAACTGTTGGCGATGTGTTCCCTAGTAAAGCTGAAAATTGTTGTCGTAAATACGGTATATTACGACTAAACACTCGAAGCGCGGCCATTTTTATGACGGATGTCACAGTTGAGTAGGTAGTTGTCAATGTCATTGCAAAAAATTGGATGCGTTCTGAAACTATGTCAATAAGTCAATATCCTTTGTGACGGATATGCGGATGAATCGAATTTTCTAAATTCTGATATTTCATATTATAATTAGAGCAAAATTGTATAACTATCATTATTTCAATAGGTCCAGTTCGCGTGTACAAAATGTAAATATTTTTATGATTTAATTACGAATTTGTGTTCTCTATACCAGTTTGACCTTGACCCTATAAATTACTCTGTGCTGTGCCTTGACTTGACCTTTTGGCATCCTTTCGATGTTTTGATTTGGTTTGGTCTAATGGTTATACTGGTTTTGGGCTGTTTTGTTCATGAACTGTGGCTTAGGTCTTATGCAAATAAGTTTGGTTCATTTATCCACTGAAAATAAGTTTAAATGTTATTTCACAGGTTCTTAGGAAGTGCGTTAGTGGTAACCTATTTTAAACTAAAGATTTCGGTCGATATCTAACTTACCGGTGATCAAATTATGTTATATATTAAAATATCTCTATTTGCAGTTGCGATTAGCCAATATTTGCAGCTACAACGTCATGGCATGCAGTGGGAACTGTAACTACAGTACAGATAAGCAGCTAAACTATTTGAGTCAAGAAAATGCTGCAGCTTTGGATCAAGAGTTATTCAATGAGTACAAGTTTAGTGTTGACCAGCTTATGGAGCTAGCAGGGTTGAGTGTGGCTACTGCGGTTGCCCGTGTTTTTCCTGCTTCAACGTAAGAATTTTATTTATCAGGTACTAGATACTGCTCGAGGCTTTGTCCCCATGGATTTAGATTTTTGAAAATCCCATGGATCCTCTTGGTTTTTCCGGGTTAAAAATAGCCTATCGCCCAATTCTGGCCTTTACCTAACTATATTAAAACTAAAACTTACCTTGATATTTGCTATGCATACATTACATCCATTAGTTAAAAGGCAATAACACCACTTTTTTGTACCTAGATTTTAAGTTAAGATTTTTTTTTGTTGTAACCTCATTTGTGCTTTGTGGTGCAATAAAGTATATGCATACATACATACATTATTATATTTTTCCTTTCAGACATAAATCAGCTCTGATTATTTGTGGGCCTGGTAATAATGGCGGAGATGGATTAGTAGCAGCTAGACACATGACTCTATTTGGTTACTCTGTAGCCGTATATTACCCAAAGAGGACACCAAAACCTCTTTATGAAAATCTCCTTTTGCAATGTGAAAGATTTGGTGTAAACGTCATAAATGATTTGCCACCACCTGAAGAGCTTAAAAATGATTATAATGTTTTGCTGGATGCTCTGTTCGGTTTTAGTTTCAAACCACCAGTCAGAGATGCATTAAAACCTGCTTTAGATGCATTAATCGTTTCAGGATTGCCAGTGTGTAGGTAAGAAAGGAAATATCATGCAAAAGCTAACAATTTTCATGTTTTTTTTAGTAAAAATAACCAGGCGGAATTCTATAAGGATGTGGTTTAAATAGTCCTGTGAAACAATTTGGTTTGGTTTTTGTGTACAAAAGTTATAGTTAACTGTGTCTAGATCATGCATTCACTACCTTTGCTACTTTGAATCCCCATGATTATATTTAACTTATTAGTTTTCGAAAATCCCAGTGGAATTTACTAAATCCCTGGTATTCAAATAAATACTATTATTAGGAATATTTTTTCCAAATTACAAATCTCTAATTCTACCAGTTTAGGCTGTTTTTTCTATCAGTCGCAGACCACATTGCTGTTTTATATCTAACAATTTTGTTTTTTTTTTTTTAGTGTTGACATCCCTAGTGGATGGCATGTGGAGACAGGCCCAGATTCAGAGAACTCCCTGAAACCTGCACTCCTAATTTCACTATCTGCTCCTAAGCTGTGTGCCAAACCAGAAATATTAAAAAATGTAAAGCATTTTCTAGGTGGTAGGTTCTTGCCTCCTGGGATTGTAAAGAAATATAATCTAACGTTGCCACCTTACCCAGCTCAGGATCAAGTGGTAGAATTATAAAAAGAATTGGTCACAAGTTGGTGTGAACTGGTGGATGCAAGTAATGTTTTAATAAATTAAATAAATAGTATATAAGTAATTTTTTATTCTATTTGATGTTTTGTATAAAAAATAATAATTAATATATGCTTTTAAGACTGATGTTTGGATTTTAATTAATTTTTCCTGTAGTACCCATACTGCTACAGGCTGCAAAGGATTTATGATGAATCGGAAATTCTTGTGTATAAAACAGTTACCACCATACATAAGTTCAAAATTCATCATCCAATGCATTTTTTAGGAAAATACTTTGTAAACAGTTGCTCCATGACCTACTCTTGATTTAGACTAAAAAGGCATATAATATTAGATTATAATATTATAGAAGGCCTTATGTTTGGTCTTCGAATAGAAAAGCCAATAGAGCAAACTCCATCCGCCGATTAGTTATGAAATCGCTAGCTAGCAACCTCTAGTTTCCGTAATGACCAAAGACAGTAGAATTTGTTTCCGAGTGTTTCTGAACGAAAAAATTTAACTTTTGACGTTTGTGATTTTCGCGCTATTTTTTCCCGCTGATGCCGGCTTGCTGTCATTTTATAGAGGTCAGCAACGTTAACGTTATTAGTTACTCGTAAATTCTTGTTTTAACTTTATTTTTAGGATAAAACAAACAAATCTGTAAGTATTTTACCTTATAATTTGTAATAAAATCTTTAATATTTGATTTTTCGAGCGTGTACGAGTGTCAAACTAACCTTAATCGACCTACCAATTAAATTGTTCAGTCAAGTTTTGAGATCAATTCCGATGAATCAAAGCTTAAATCATTACAATCTAAAGTATAAATATGAGTTTGAGGCACAGTAAATCCATTGTGTACGCATAAATGTTGAAATGAGTCACTTTTTGTTGGATAGGTCAAAATGTTTGAAGCGCGCCTACTCCGAAGTTCCATCCTGAAGAAAGTCCTGGAAGCGATTAAGGACCTCCTCACACAGGCCGCATTTGACTGTGATGATAATGGAATACAATTGCAGGTAATTTTAATTCAATTCTTATAAGACCATTTTTATTTTGCTTTGCTTATCATTCATTACTTGAAGGAGAATACACATTATTCATTAGAAATTGGTTTTTTTTAAAATATTTACTGTCTCATCTTGCTAAATGTCAACATACTACAATAAATGTTTATATTAAGTTTCAATATTTATTACTGAAGGTGACTTTGCCAATAATATAGAATGTCTTGAAGTTTAAAATGTGTACAGGTAGTTCTTTAGATAGATCAGCGCAAATTATCAGGATGTTCCTATTTGGTGTGAGAAAAAAAGGAATATAAATCAATTAATCAGCCTGTTTAAGTCCACAGCTGAATATGGGCCTTCCGCAGAGCCCATCGCCACACTCACACTCTTCTGCCTTTCTCATCTATCCATAAACTGTCCATTTAAGAGTGGTATAATTCTTCCAGGCTATGGACAACTCGCACGTGTCGCTGGTGTCCCTAACCCTCAGAGCGGATGGGTTTGATAAGTACAGGTGTGATAGGAATATATCAATGGGCATGAATTTAGGAAGGTATGTGAAAATTGTATCAAATAAATTTTTGTTATTTAAAATATCCACAGCTTTGTGAGGGTGCAGTTTCTTTATTGAAGATTTTTCAAAAATCCTTCATTTTAGTTAACAGTGTTACAAAAACAATTGCAGACACAACCTGCGGCTATAAAAATAGATCAAGAAGATTACTCATGGTTTTGATGTTTCAGTATGTCTAAAATTTTGAAGTGTGCGGGCGACAAGGACACAGTGACGATGAAAGCGCAGGACAATGCAGATACTGTCACATTTGTGTTTGAGAGCCCCAACCAGGAAAAGGTGTCCGATTATGAGATGAAACTCACAAACTTGGATTTAGAGCACTTAGGTTAGTTCAAATTCAAAATTATTTATTTGTATAAATGTGAGTGTGTGTACACATGTTACAATTCTTATAGTATCACCACAAATAGCCATATAATGGCATGCAAATACAAAAATAACCTTAAAACAAGGTTACAAGGTTAGTTTCTACTTTGTTTTATACAGACCTGCTGTTTAAGTCTCTACAGATTTTTTTTACTGTGGTAAAAGCGGTAATACCCTATTGATTAAAATGTCTGCCTCCTAGTCCATGATTTGAAGCATTCACCTCTAACTTTTCAGAATTATGTGTGTTTTAAAATGCCTAATATTCTTTTTATAATATAAAATAAAATTTGCAGGTATCCCAGAGACTGAATACAGCTGCACAATCCGTATGCCGAGCGTGGAGTTTGCAAGGATTTGCCGCGATCTCTCACAGTTCGGCGATTCTATGGTCATATCCTGCACAAAAGAAGGTAATTATTGAGTGCCGTATTAGCCAAGCCAAAGTCACCCACAAGATGTCCAAGATCCTCTGCAGCACCAAAGTACAGCTTGAGCTGAGATGCCGCCCTGTAGAGTGCTATGCCTGGTCCACCCTCTTGTATGGTTGTGAAACTTGGGTTCTCAAAAAGGAAGCAACTAACCGCCTGCAAGCTTTCGAAATGTGGATTTACAGGAAAATGCTCAAGATAACCTGGAACAACTTTACACAGAACAAGGTACTGGAATTGGTCCACAAAGAGAGAGAACTCATGTTCACCATCATGCGAAGGAAGCTCGCTTTCTTTGGGCATTTACAGAGAGGAGGACAATTCTCATTCCCAAGATTAGTTTTGGAAGAGAGAATTGCAGGCAAAAGAGCTCAAGGTCGCCAAAGACGCAAATGGTTAGACGATATAAGGGGGTGGACAGGGCTTAGTTACCCGAAGTTGAAAGAGGCGGCTTTTACTAAAGAAGCTTTTCGTATGATGATCGCCAAACTTCGTTTCGAAGAAGGCACGCGATGATGATGATGATTGAGTCTCAAATATTCTATGTAAATAAAATTAACGGGAATTGAACGGCAGACATCTTGACTAAGCTAAGCTAATAGTAACTAAGATATCTGTGGTCGGAAGGAAAAGGGGCACAAGTCGCATTTTTCACTAAAATTACAAAAACTCACAAATTAAATATATTATTTCAAGCTTCAAGGGAAAAAGGCATGTTTTACGAAAACTTTATTTATTCCAGAATAAAAACTAAACAAAAATTGGGCACAAGTCGATTATCGTTTGTCTTAACCACTTCTTAACAAAGAATAGGGGCACAACTTAAATCATGCCTACTTGTAACAAGGTTTCGCAAAATTTTTGGTTTGGAATATGGCATCATGTCTACTTAGTTCTCAAATCGTTGCGTTTCAGAACAAAAAAAGCTCATGATGAATGACCGAAGTTGCACTGTTTAATTGTTTTGGTGTTTTTTTTGGGCCAATTTTTACTAACGAACCGTTAGGTAACCGATCCCATTATAGGACAACACTGTTTGTTAGGCACCTGGACCTTTGCGCAAGATTCCACCACCATTGTTTTATTTAAGTCAGTTAGGGATTCTTTTGTACCACTTCGGAAGTACCTAAGTACCTAGGTAATAAGTTTTCTAATTCATTATTACTTAGTTAACGGTTTAGTTATAACTTATTGTAAGGTTATTTTTAAAAATTGATTTGAGTTGTCAAAAATAATAAAAAATTATTAATTTATCTAATGCAGGTAGTTTGATAAAATCGATATTTCGCTCATTCGATGTCATACAATCTGTTACTAGGAGGCCGACAAGATTGAACTTGCATAAATACGGGTGTTTTGAAGGTTTTAGTGCAGTCTCCTTCTGAGATTCGGAGCGATATCGCATATTTTCGGTATTTGGGTTGTGAACTGGATAATTAGATGTTGTGATAGCAATCACGCTCTAATTAAATTATTTATTTTGGCATTAGTTTGTTTAGATTAAAACTCTCGGATAACCTCTACACATTGAACCTGGTGTTTTTTGTGTTGGTTTTGAGAGAACATTCCAATAATTCGATAAAAATATTTAAATAATACCTGCTTTTCTGAGTGACGCCAATAATTCAGAAGCGGGACGTGTCTCACGTTGTCTTAATTTCGCTTTGGTATCTTTTTCGAACCAACCCACATTTGATAAATTTTTTTAATGAGTTCGGTGGTTTTGGTAATTTGGTGCTTAAAATATTAAGTTTTTTTTAAAGAATTTAGTCTTTTGTGAAGTGGAAAGTAATTTGCAATAAGTGGTTCAGATTTCGTATACATCGAATGAGAAGTTAGTCGTTTGGATTTACTGTTGATTTGATATTAAAACTGAGAGTTCGGCAGTTCAAGGGTAGGTTTTAATGATTTGACGGAGGGCAGGATAGCCCATGATTTGGATTTGACTTAGGGCAAAGAAGCCCGCGACTGACATGACATGATTAATTAGAAACACGAGGACGTGTTAAATTCAGGACGGCCGAACTGTAAGGTTATTTTTAAAAATTGATTTGAGTTGTCAAAAATAATAAAAAATTATTAATTTATCTAATGCAGGTAGTTTGATAAAATCGATATTTCGCTCATTCGATGTCATACAATCTGTTACTAGGAGGCCGACAAGATTGAACTTGCATAAATACGGGTGTTTTGAAGGTTTTAGTGCAGTCTCCTTCTGAGATTCGGAGCGATATCGCATATTTTCGGTATTTGGGTTGTGAACTGGATAATTAGATGTTGTGATAGCAATCACGCTCTAATTAAATTATTTATTTTGGCATTAGTTTGTTTAGATTAAAACTCTCGGATAACCTCTACACATTGAACCTGGTGTTTTTTGTGTTGGTTTTGAGAGAACATTCCAATAATTCGATAAAAATATTTAAATAATACCTGCTTTTCTGAGTGACGCCAATATTATTGGTTATTTTTTGTTGTCAAAACGTGTCCGTAGTCCTACGCCCTACTCCTATATTTTTGTTGTATAATTTGTATATTACCGGTAAATTCAGAAATATATTTCTCTAGATTCATCTTACTCACAACAAAAGAAAGAGGAAGATAAACAATATAAGGTCCATTATAAAACTTAAAAGAAACAGAGGATACATTATATAAACCAAAAAGGAAGAATAGTTAGTGCGAGTAAAGTAAAACACATATCTATGAGTAAAACATTAATCAGATTGCAGGAAGAAATCTGCTTATAAAATTTACCTTTGAGCAGCAAAGTCAGATATCTGAAACCATAGTGATTTCAATAAGAGAGTTTTATATTTAGCACAACTGATTTCACATGGTCCTAAAAAGATTGTAGGTCCGTTTAACGATCAGTGGACAAAATTTATTTTTGGAAGAAATGTCAATTACATTGACCATGTATTTCGGGATTAGATTGTCTGGAGTTTAGAAGTCTTAGTTGAAATAAGAATCTTTCAAACAGACATTTTGTGAGACAGACAAATTAGACAGTTTTGACAGTTATTAAAAATCCTTCTTTGAAATATCCGGCATTATTACAAGTAATGACAAAACTAGATCTTACAACTCCACCTTCTAAAATTTCGGAAGAAAAGAATAACTAATTCTTGACCACATAAGCTACTTACTTTATGACTTACCTAACTTATAGATCTCATTATTCACGACGACACACAGGCAAAACCTATCTTCTATTAGGCTTGAACTTAACAATTTATGTGGGTACGAAATGTATAAAGAAGACATATCCAGTTTCCAGATTACACTTTGGCAAAATATTTAAGAGCACTGGTCTTAAATTCAAAAGCCAGTTCTAGACACGTGTAATACCTATGACGCGATACATATGATAATTAAATTAGTAGAGCCCATTGAAAAAGAGACACCATCTTGACAGTCATCAAATAAAAGCAGATTTTGCTAATCTAGAAAATTGAAGAAACAAAGAAACCTTCAGCAATGAAAGATTAACCTTTGGTTTGCAGCAATTCTTGTTAACATCACTTTTAAAAATAATTTACATAAACATAGAATCATGTAAAAATCTGTGTTAATAACACAAATACTTCCAATTATTGAGATTTGAACCAGTTACATCCGGTGATCTAAGATTATAAGTATTTTTATCAAATAAATGAATAGTATAACAAACAAATTATCTTAATTTGTTCGTTTTTATTAATAACTACTTACTAAAAAAATGGCCTAAGTTAGTATAACGTAAGGTTGGCAGCCGAAGTTGGGTTTAGAAAAGAGGCACAAGTCACATTAATTTAAAATATATAATAATAAATTAAAAAATAATTGGATTATATATTATATGAGCTCATTTACAAAAGAAAACTATAAATTAAATCACAATGTAATGTATATTTCAAAGGGTATCTTGATTTTAAGAAACGGTGTCTCGACTAATTTCTTTCTTTGGCCCGTACTGGCGAAACGAGCTGTAGCCGCGTATCTGACTTATGCCCCTTTTCCTTACGACCACAGATATATTGCAAGTTGAAAATCATCAACATTGAATAGGCATCTTCTAGGCAAGTGCGCTTCATCTTAGGCTGCATCATCACTTGCCAGCAGGTCTAATTGCAGTCAAGCAAGCTATAAATTAAAATCTTTCTAACATTTCCTACATTTAAATTATCTTACTTTTCTTTAGGTGTAAAGTTCTCGACGAGTGGCGACATTGGTTCGGCGAATGTCAAATTGGCACAAACCGCGTCCATAGACAAAGAGGAGGAGGCAGTCGTCATCGAAATGGACGAACCAGTGACTCTCACATTTGCATGCCAGTACCTTAACTACTTCACTAAGGCCACCTCCTTGACTCCACAGGTAATATATTCCCGCTTGCATCTATATTTTGTAAAATTCGCGAGTTGAATTGAGAACATCATTTTTTGAGGTCTATTGGCTAATACTTTCTGCAGTCAAAGAGTATGTAATCACTACTGCAGTAAACAAAATGCATATAAATAAATGTCTTTATACTAAAGGCGCTTTTAAAAGCGAATTTACTATAAGTAAACGAATTTTAATAATAGGTTGAGTGGAAGCTGAGACTTAGTTCGCCCGAATTTTACGCGGGTGGAGGCGAATAAAATAGAAACTAGTGTTTAACAAGTGTAAATTAAAAATTTATAACACCCCCGACGATCCAAAGTATTTGAGTTTTCCAAAACATCATTTTCAAATAAATAATTATGTATTTAGCATGGACGTATTATAACTATTTAGGCAACGTCCATCTTGACAGCTTGACATTTGTCTATTGACATAATATTATGAACCTAACGGTTATCTAACCTTCTTTTCTACAAGAAAACTAGAAAAGAGCTGATAACTCTTAAACGGCTGAACCAATTTTTTTAGATTATAGCTAAGAACACTCTCGATCAAGCCACCTTTCAAACAAAAAAAACTAAATTAAAATCGGTTCATTCGTTTAGGCGCTACGATGCCACAGACAGATACACAGATACACACGTCAAACTTATAACACCCCTCTTTTTGGGTCGGGGGTTAAAAAAACCGGTAGTAAAAATTATTTGAAGGTAGTTGCACTTTTATCAAAAGTAAACTCATTCCAGGTTCAACTGTCGATGTCGGCGGACGTGCCGCTAGTAGTCGAATACCGCATTCCCGATATCGGCCATATTCGCTACTACCTAGCGCCGAAGATTGAAGAAGAGGATAGCTAGATTACTACTATAATACACAAAATTCTTTGTTAGGCTCGAGGCACATTGGCGTGACGTCCAATCGACGCCCGAGACGGTTTCGACGCCAATATTCGTTTCTGTGCCTACAATCAATTCTATCCAATAACCAGACAAGTACGAGAGAAAGTAAAGTCTGTTCTCTTAAACAGTGTCGGTACACCCGCAGGTGCACTTATTATTTTGCTTTTATTTTATTATTTTGTACTGTTTGTTAAATGATTTTATATTATAAAAATAGAATGTGAATAATAAACAAGTAAGGTAGCAAAGAGAATTTTATGAGAAGGTAGACGCTAAATTCTCCTGCGGGTGTACCGCCGCACGCGGCGACTTTGATGTCGCGGCGGCGCCTTTTGACAAAATGCGGCTCGTACCAAGGCGGCGCTACACAGGGCGACCGTATCTAAGCGCATATATTTTACATTATGTAGTGAAGAAAAAATTGGTTTTGTATTATTTTTTAGAAAAGACTGGCTTGCTTAGACTGCAATGTAGCTTGATCTTGTATGTACTGGTTATTATCATGATATGTATTGTATTACAATTTAGGTAATTGTGATATTCCAGAGAGATAATTTTTGATATGGTCCATTTTCATAATAAACAACATTGTTAAGACTCATAATGAATTTTATTGCAATATCCTTCTTAAAAAATGCTGTATGTCTAGTCATCAATTCATGAAAAACTCATGTTAATAGTAAAACCACAGAGTGAAAATTTCTCGAGTAAAGTTATGGTGTTCACGTCGAAATGTCCTGATTTTAGTCAAATTCGGCAGAAATCTACCTACATATTATATTGAATCCTCTAACTTGGCAAACTTGGCCTACATTACTCTTAACGAGCTTAGAGTGTATGGAGCGTAATAAAAACAACAATAATTCTTAAAATTGTTTTTATTTCCATATACCTACTAGTCAGATATTATAAAACTCCAAATAGGCGAAACTCAAAATCTATACATTGTATTTTAATAAATCACGACAAATTCACGTACCCTTATGTGAAATGTGTAGCGACACAAACTACATAAATAGGTAGATATGACGCGGGGTTTACCATGAATCTCTAAAGCCGGGTCCAGACGAGTGTAACCTGTAATGTAACACGAATTCTACGTGTGGACGGCACTACGAACATTCCATATAACGCTCGCTCCGGCGCTCGAGCTGATCCATCGGCTGTCGGTTTTTCGCGCGAACACAAAGGCGCTCGCAGTAGATTCGCGTACCCAATTCGCTTTGAGTTCGTGTGCCGTCCACACTGTTGACGCTAAATTACAAGTAATCTTACATTAAGACCGAGCAGTAGACATAAAAATAAAATTTGTATACCAGCACAACGATTGGCTTTATATACGAAGAATGAGTACTGTGCGGCAATACGTATCCATAACCATCTACCGTCACACAGTTGTGCAATGAGCCTTACTTCTTTTAGATGTTATTTATTTAAATTTTTATTAAACAAAGGTTATTATGATGTTGATGAATTTTTGAATGACAAATTTTAAATAGTGAATGCAATAATTAATAATAATTTGACATGTTTGTTGCCATGCTTGGCAGAATATGCGATTCCACATAATATTTAAGACCAATGTACTCGTATATTATACCATATTCAAACAAATAAACACTTCTTATTCTTATTACTCGTTACACTCGTATGGACCCGGCTTAAAGAAAGAGCATTCAGCCCTAATAGCTACTTGAAGCAAATACCTACTTTTCCTATCCAACTAGGACTGCAAAGCGAGAGATCGGACACCACTGATGTCTGACCTCTCGCTCTTATTTGTTAGTCGAAGTAGGATAGCGATAAGTATGTATTTTCTTTATTAGGTACCTATTAGGAGTGCTCGATCCACCTTTACAATGCATTCATGGGGGTTACGCACCTTTTGACACCTTCGAGTGTGCTTTAAAAATGGCGGCTTATGAACAGGGTTGATACTAGTATATAAAATAGCACACCAATCTTATGTACTATCCATGTTTCACATGAGTATTGGAGCAAAATAAAATAGAATCACATTAATTTATTATGATCATCATAAAACATAAAATATTCACTTCTAACATAATGGAATGTTGAAATTCTTTAAAAAGTAATTAGAAATGTTTATTGTTATATACTTACAGTGCGTGTTTCACTTATGAAATACTAACACCAAGGAAAAATCGTTACATTAGCTATTTTAAATTACATTCAATTCACTACCAATCCGTTAGACAAAACGATAATTTTTTTTTTTACTACTTATCCAGTTTATTAAAAAAAACAATAGGTAAGTAATTCTATTCTGTTGAGTTTGAAAACTGTTAAAATTGAAAAAAAAAACAGTTATAGGTACTGTCTGGTTAATATGAAATAGTTACTGTAACAATTTATCAGTTCCAAGAACTCTTTTAGCCTCTTTTAATAAAACAAAGTTTAAAACGTAGTCTTACAGTTCTATCTGTCTATCTATTATTTATTAAGAACTAAGACTAGATACTGCTTGGTAATAATAATAATAATATAAAATAATATTTGAGATCTTTAAAACCTTATCTAATAAAACAAAAATCAAATTCAAGCTTTAAACCAAAGATATTACCGAGTCATTGGCCACTGCACGTTAAATAAATGGCTATATAGTCTGTAATATAGCGCTCTCTCTGCTACATAATCCCATACAAACGATAGAGGCAAAAATCTCAGTGGGCGATAATCATTTTGAGACACCAATCAGAAACATGTTTTCAAAGAACATTCGAAATTCAATTCGAAAAGGTTTTTTTTCCTTCTGGCTTTACATTAGATTAGCCAATGTCAGGTTTGTATTCGAAAATGTTTACAAAAAAACATTCGAAATTGGCTAATCTGTGTAAAGCCAGAAGAAAAAAAAAATTCGGATTGAACTTCAAATTTTTTCGAAAATTCAATTCGAATTTCAAATTTTCAAGTTTCGTTTGCGTTTGGTTAGTGCCACAAAATGGCTATCGCCCACTGAGGATTTGGCTCTGTCATTTGTATGGGATTACGTAACACAGACAGCGCTATATTACTTCTTTCCGTGGATAAAGTATAGATGAACCTTGATGAATGAATTTATTTAAGGTGTTTCTGCCATTATTGTAAACTCCATATTATCTTTGAAATATAAGCCACAGACGCTGTCTGAAATTAAACTTAAAATTATTTTGTCATAAATTAAAATCGAAACCTCTTTGTTATCACTAAAAATAATTAAAATACAAGACTAGAAACTTCCAAGATCACAATAATATTCTAGTAAATTAAGTAAATGGTACTTAATAACTATCTTAAGATTATTTAGTGAACTTAGTTAATGGGGGACTATAATTAAATCCAAATAATTATGGAATGAAAAGTAAGTATTATAATAATTAAAATTTAATAGGAGGGTGGGCAGGAATTAGAAATTTGTACGCTGGGCCCGCTGCCATTCAAAACGACTAGTTTTTTTTCGTTAAAATAACTAAATATTCAAACAAAATGGGATTCTTTTTGAGAAGTAATTTCGTATATAAAGAAGATAATAAAATAGTGAAGTAGCCTTCGTTCACACGGACTCTTTCCTAACGCACGTTTTAATGCATACCTTTTGGTAAATAAATAAATTCGAAGAGGACACGCTTTCTGTTTAATTTTGTTCATAATGTGACTGTGTATCTATGTAGTATAATAATTATTTATCAAAGGATTAATAGTGGAACTGAAATCTAGTATTTTCACATTTTGAAACATATCACTAAACCCAAATAAAGTTAGGTTTAGTTAAATTTTATAATTCTGTAAATTATTGCAAAATTTATTCCAGGGCACGGAAAATTTAAAAGGTTGCATTGGTGCAAATTGCAAATCGACCTAACAGTTTTATTTTATAGTCATGACTAATGATTTATGAGTCATAATAGAAACGTACAGTTTTATTTGTATGAAAATGTCAATGTTAAGTCTGGTCTGCTCTGTTCATTCACAATCTATCTGCAAAGTTCGACCATCCATTGAGCCTAATCATAAGAGTCCGTGTGAACAGTGTCGTTCTACAGCGTCTTGCGTGTGGCCAGCGGGCCGGAGCGCGACTATTTCCACTTCTTGGCGGAGAAGAGCACGGCGCGCTGCTTGAGGAACAGCGAGTAGCTCTGCTTGCGCAGCGCGCTCGCGGCTATGGCGTCGCGCGGCACGCGCGTGCTGGCGCTCGCCGGCCCGTACGCCGAGCGGCGCGGCCGGCCGCGACCTCTACCTGCCAGACCAATTCAAAGTTAGGTTCAAACTCACGCTTTCGTCGAGCACAGTACAGTCCGACAAGGCTCTCTTGGCACTTGAGTGAAGGCGCAATTGTAACTTTATGCCGACACAGCGAACTATCAATAAGTGCACTTCTCAAGATGGCGGCTTTAGTTCCGATTTTGACCACGCGCCAAAAGAACCTTGTCGGACTGTACCACTTTTATACGTCGCATCGGCAAAATTCGTTTGCGCAGAAAAGCGCAATCTAACGCCGACACTAACATAATGTAGGTACACCAATCAAAAACAGACCTTATTGCTTGACGTTAAGATGTTAAACACAAGACAATCTCGCTAAAATTCGCGCATACAAAACATGGCGCGTGGGCTGACATACAGAAAATATGTAAAAGCCTGTAAATAAACTGGCTGAAGGCTGATGACCTGGTCGTGCAGCCTGCGCAGGTGCCGCAGCAGGTTGGACTTCACGTTGAAGCCTTTGTTGCACAGTCTGCACACGAACGCTCACCTGCCCGCCCTCCTCGTCCTCAGGACTCGCGCTTGAGCTCCGGCCCCGGCGGCACGGACGGCGCGGGCGACTCGCTCGCGTCGTCGTCGTCGTCGGCGAGGCGCGCCGGGCTGATGACCTGGTCGTGCAGCGTGCGCAGGTGCCGCAGCAGGTTGGACTTCACGTTGAAGCCTTTGTTGCACAGTCCGCACACGAACGGCCGTTCGCCTGCGTCACAAACACAAGTGAACACTCTACTCCTTTTCTCTCATAGTCATAAACAAACCAAGAGAGATAGGCGTACCGTAGGACCAACAAATTTAAGTGTACTCCAACGTACAATGGTGTAATACCGCCAATTTCTGAACTTGCTACTGAGAATCTCTAAAGAGAAAACCCCAATAATTTATTTTCTCAACTTGTGACTTGAAGCCCTCATCACCCACAATATAATAACCTAGCCACGAGACCAACGAAACAGCCATGTGTTACTTAATACAATAATGATACATAAACTTTAAGGAACAAAAAAAAAACATGAACTGTGAACCTTTGTCAGTCAACACACTACATGGTATACCAAAAATTAATTAAATTACTAAATCACAAAAAAAACTACTATGGTTACAATAAAGTAATTTAGTTTTAAAAACCGATGCTTAGCTAAAGTTATTATTAAAACTAGTTAAATTTTAGTTTTAAATTACCATAGATTATAACGGTTAAGAAAATCCACTAACCTGTATGTGTACGCATATGTATAAGCATAGAGGCGTGCGACGGGAAGGATTTCTTGCACTGCGGGCAAGTCTTGTTCTGTGCGCCCTCTGTGAAACGATTGTGACGTTTGGGTGGGGCACTGTTGTTTGATAAGGCCAATTCTGGACAACCAACATCGAACCAACATTTAGATAATGATTCTAACACAAATAAACATGGAAAAAGGTGCAATGCTTTGCTCGATTAGGCCAAGGGGATGAAAAAGAATTAAGATGATCTTATTTTCTAGGGACACATGACATATTTTCCCCAATTAGATCTCAAATCTGATTTAAACTATTAATTATTAAGAGAGAGACAGTAATGTAGGAAATATTAAAAGTTCTCAATTATTATTTTTATAAATTAACAGTAAAATTATTTACAATTAACTTGTAAAACAGTTTTAGGTTATCCTGGCAATAAAAATCTGCATTTTTCGAACGAGTTTTTTTAATGACACTACTGAAACTAAATAATACGATCCGTCTAGGGGGAATATTTTATATGAAGAAGTATGATTTTGTATTTTTATTCTTCAATTTAGGTCTATTAAAAAGCATACAAGAGTCAGGTTGGTAAGGAACAATATAATGGCTTTAATTTTAACGTCCTTGCACAGTAATTCTTCAAAGTCCCATCTCCTTTACGAGCAGAAAATTTGTAATTTTACAGTATTTTTGGAAAATTAGATAGAGATGCATTTAAAAGCGAGACAAAGCATTACAGATTAACATTTTTTCATTGAACATAACTGAAGTGATTATCATGACTGTAGCGGATTTGTGTGGAAAAGAAAAAAAAAAGAAAAAATGCAAAAGCCAAAAACAAGTGATAATAATTCATTTGTGATCAAACCGAGGACAATCGAAAAAACGTACTTCAAACGATGTTGCGTTCGTCGAGAATTAGCCACATACATAACAATCAGATTTCAGCTATGTTAGTTTTTACAACTAACTATTACAACTTAGCTATTATCTTATACTCTTAATACACATTATACAATCAATGCCTGTGATAAAAAAAAAATAGTTTATAATCATTATAAATAACTAATTTAAAATACTTTAATTACTGTGTTAATAATAATAATTATTAATGTATAATATAATTATAAAGTACATTAATTATTAATTATAAGTAAGCGTAAGTTTAACAGTATGAGATAAGAGCGACCTTAACCCATCTGACAACTAAGATGAAAAGTGTTTTTATGAAACAGTACGTAAGTATCATAGTAGTAGTAGTAACTATGTACATAAATTATCATGCATGCATGGGTTGTCTAGTAAAATCAGTTCAAGACAATCTTATTGAAATAAGAGTAACCGATTTTCTCAAACAAAATGTACGTTTCTCGAAGCACTGCGTGAAACTCCACTTTCAATTATTCCTAAATAAATACTTATAAAAAGAAAAACCCCACTCACTGACTGAGTCATCAACGCCCAGCCAAAATCTTCGTACCTAGAAAGTTTCCATTGTATGTAAGATACAAGAATTGAAGCTGGGTTTTTCGAAATTCCTATGGAAATAAGGCGTAAAGAAGATTTATATTTTCTCCGTGCCCAGCCGCTGACGGTTACTAGTAATATGATAAAAAGAAATGTACACACCTGTCTCGGTGTGTGTGCTCTGTATGTGGCGCACCCACTCGGCGGGGTTGGGGAAGTGCTTCTGGCACAAGTCGCAGCGCAGCAGTGCCATCGTCTCTTCCGTGTCGTCGCTCTGCAAAAATAATTCTCTTGAGAACTTCTTGAGTAAGTCTTCCAATCCCATCGACTGCGCCACATACATTAAATACAGGATATTCTTCCCAACCCTATCGACTACGCCACTTGCATTGTTTCCCGATATTCGTCCTAAGCTTACCACCTGCGCCATTTGCATTATCCTCCGATATATCTGCCGATCCCGCCAACTGCGCTATTATTTGCATTAATACCAATATGTGGCTTCCAATCCTACCGACTGCGCCACTTATTATTCCCTGATAAATCTCCCGATCCCACCAACTGCGCTATTTGCATTAATATCAACATATGTCTTCCAATCCTACCAACTGCGTCACTTGCATTAAACCCCCAGGCCCCAATATGTCTGCCAATCCTACCGACTGCACAACTTGGCTAGTAAAACTAAAATGGGGTTGAAGTCAAGACTGATTTACTAAGCTAAGTTTTCGTAAGTTAATTTTTAGTCCCACCGCATATTATCAAGCGAAGACTACTTCTTACTAAATATCAAAGTATTTTATGACTTTAAAATCCACCACGCTGGTCACTGCGGATTGGCAGACTTCATGCACCTTTGACAACATTATGGAGATCTCTCACGCAGTTTTCCTTCGAACGCACATTATATCAAAAATATAGAGGGGATCGACATTCACAACCTCCCGAATAGAAGGCAGATGTCTTAACCACTAGGAACTGTGTTCAAGTCATGATAGCCAGTGATATCATGGCTTGAACACAGGCTTGAACAAGTAATAGGAATAGTTACCGCAGAGCGATGTTTGCGTCGCCTGGGGTGGTGCTGGTCGCGCGCGTGGTTCTCGACGTGCCTCACCCACGCCGCTGGCACCGTGAATACCTCGGCGCAAAGCTCGCATGCCAGCGGACTGTACAGCTGTAATAAAGGACATACATTGGTGTTCGACGTTATCTCAGGGTATATAAATCTTCTTTAGGCGCAATGCATTTTGTTCATGGTTTCAGACTTGGCCTGGAACCACACAACGATTGATCGTTCCTCCTCCTCTACACTACTGACATCTCATTCCGGTATATCATTAAGCTCTGTTGCTATTTCACTCATTCCCTATAGTGTGCGAATAAGACAGGAATATGTCCTTTTACCAAGTTCTTTTTCTATCTTTATATTGTTCATAGGTTGAGACTTGACGATCACGTCACCCTAGAACATCTCGACGGTTGATAGTTCCTCCCTCTATGCTACTTGTATCCCAATCTGATTCGCCTTTGAATCTATTGCTATCTCCCTCACCCAGTATAGTGTGCGAGAAAAACGGGAATATTACTTACCAAGCTCTCCTCCTCTATCTCCATATCGTCCATAGGTTCGGATTTGACGCTCATCTCGGCCTGGAACATCTCGGCAATAGATCGTTCTTCCTCCTCTATACTGCTGGCGTCCCAATCTGGTTCGTCTTTTACGTGGACTTCTGTGGTTATTTCTGTTGTGCTGATGGAAGATTTTTCTGCAACAAAAGCAAAATAAGCCAAAATGCCAAAAGTAGCACAACTGATGTAATTTTTTTATTTAATTAAATGATTTAAGGCTGAATTTATGTCTTTGATTGCTGGGCATGAGTCTCTTGAAGGGACTTCCACACGGTCTTGCGCCGCCTGAATCCAGCGGCTCCCTGTGACTCTTTTGATGTCGTCTGTCTGTTTAGTGGGGGCGGAGTCTTCCAACGCTGTACTTTGTGGTGGGAGATTGCCATTTAAGCACCCTGGGATCCCAATGTCTATCGGCTCTTCAAACTATGTGCCCTGCTCATTGCCACTTCAGCTTTGCAACCCGCTAGTTCTTCTAAGAATCTCCTTATTTCTGGTTTGATCACATACAAAAACTCTATCGCCCGCTGAGTCACTTTGAGCTTTCATATAAGACCCAATTAACATTATTAACTCATTGTCATCATCAATCATTATCACAAAAAGAAAGACACTATTCCACTCACTTGAGCTAACCGACGCATTATCATGTTCTTCAGCCGCCTTAGTATCAGAGGTCTCCATGTGTTCTGTTTTCTGTCTTTTTCCGTATTTCCGCTCAACGGCGTGTCGAACGGTCAAACGGGGAGGCGGGGCTTCGTCGGGTGAATCGTCTGCCACAGTCACCTAGGATAGATAATAACAATGCTTAGGCCCGGTTTCCACTTAAGCGAAGCAAATAGTAGATCTTACTGTTCAGTTGGCCACTTCGCTCATCTTAGGTGGAAAGGGTGAAAAATGAACTAGACATAAGTAACAAATATGATCGGAAACTGCCAAAGTGATACAGGGTAACAAGTATCTGCATAGCCCCAGAGGAGAAGAAGAAGTCACAGATAACCATGCGCTGGTTTACAAGCACCTAAAGGAAAAAATTCGAAAACCGTAAATTTACGGAAACATCACAAAAAAATTAATTTAATAAGTAATAATTAATTAAGATAATTAATAATCTTGTATGATGGAACTGAACCTTTTTATGTGAGTCCGGCATAGTTGACAGGACATTATTTTTTCATAATTAAGTCCAAATCAATAAAGTAGGTACATAACTATTTACCGTAGCTGTAGTAGAAGACGATGCTGACGAAGTGACGGTGGCAGCTATGGACTCCTGTGGTTGAGCTTGCGCGACCAGTATAGTCTGACCCTTGCCCCCACCCGGCCGCAGTGTGGCCTGCGTGCCACCTTCTGTGGTCTTAATGAAAACTAGCTTTGGTGGACCAATGAACATGGGCCTGTGTGAGAGAAATTGGTATTGGTGCTATGGTTGCTTTTTCATTAGTTTTCTTAATTATTTTTAATAAAATAATTAACTAGCTGATGCCAGCAACTTCATCCGCGTGGATTTAGGTTTTGTGGAATCCCGTGGGAACTCTTTGATTTTCCGGGATAAAAAGTAGCCTATGTGCTAATCCGGGATATTATCTATCTTCATTCCTTTCAGTAAAATCTGTCAAGTAGTTTTTGCATGAAGGAGTAACAAACATACACACAAACTTTCGCCTTTATAAATATTAGTCTGTTAGTATAATATTAGTGCTTTAGACCATCTGGAGTTAGGTTTCATTGTCAGTTGGCGGTAACAAAGTCGTATGGGCCGTGTATAACTCGACTCTTAGGCATTTTAGCGAGAAGCTATTTGTTACTTTTTATTAAGTTTGTTTAAAAAAAAAAACAGACTATAATTCTGTTGTTTACAATCTCTAAAGCTAAACTAAATAAACAGGTCTAAATCTAGTGCTGTCCTTTTCTGCAGAGAGCATTTTGAAATGCCATGCCTTTCAACCCAATCCGTCCAGTTTGAGCTGTGCATTGATAGATCACTTTCATATATTTAGATTAGTTATAGATTTAGCAGTAGCATAGATGACATTACCTTGTGACACCCTGAGGCTGCATAGGATTGAAGGTCTTAAGCAGCTTATCATCTTTCTTGACAGCAATTTTAGGTGTGTCATCCTTCTTGGCTTGTTTAGTCACCATGGTGTTGGTGGTTTGAGTGGCTTGGCTCTCTGCGGTTGCTGAGTCTCCCCCTGCCTCATCCGTTTGTCTCCACAGCCCTCTGATCTTCAAAACTTCCCCTGCCTTCAATACTGTGTCTAGTACTTCATTTGATACTGTGGTTTCACCTGGAGAAAAAGTCATATAATAATTTATTTTATTCACAATCTTAATCTTAATGGGTATAGAAATAGGTAGAGTAAGTTGATAATTTGTCTAAGGTTTAAACTTATTTATCAACAAAATAATAAAATACTTAATTATATTTAATTTAAATTAAATAAAAATATACTTAAGTAAAAATTAATATAAAAGAAATTGAACTTTATCTATTAGTTTTTACATGAAATATTCAAATGTGCCAGGTAGAGCATTCAAAGTTTCACTTGGGTACCTATCTTTACCTTATTGGCAGAAAATAAAAGCAGCATTCATTTATATTTCTTGCTATTTTCAATAATTTAACAACTTGCTTTTACCCTTTATCTTTAAGTGAGCACAAGTTACAAGCCCAGTTAGATATGTTTAAGTTATTCAGTGCCAGTTTTATGTAAGTACTTACCTACTTAGGTATATGAAAAGCATTCCTATTTACTTTTCTCATGTTATTTAACTTTTTACATGACATGAAAGGCATGTGAAATTGGGCAATGCATAAGTATACTAAGTATCATGTTTAAGTTTCTAAGAAAACAAGTAGATAGAGTAGACAGCAGAGATGTAACAAATAGACATTTCCATTTGTTTAAAACCTATTCGAATACTGCCCATAGATCTTATGAATTAAAAACTATTTTTAAACTTATTAACCAATAACCATACCTTTATACATATACTCCACGAGAATCTTCAAAGCCTTGGTCGAAATCTCCGATGGAAGAACCACGTAGAGCATCCCGCCCATTCTTGTAACGGACCTTTGGCCTTCGAACAAGCTGCATAGATACACGCTGCAAGAGCTCAGTATGAACTTGTGGGCAGGGATCTGGGATCCATCCATGGTGCACAGGACCACATCGGTAAATCGCTCCGACCGAAGCAGCGAGGCAACGGATCCGTTCAAATGGGAACTGTGTGAATGCCATTTCAACTGGTACGTATCTGTCGACGTCATTGTCTCATTCCATGTTTACTTGCTGTTCTGGATCTGGAAGCGATAACGAAAGGAGAGTTTTTTAATATTTGAGAAACTCAACTTCAAAACTTTCAAATTGGCAAAACAAACTGATGTTTCTGATACTATGAGTAACTATCTCGATTGAAACTCGTAAGAAGATTAGCGACTCAAATCGCCTTCGGTTCGAGTTCAACAAGTTTTGATGTTACTTTTCCATTGGTGAGAGTGTTACGAAAAATCAAGCAAATAATTATAACATTCGTAAAAATAGACATTATTGGGTATGCGTAAGTATTTCACAAGAATTTATTTCTAATATTTTCTACAAATCAATAGTCCCATAGTAGGGGACATTAAATAAACGGCAAACGCCGGCTGTCAATATACAAAATTAATAATAACCAACGGAAATGAAAGTCAAAAATCTAGTCGAATTGGCGAAAAGTAATTACTTTAAATTATTAATATAAATAAAATATATTTCTTTTTTAATTGTACACTTGTTATTAATTAAAGCCTTTGATTACCTCAAATTGTTCTCGATTTGATTATTTGAAAGTGCATTTTATAGATTCACTTTACATCTAAAATGTAATCACTCAGAATTTGATAAATCTAAAATATTATAATATGCGCGCAACCACCGCGTGCGATCTTAGAATACAGTGTGCGGCGGCTGCGGCTCCGAAAATCGATAGAATTCGTATTGATTTAACTCGAAAAGCGGGGTTGCGCGTTTATCTCATCGATCCATGGGTTCAAGCTACGCGTCGCGCGTCGTCGGCAGCGTCGGTGCGCGCGCGTGCGCGAATTCACCGGCGCCCGCCCTGCCCTGCAGTGCCCTGTGCCACCCTGTTCATGCGCAGTGTGGTAATAATAGGTACATAGCTAGCTACCTACAACTATTATTTTTATAACTTCTAGCTTTTTTAGGGGGCTTATTTTACTCTAAAAGACATGAAAGTAGTCATGTAGAATCATAACTAATTGAACCTCGGGATAGCATCTGGTTCGTATTGTATGGAAATTACTGCTGATTTAATTTAAAAATTTAAAAAAGTTAGCTGACCATCCTTATATCCTAATATTATAAACGCAAAAGGGTGTCTGTCTGTCCATTACCTCTTTAACCGCCCTCTAGCGTAAAATGTTTGCATCCCGGAGAAAAATAGATTACTTTTTATCCCAGAATAACAAAGAATTCCCGTAAGATTTAATTAAACTTAGTCCAAAACAAAGTAAGACAGGGCAGGCATCATCTAGGTACAGTAAAAACATAAGGGGCAGTCGTCTGAAACTACTAAGTTGTATAAAATATGGAAATAAGGGAAGAGAGATTAATAAAATAACCTAATAGGTACAATCTACTTAATATTTTACTTTAGATGACTTAAATGAAGTCTCACCGGTTCAACAGATGTACTAATCAGTTGAACTAGAGGGAAGGAGCATATTGCCTTGTCGTAGGAACGCTAAGATACGATCGAAGCGTCAGGCACGGCGTTTTTACCGCAAACTAACAACAAAACCTACTGGGGGTAGGTACTACGCTGAAGCTATGATAAGTAGGAAATAGGAATAAAATTAGTAAAAAACCAAACTTGAGAAGTCAAGCGTCACCGTGCCGGCCTAAACGCGTACCTAGTTTATATTCTACTAGCTGATGCCCGCAGCTTCGCCCGCGTGGATTTAGGGTCTGAAATCCCGTGGGAAAGTTGTCACAAAGTTCCTCTATCGATTAAAAAAAAAATTACGCAAATCGGTTCAGAAATCTCGGAGATTTCGGTGTACATAGGAAGAAAAACACAACTCCCTTTTTGAAAGTCGGTTAAAAAAGTAGCCTATGTTACTCCTTGATCAATCCTCTACTTGTCTGTGAAAACCCCGTCAAAATCGGTCCAGCCATTCCGAAGATTAGCCTTTTCAAACAGACAGACAGACAGACAGACAGACAGACAAAAATTTTAAAAACGTGTGATTCAGTGTTGGTATCGTTCAAATAACCATATGAGCTTAATATGAGGTAGTTATTTCGAAATTACAGACAGACACTCCAATTTTATTTATTACTAGCTGATGCCCGCAGCTTCGCCCGCGTGGATTGGTCAGATCCCCTGCAGCATCAGGATTGAGGAGTTGGAATCCAAATTTTTTATGAAACAATGTCGCAAAGTTCCTCTATCGATTAAAAAAAAAATTACGCGAATCGGTTCAGAAATCTCAGAGATTTCGGTGTACATAGGTAGAAAAACACAACTCCCTTTTTGAAAGTCGGTTAAAAAAGTAGCCTATGTTACACCCTGGTCAATCCTCTACTTGTCTGTGAAAATCCCGTCCAAATCGGTTCAGCCGTTCCAAAGATTAGCCTTTTCAAACAGACAGACAGACAGACAGACAAAAATTTTAAAAACGTGTGATTCAGTTAAGGTATCGTTCAAATAACCCCATGAGCTTAATATGAGGTAGTTATTTCGAAATTACAGACAGACACTCCAATTTTATTTATTAGTATAGATATATTATATTAGTATAGATATGTGCCTACCCAGGTAGTTACCCATTTCTCCGAGAAATTTTCTAATTTTCTGAGATTTGTTTACCGTCAGCTAAGCAAAAATAGATTAATTGTATTCTCTGTGTAGTCGAGCGATGAGCTCTCAGCACATATATCAATATTATATTCTAGCAATCAATTTCCCTATCTTTGCACTGAAATTTATTAGTGACGCCGCCAGGATTTAGGTTGAACCATGTCCGTTTCTCCAGGATTTATTTTTGGTAGAACGCATTTTTCGATGATATCGCTACTCTATTATCGTTTTCAAAATCGAAGATCGATTTTGATGCGCTCTATTATGTATGAAAGTATGTACCTATCTGCAATCCGCTTTTCAGCCAAGTAGGTAACTAACTATGTTACGTTTAAGTAATTCAATTCCACCATTCTTTTCAATGACCGGGAGTAGGTATCATGACACTTACGGATTCATGTTACGTATAATAACTAGTATTTATGACACTGGTATAATGACACTAATTACAAGAGCTATTTTGGAATTTGGTAGAGTTGAAACGACTTGTCACCGCGCCGCCCGTGAAAAAATAGTTTTTTTTTCCAAAATGACCTAACTATGCAGAAATCAAACTTGGGAGGTTTTTTTGAAACCTGTAACCAAATGCATTTACTTGTCAGAGAGGTTCTAACTGAGTAGGTAGTTGACTGTCGTACTAGGCAGGCAACGATGGTACGGATTCTCTATGTTGATTCCAAGAAGAAAGAGGCTGGGTGAGGAAGGCTGAAGATTTCGTCTTAGTGATGCTCGTTAGGTAAGGTCTAGGTTTATCCAAGAGTGAAACTCTCCAGGGTAAAATATAATAGGTACCTAATACCTATGTATTGATGATGATAAAGAATTCTGCAAATAGAGAATTGTCCGATTAACATATTATAGTTGGCAAGAAACTCCGCAGTTAGTTAAAACTCTCCTCAAAAGTAATATTAAGTTTTAGGTAAGATACGGCAAATTAAGTAGGAATATTATTTGAAGGGTTCATTACTTTTTAGATCGCTTCCATACAAGTAAATTATACTATTCTGATGTAACGTAAAATATGCAAGTGGCCATATCTATTGTTATAGGTAGATAGGTATATTGTTACGTAGACAAGCCCCGTGAGCGCGGGACGCACACGAATCGCGTGCGCAGACATTATTGATTTTCACTACCCCACGCATTTCATCCCTCTACTACTCTTTGTATAAGTACATAGATATTTTTATCGATCTAGCGAATAGAGGCCATCATTGCGTCATCATCATTTTCGTCATTACCGGAAGTCAACAACAATAATTTATTGTTACGCATTGATAAATATTTTAATGCATGAGTGGCGCTAGCTAAGTGGTTAAGACATCGGGGGTTCGATCTTGGGCGCGCACCTCTACCTTTTCGGGAATATGTGCGTTAACAATTACATATAGATTTAATACATTATTATTGGTCTGCTAATCAGCACTGGAACAGCTTGGCTGACTATGGCCCCTTCACATTCGTCTGAGAGAAGCGGCCCGTGCTCAGTAGTGGGCTGGCGATGGATTGATCATAATTATGAATATTTGATATATATTCTTTTATTATGTCATAGTAAAAAAAACAAAAGCTCGATATCTAATACCGGCGACTTCGTCCGCGTGAATTTAGGTTTTTAAAAATCCCGTAGAAATTCTTCCAAATGTTTCATTTCGACTACCAAATCAGAGCAAGAGTTAATTTTAATACCTATTCGGTTTAGTGATATTGGTAGGTAGGTAAATATGCCTCGATCCATCTTTATACGTAGTCAGGCTCACGGGCTCAAGAACTATGACTCAAGAGTTCAAGAGAGGCAGACTCAGTGCTTCTGTCTTTTCAGGCTTTTGTAAAAATATGTCTTCGGTTTCGGTTACACATACCTACTACTCAAAACTTAATTTCTGTGCTCTTTAAGCTCTGTAAGCTAGAAACCTACGTAGTACGTATGGTCGGTATATTTCCCGCTAGAACGTACGTGGTCATTATTTCTCTTTGTTTCCCGCGTTATAATAAAAGTCACACTACATTATTCGATTCGATTTTCAAATCAGTGGTAATCGAAATGGGATATGTGCAAAAAACGTGCCAACTACAAGAACGGTGCAAAAGTTTTGGCATGCAAATTGTGCCAACTTCAAAAACGGTGCAAAGCTTTGGAATCATTGGCATGCATGATGCAAATTGTAATCTTGGGTCATAGAGGTATAATTATGCCTATCCATATAATCCTTCATCCAAGTCTTGGGTCTTTGCTTTTGACGTTGACACTGACATTTAATTTTGGCGTGTACTTAGCGTCAACTGTCAACTGTCAAACCAACGCATTTTTGATTTTTGTGTTTTGTGGTATTTTTATCATGTTTCACTTTCAGTCTTTTCAGTTTTCTAACTAATTTAACTTAAAAATATAAAAAAAACTGCAAACTGCAAAGCCATATAATGAATATTCAAAATAAGTCCACCGCGCTATCGGCGGATCTAAACAGTTTTATTTACGGTGTATCGCGAAGAAATTTTCAAAATGCTCCCGACTTAACTAAAATCGGTATTTCGTTGCTAAAAAACTTCCCGGCAGCTAGAGATGCAGTGTTAGAATACTTTGCAATGGTGTTCCGTGATGCAGTTAACGTATCCATTAACCAAGCGGACTATGAGGTAAGGCCCATTGTTTATATATTCACTTTATAATATTATAATGACGAAACTGTCTGTCTGTTAGTTGCTTTTTCATTTCACAACTCAACCACTCAACCGATTTTGATGAAATTTAGCGCACAGATAGCTTGCTTTAATACCTTTTTGCAGATAACAGCTTTTTTTATTCAGTGTCAATTTAGCACTTTGCTAATGAGTTGACTGCATTCAATTCTGGGGGTTAAATGATGATGCTGTGTGCAGACTAACATGAAAGCGAGCTAACCTGGAAGTAATAGCTGTTTGTATTAACCACCTCTTGTGTCATCAGTCATGGCTCCAAACCCATTCTCCTAAATTAGTTTACCTATACTTTATTGGTACACAGTATTTATGAGCCTTGCCACTGTGACAAGGAGGTTACCAGTGTAGTCATACTTTGTGTGTGTCCAAACCTTAAATCTTGTCTATTATTGTTTTAGCCTGATGCATCTAACAATGGTTCGCTAGAGAGTGTAAGCATGATTGGCCCAGAACTCAGTAGCTTGGGTGAATCCTGGGCACCATTCATTGCTCCATGGTGTATCAACCTCATTATGGACATAGCTACAGAGAAGGCCAACTTACAAAGTATTCATACCCAGTTTACTTAAACTATGAATCTTGTTATACTAAAAACTGACCATCTTAAGAAGATGTTTTTAAGAAAAAAAAAAGTCACAAACTTGTTGTTAAAACAAATCATAGCCTATATTTTAACATTCTGAAATAATCACTAGTTGTCTATGATATTAGCCTGAATGAACAAACGTGAACTGTAGGAGATTTTAATTTTTAGCATGTAGTGACAGTAAAATTATTAGTATGTGCCACTTAAGAATTTGGCTTTGCAATATGCTATAAACATTACTACTATTCCAGATACCACACTGCAGAATACAGAAGCTGTTAGAGTGCTGTTAGATATCACTACACAAAATCTGACATTACTGAATGCAGAGGAAAGAGCCAAATGTATTGACATGATGCTAGGTAATATTTTATGATAGGTTTGAAATAATAAATTAAACACTTGATTTCATAATTTCTTGCTGTTTCTTGCCGACTTTCTTGCTGGTTCTTCTCGGTAGGAAAGGCATTCCGAACCAGTGGTAGATGCTTTTGACGATTCAAAAGAACTTGTAAAAGTCTAATTGAATAAAAATATTTTGAATTTTGAATTGAATTTTTGAATAGAAATGACACCACACAAACTGAGAATTGGGATTCAATGCAATCTCACAACCTACCCACTTAAATTAACTTTATTCAAACAACAAAGTAACCAAGCAGGTACCAACACTAAAACAAACTTTTATCACTCTTCATTACCCATACGGTATGTACATAACACCATGTCCATTTAATTATTATTATCAATTACTACCTCATGCCTATGACTTTGTCCACATGGATTTTCTTTTCATTCTGGAAGCAGTGGGGCTCCTCTGCTCAGCAGTAGGCTTGCGATGTTAAGATGATTGTAATACATCTGCAGGTTGTCGAGCATGCTCATGGGCGGTGGGTTGGGTGGGTCGCGCCGAGCCAGCGTTGGTCGCTCCTCGAGCCTTGACCCTCAATGCTGACGCTGCTCGCGCCGTGTTGGCTCATTTGGCCAACCATCCTCCTGCATTGGCCCATGTAAGGGCAGCTTTAGTGGATCTATTTCAGGTAAGTCAAAAAATAAAAGTTAACTAGATAATAATAATTAATTAATAAGTGTGACTTAGGTAGAAATCTTTAGACCGCGCTTTGACTTTGTTTAGACTTAAGTTTCAGTTAAAATGAGACAGATTTATGCCAGCTGTATAGCACTGTCTCATTTTAACAGTGTCTTAGGTCTGAGTAAAGTCAAAGTGCGCTCTATTGATACGCCTTAAAGTTTACAGTTCTTTACAGTTTACAGTTTTTTTTTTATAGGAAGCGATCAAGGAGGACAGTAAGGCAGAGTCAAAGCGCGATGTTATTCCTTATTTATTGACCCTTGCATCAAAATCGGACATTGTATTGAAGGCACTTACCCAGGACATTGAGAGAACTTGTAAGTTAAAACTCCTCTTAACATTTGATTTCTTGACTCCCTGTAGCTGGCCTTTTTAACCCCCGACCCAAAAAAGCGGTGTTATAAGTTTGACGTGTGTATCTGTGTATCTGTGTGTCTGTGTATCTGTCTGTGGCACCGTAGCGTCTAAACTAATGAACCGATTTTAATTTAGTTTTTTTTGTTTGAAAGGTGGCTTGATCGAGAGTGTTCTTAGCTATAATCCAAGAAAATCGGTTCAGCCGTTTGAAAGTTATCAGCTCTTTTCTAGTTACTGTAACCTTCATTTGTCGGGGGTATTTTAAATTTTTAATTTACACTTGTTACTATATTTAATTTGCAGTGACGGATGAAGTGATGGATAGGTTGAGTGTAGTATGCAACGCTCATCGACACAGCGGAGCGTGGGAAGGCGTCGGGCCCGCTTCGCTCGTAGCGTTGCTTCTGAGGTCCGACGTCCATTGCTTCTTATTGCTTCTGAAGCATGCACAGAGGAATATATTTTGCAGACAGTTATTAGGTAAGAGAAGCGTAATACTTTAAGTAAAGAAATTAAATTAACATCTTATGAGCTCGGGCTATCAGTTTCAAAGGCATAATGCATAACTAACTGAGTAGTTTTCTCTAAATCTGAGCCCTCGCTTCTCTCGGTCAGTTAGTATGCTTAAATTACTTATTTTTATGACAGAATACCTTCTTCAAAAGTTAGAATACGAAAGTCTATTCCCGGATTCCAATCTGCCGCTTGTGATGAGCGCAGCAGAAGAAATCAGTATTGTGAGAGAGAAACTGTTGACAGGCAACCAGTTGGAGCAGTATTCTATTGCAAGAATACTTATTATAGTCAGTAAGTTATTTTTTTTACAAGAATATTATATTATCTATTTTAAATGTTTTAGCGTTTAAACTATCGTGAGTGATATCTAGCCATATTCATACTAATATTATAAATGCGAAGGTGTGTCTGTCTGTCTGTCTGCTAGCCTTTCACGGCCCATCCAAAGGACTATTTTTTATGCCGGAAAAATTAAAGTGGTCCCACAGGATTCGTAAAATCCTAAATCCTCGAGGACAAAGTCGCGGGCGTCATCTAGTATAGCCGGGATCATTTAAATTGTAACTTAGTACACTTGTTGTTGACTCTTGCGTGATGGTATCTGAGAGGACCATCAAAGTAGAACAGTTGGTGTATGATTATAAATTTCTGAACACTGTATGAAAGACAGTAAAAAGTCATCAGATTAACTAGTGACCACCCGCGGCTTCGGTCAGCAAAAATATGAATCCTTTTCATTTCCTATTCTGTAGGAATTTTCGAAAATTCAGGCCTTGTTTCTTGTCTATATTAAAAAGGGGAAAATGAGCTTTTATATTTTCTAAGACTGTTGGTTGATGAGTGAGTAGGGCTTTTCTTTATATATTGTATTGATTTAATAATTTGTCATCAGGTTACAACCTCCCCTCGGAATTCGTGAGCACAATTAGCTACCTCCTCCAATACTCTCGAAACGATACTACCCTAGCTCTCTTAGTGCGAATTATATCAGGTACAATAACCCTTCATACCCCGGCGGACTGCCCCGATGTTAATATGGACACAGAGAGATACCAAGGCTTCATAAAAACTGGGGTAGAGTATGCTTTGAGAGACGCCATGATATCGGATACACAAGTCAATAAATGCTTTGTACAAGGCACATATTGTGGGGAGTTAAAAACAAGTCTGTATTACTACTGTGCTAACATTGTAAAGCTTTTAAGGTGAGTTCTATAAATATAAATATCCATAGACAATGGTAGTGATTCTGATAGCAACTAAATTCTAGAGTATTCGCATCTTTTTCTTACCAATGTGATAAGAAAAGGACAGACAAACTTTATTTAATTTATACCCGTCAAACCTCGTGACAATAGGCGCCAGTCTTATTTATTCTCTTTCGTCTGGCTTTACAAAGATTAGCCAATGTCAAGTTTGTAGTTATTTGTAACAAGTTAGTTAAACTATACAAGTATGGACCCCGTCTGTGCCGGCGCTCGCCGACACACGCACGACATATCCCCTTAGAGCGCTTTCCAGTCAAAAAAGTTTTTTTTTGTTAAAACTTAACAAAAAAAAACACTCCAAAAAGGCAGAGCACGCCCGCCAGCTAACACTAACACAGACGAAGTCCGGCGCCAGTCTTGAGGATGGTGTTTTTTGTAGAGTAGCACTGAAACTTAGATTCTTTAATTTAAAATTTTTAGTCGCCGACAATGGCGTCGATTCTGACGTTTTTTTCTAAACTACATAGGTATAGTATATGTATCTTTTTCTTTTTAGCATTGCTAAAAAAGGACGGAAAATGAAACATAGTGCACTCTACAAATTTAAACAATAGGCTCATTACAAGCATTTAAAGTCAGAAGTTTGATAGGTCGAAATTTAATTAAGTTTGTTTGTCCTTTTTTATTACATTTGGTAAGAAAAAGATGCAAATAGTCTAAGTTATTCTCAGAATCAGTGGCACTGTGGCGTTGCCAGTTTATGACGGTTTATGTTTTATGTACTTGTGTATTTTTGTAGGTGGGAGAATTCAACCCGCGTATTACATTTGCGCACTCGACCAATCGGCCGGGCTGTCGAAGCGAACTTGTACCGAATAGGCGGTGCGCTGCAAGATTACGCTTCTCTATTGCGGATACGGAGTTCCTGTACCCTGGCTGACTTGGATGAAATGCCTACTTGCCATGCTTTGGCTGAGGTAAACTTATTCTGAACTAGTTAATACCCGCGCCTTCATCCGCGAAGATTTAGGTGGGAACTGTTTGATTTTCTGGGATGAAAAGTAATCAAATGTTACTCTCCAGGATGTTAACTATGTCCATGTAAAATATCACGCTTTGCTATGTTGCGGCGTGATTGAAGGACAAACCAATAAACCAACCAATAAACACTTGCATTCATAATATGGGTAGGGCACGCACAACAGACGGAAACGTTTAAGTGCGGAAACCAGCCCAGAGAGAAGAATATGGATAGGGACGGTTTTATTAGAAAGAAAGAAAGAAAGAAAGAGCATTAGTGAATCTTTAAAATTGGATAAAATCAGATCTTCAAAAACCTAAATTCACAGAGATGCAGTCGCAGGTATCAGATAGAAAACAAATTATATACTCATAACAGGTATAGAAGATGATTTGTCATGATCTATTGCCTATGGGGCTATTTCTATGAGATTCTGTTTGTAGGTACTGGACAAAGTGGACATGTCTGGCACTAAGTCTCCGCCGCCCAGTGTGGAAGTTATCTTGAAAGTTGTTCAGGCAACTGTTAAATATTTCTTCAGATGTCTACATGAAGAAGGTGAGCTAAACTTGGATTTTTATTTTATTTTTTTAAAAGTTAGGTTTGTAAAAATTAAAAAACTTAAAGATATAAACGAACTAAAATGATGCCCGCAGCTTCGCCCGCGTGGATTTAGGTATTTCGAAATCCCGTGAGGACTTTGATTTTCCGGGATAAAAAGTAGCCTATGTGCTAATCCAGAATATTATCTATATCCATTCCGAATTTCAGCCAAATCCGTCCAGTGTTTTTGCGTGAAGGAGTAACAAACATACAGATACACACACACACACACACACACACATACACACAAACTTTCGCCTTTATAATATTATAAACGAATATATTCTTTCAGAAATTATGGCCAAACTCCGTGGTGTACAGACCGCAAGTCGTCTATTACGTAAGCTATGTCTACACAGTAAGCTCGCGCGGGCAGTGGCATTGCGGGATTTGCTAGAAACTGCCATGTTCAGAGAAGACAAGATCTTTGGCAGCCGGACTGTGGTGGCCAACACCGTCGCCGCGCCGCGAGAATGGAGCCGCGACGAGCTGCTTATACATATGAACCAGAAACACGTGAGTGTGTACACTATACATCTACCTTCAGGCCACGTTTAGGTAACAACTAAAAAAAAAATTACATGGCCCAACAAATCATACATATACCTTGATAATAGGGTTTCGATTACATAAACATGCTCATAATATTAATAGTAGATTATTCTAATTGGCGGTAATCTTACGTTACGGGCGCCTGTATAAATCCCAATCGTAACGCGGGATTTTAAGAATAAATCCCGAGTGTAGCATCTAGAATCCTGAGTGAAGCGCGGGGCTTAAAAGCGCCCAAGACGAAGACAGCATTACCTCACGTTGAATACTCTACTTTTCACACCTCGTGAGACAATAAAATCAAGGCTAATATAAATAATTAATTTTTAATTAAATAATTTCAATAACACCACAATACAACGTTTCGGAGATTTGGAGGGAATTATTTTCGGATGCATGATATTTCTAAATTCAAATCACATTACAACCCATGGGCTAATGGATTCCAGTATAACATTACAACCCTGCTAAGACTCGTGAATGTAATGACATACTTTACCTTTAGATAACAGGTCTTGTAATAAGGTATTGTCGAGCAAGTGGTATGAGAATTGTTTTCCTGTACCAGGGTCCCATAACGCAACTAACGCAGAGTCACACGTCAGTATTTCACGCGGGCATCATCGGCAAAGGAGTGCGGAAGCATGGCAGCCAGGATGAAAACGACATACCGCCTATACTTACCACCAATAATGAACTGCTGATGGGAGCGCTTATGTCTTGTATGGTGAGTCCATAAGAAATATCAGCTATAATAGGCAAACAGACAGACATTTGTACGAATGCAAACATTGTTACATATTTATTTCTTTCGTGGTAAAGTGTCCTAAAAAGTACTAGGATCTCATAACTACATAGAAGGCAAATGCATAGTTTATTCTGGCAAAGAGATGCGGAAACAAGGAGGCAGCCGGGACGAAAACGGCATACCGCCCATACTTACTACCGATAGTGAACTGTTGATGGAAGCGCTTATGTCTTGTATGGTGAGTTATACCATAAGAAATATTAACTACAGTCCGACAAGGCTCTTTTGGCGCGTGGCCAAAATCGGAAATAAAGCCGCCATCTAGAGAAGTGCACTTGCAGATAGTTTGCTGTGTCTGCATAAAGCGACAACTACGCCCTCACTCAAGTGCCAAAAGAGCCTTGTCGGACTGTATGATTGAAGGATAGGCAGACATCTATCTGTATAAATGTTGCATATTTACTTTACATTCCTCCATATTTATTACTTTCCCAGTAGTGTCCTAAAAAGTACTAGGATCCCATAACTACATACTAGGTAAATAGTGCCTAAACAGCTGTAGCCAGGTCAAAAACGACATACTTCCCCATTTTTGTAAAATTGTAAAAGTAAAATGAACAGTGTCTGAGTCAATTAATTCTGGAATTTGGTTGTACTGTAGATTGTAAAGATGGTAATCTCCAAATTTTTAGAAACAGTGTTTGCTTGTCTTTGTCAACATAGGACGGGAACAGTGGAGTGGTGGAAGGTGCCACGTCGATATCTTTGCTGCTAGTGGAGCTGGTGTCCCCTGATGTCATGTATAATGGACTGCCCTGGCCTGATGAGGATTTTACTAAGGTATGTCTTATTTCTAAGATTACTATGATTTTTATCGTGGCACGCAAAATCGACCAAAAAAATTGTTTGTACTGTTTTTCTTTTTTATAACACGCACAAAATTTTGCGAAAAACATCGTGCGGTGAAATTTTGCAGTGTGGGCTTGCTCTAAAACTAAACTGAACTGAACTTAAATGATCTATGATGATGAGGTCTAAATACTTTGCTATCTTTTTCATAATGCTTGGTGTGGAAAAGGATAGCTAGATAGAAGGATACATTTTGATGCAGTTTGGCGATTGCGTACTACTGAATTAGCTACAGTATTTACTAACTTAATCTTTATAGATATTTTTGATTTGTGTAGCAAGTGAGTATTGAGCGCGAGCTGTACATGCGCTGTGCCGTGGAGCGCTGTGGCGTGTCCCGAGCTGCGCTGCGACGCGTGGCCCGTGCGCGCCCGGCTTTATGTCTCGCTTCGGCGTTGCTCAGGGCCACCGCCGCGTCTCTGTTGCATCGACTAAGGGCTCATTTGGGTGAGTGTGTGGCGGTCTCCACAGATAGTAACTAGATGTCGCCTCAGTCTCCAACTTTTCGCCATACATCTTCAATCGCGCTAACGAACTTTTCTCTACGGAGCACATTCAAATTCCAAGATACAACGGTTGGGCCAGCTGGGTCCCTGGGTTCGGCGTTACTCAGAGCCGCCGCCGTGTCTCTGTTGAATTGACTAAAGGCTCATTTGAGTGAGTGTAGAAAAGGTTTATGTGAAGTGTGCCGGTCTCCACATATTGACACTCATATCGTGTGATATGAGTGTCAATATGTGGAGACTATCTCGCACTGCAAGCTTGTAACCTAGTAACTTACAACTAACAGAATAGATGGCGCCACAAGTATCTTCAATCACTAACTATGAAATCTGAATCATGCCAACGAAATTTTAATCTCTGAAGACTATAATAAAAGTTCCTTGGGTCACGGGTGTCAACTAGTGTGAAATAAACCTTAACCTAGAAAAGCCTTACATTTCTTTCTTCTATTTCTTAGTGGCATCATACTAGATCGTTGAATCTGTCGGCACGACCTCTCTGGTAGAGCGGTAACTATAGATGTCCAAAGATGTTTCCTTTTAAACAGCAAAATATTCATTTCAGACAGACACAAGCAATCAGCAGAAATGGCGCACGAGTTGATCGCGCTAATGGAACTCCTCTCCGTTATGACATTGGGACAGTTACTACCACATCCGCTCAGCCACATACTGGAGTTATCGCCTGAACTTACTGCCAATGAGGTGAGCTTTATTGAATACATCATCTTTTCAGGGTTCCGTAGCCGTAGGGTGCCAACGGGACCCTAAGTAGTAACTAAGATTCCGCTGTCCGTCCGTCCGTCTGTCTGTCAGCGGGCTGTATCTCTTGAAACGTAATATGTAGAGTTCAAATTTTCACAGAATGTGTATTTCTATTGCCGCTATAACAACAAATACAAAATATTCCAAAAAGTCAATTACATCAAGCGACGTCAACAATTGCTGTTTATCAAAGTAAGTTAGAGGAATTTTACGCATCACAAACAAGTTTAATCGAGAAGTTTATCAAGGGGGAAGTGCATAATATCAATGGAAACCCAAATATGCCAGCTGAACCGCATGCTACCGTCACACTTGTATCCGTTCCTGGTCAGCATATACCTACACCTGTAACTACAAAATGTAACCCTTCGCAGTCTTTAGTGGCAGCCCCGCGCCCCCAAAATACTGGAGTTACTTCCCACACTTTAATTGAGAGTGCCGAGCCCGCCGTGGTCGGAATATCTGACAGTGAACATCAGTCGAATTTAGGAAATAACACCACCGCAAGCGAGTGGAGTACAGTGGCTCGTAGCAGGAAAAGCGTACGACCACTTTCACTTCGGGGTACAGCTGGTCCGTCAGTAACATCTCTAAAAGCCGTTGAGCCACGAAAATACCTCCACCTATGGAATATGGAATCCGACGCGAATGATGTTCTCAAGTACCTTCAACAACTTTGTCCGAGTGGAGCGTGCGCTGTGGAGGAGCTTAAGCCTAAAGGTAACTACAAATCTTACAAAATCACGGTGCCTGAAGCTGACTATGAGACCTGCTACACGCAAACCGTATGGCCCGTCAATGCTAAAATAAAGCCATGGATACAACTTCGGAAACCCTCCAACTCCCTACGTGACACAGCAGCGCAGTCCCAGCAGACATTTCGTGACCCCCGCCGACCAAACAATTCCCGGCAATAGAACCACTCTTAGCCTGTTCTATCAAAACGTGCGTGGCATCAAGACCAAACTTAATGTCTGGAGAAACAACCTATTGCAAACACCAGTAGATATTGTGGCAACCACGGAGACGTTCCTCGACCAATCGGTCGGAGACTCGGAGGTGGCATGTGGTGGTTGGAGTGTCATGCGCCGAGATCGCTGCACGCCATGTGGAGGCGTAATGATCCTGGCGCGCCATGGCATTCTGATGCGCCGCCGACGAGACCTCGAGACTGATGCCGGTGAGGACCTCTGGGTGGTCTTTACGCTACGCAATCGTTCTGTTTATGTTTGTGTCGTTTATATCAAGCCAAGTGCGAGTGACTCTGACTATTTTGATTGGTTTTGCAAAGTAGAATCATTTATTAATAACTTGAATGGATTTATTATTATTTTAGGCGATTTAAATCTTAATAGTGCCTCTCAAAATGTTAAAAACTATTTTTGTTATTTTGTGTCGTACTGTAATCTTTTCGAAAAAAACCACATTGTAAACACACATGGTTCGATGTTAGACGTCATATTAGTTCGGATCCTTGCAAAAAATGTCACAGTGTCGGTTAACTCCTCGGAGGGCATGGTCAACCCAGATGCATATCATCCACCCCTAGATATCTCATTCAGTTTTGAAACCCAACGTCCCAGAGATCGCATGGAACCTAGTAATATTGGTAGGGCTAGGGATTGGAATTTTAAAAAATGCAATCATGAGGCATTATCACAGTTACTTTGTGAAACCTCCTGGAGTAATGTTATCGACTCAACTAATGTAGATACTGCAGTACACTACTTTTATCAAACCGTCTATAACTTATTTGACAGTTGTATCCCCAAGAAGGTAAGATCTAGGGTAGTTCGGCGTTATCCGGTTTGGTTCACAAAAGACATAATCAGAGATTGTGAACGTAAATTGAAATTACATAGGATATGGAAAAAGTCCCAGTTGGACTCAGACTACAAAAGATTCACCGATATGAGGTCCAGCCTTAATGATCGAATTAACATTGCTTATAAAATTTACATCAAAGATGTCGAGCATAACATCAGGAAGCATCCTCAAAAGTTTTGGGCTCACGTCTCGGGTCTGCGATCTAAAGGTGGTTTCGAACCAGCAGTGGATTCCAATGGTGAGCGCCTGGTGGGAACCAAAGCAGCCGAAGCTTTTGCAAACTTTTTCTCAAGCGTATTTCTCCCCGAAGTTCCAGCATTGAATGCTTCGGAGGCGAATAGCTCTGATAACAGCCGCAACAGTAATATGATATGTGTACAGAATTTTTCTCCACAGCAAGTAAAGCGTGGTATTACTAAGTTGAAGCCTAATAGCTCTGTAGGCCCGGACGAAATTCCACCATCTATACTCAAGAAGTCCAATTATTTTGTACTCCCCCTCTTCCATATATTTAACCTATCTCTGAAATCTGGTACTTACCCATCACAATGGAAGCTGTCAAGAGTTACGCCTATTCCTAAAACTGGTAATACCGTAGCTGTTGAGGATTTCCGCCCTATAGCTATCCTGTCTACACCGGCTAAAGTTTTTGAGAGCATACTACATGAAATAATTTATAAGCAGGTCAATGTGTTTCTCTCTGACGAACAGCACGGCTTTAGGAGTAAGCGATCGGTTAATAGTAACCTATTGACATTGGTCGACTACATTTCCGAATGCTTAGATCGTGGCGGACAAGTGGATGTCCTTTACTTTGACTTTCGTAAAGCGTTCGACAGGGTCAACAATGATATATTATTATCCAAGTTGAGTAAGATTGGCTTCGCTCCCAACCTCTTACAACTTATGGCAAATTATCTTCAAGACCGGAAACAATTTGTGCGGCTTGGCTTGTATGAATCCAAATCCTACCACACTCGTTCAGGCGTCAGTCAAGGCTCAATTCTTGGCCCTCTCCTTTTCCTGATAATGATCAACGACCTACCATCAGTGCTTGAAAGGGCCAAGTGTTTGCTATACGCTGATGACCTGAAATTGTTTATGGAAATAAAATCTGAGGCTGAATGTGTTGAACTTCAGAATGATATTGATGCTGTCATCAAATGGAGTGACGAAAACAGAATGGAGTTCAACACCAATAAATGTTCTGTTATGACTTTTGGACGCAAGAGGTGTCCAGTTTACTTCCCGTATAATATGAACGGGGTTCAGTTGCCCAGACAAGATAATATAAAGGACCTAGGAATAATATTTGACCATAAACTTACATTCCATGACCATATTTCTACACTCGCCTCCGAATCATTCAAACGGTTGGGATTTGTTTTGCGAAATACTCGAGATTTTCAAAATTGTCACACGATAAAACTAGTATTTGATGCTTTGGTTCGTGCCAAGCTAGAAACCAGCGCCTGTATTTGGAATCCATACGAAAGCACTTACATCTTGCTTCTTGAAAAGGTCCAAAAAGCCTTTTTAAGGTATCTATATAAGAGATTGTACGGGTATTACCCATTTATGTACCCCACAAAATTTCTCCAAGGGCACTTGGGTTTCAACTCGCTTAAAACCCGACGAGAGTGCGACCAAATTGGTACAATTTGCAAGATTCTTAGGGGTGTGATTGACTGCTCTGAGCTGCACAACAAGCTCTGCTCCGTTTATGCACCCACTGATTACAGCTACCTCCGCCGCCGCCGCAAGTTTTTCGTGAGTCCGTTTAGTCGCACGGTAGCGCGCGCCAGGTCTCCCATACCGCGCACTTTGGCAGCGCTGAACGCGCTGCTGAAGGAGTCCCCTCACTGTGACATATTTGCTGACAAATGGGCTGACCTCATAGGTCAGATCCTGCACTTTTGTGAAAATTTTTAGTTGACATATTTGATTATTTGATTATTTGATTATTGACTTAACAAATTTAATTTTATTGTGTAATTTAATTTAATTAGTGTAATTGGACTTAAAAGGTCCGTTCTAATTAAATAATTAATTAAATAAATAAATAAATAAATAAATAAAATGGCTGCCATGAAAATTAAGTGTGATTTCTTGTATGATGGTACAGAATCCTTCGTGTGCAAGTCCGACTAGCAGTTGACCGATTTTTTTACTGTGTTTTTATTGATAGGGTTGCACTGGACGTCAATCATGCTAATAAAAAGCAATGTTGAGGGTCTAGGTTGTAGCGTTATCCTAGAAGATGTCTATTAATTCTTGCTTTGAAGGTATTCTGATTACACTTGGCAGGAAACACGGATGCCGGGCGGAAAAGGGCTTTTAATTGAAGAATTACGATTATTTTTGCACCTGTCAAGGGCTGCCATGATATTTATCCAAGTTATGATTATTTGTAACTTATGATATGAATATTCTATTTCCTTGTTCGCAGACTGTGCAGGTTCTAAGAGATTGCATATGGAATTACACGCGAGACCACGTGCCTTCGCCTGCGCTATTCTCTTGCGATTCCACAGGTAAATATTAAATTCCTTAATAAAACCTCAATAGCTCAAAGGTTAAATGAACGACTGATTCAACTGAAATTTTATAGCACAAGTAAAGAGAAAAATCCGAAAATGGTGAATTTGTGGTGAACCATGAATGTATCACAGAAAAAATTAAAGTGTTATTTCGTGTACGATGGTACGGAACCTTTGGTGTGCTAGTCCAACTAGCCCTTGACCTGGTCTTTCGTACCCTTACTCGAACAAATAAAAAAATATAATTATAATTAATATTTATTTTGTTTTCAGGTCTGCATTGGCGGGATCCGTCCACCTGCAAGCCCCCAGCCACTTACACAGATACGCTAAGAATAATCATACAGAAAAGAATATCTAAATTAGGTCACATGTACCCTATCATGTTTTTAAATCTCGAGAAATATAATGTTTAGATATAAAGTGAAGTTGTGTGTAAATATTTGTGATATAATATAATAGTTACTTATAAAATACTTATTATATGTTTTAAGAAATAAAGTGCCTAAGTATAAAAGATTGTATTATTAATGAATTAATGTTAATATCAGCTCTCACTTAAGTTAACCTTGACGATAACATCTCTATTCTCCAAAGAAAAACATAAAACGAAAAAATTAAGATTTTCATATGGCATCGTCCTAATCCTAATACAACGCGATTACGCTATCATCGCGCCAATGCTAAAAATTGCGATGGTATGGAACCCTTCGTGAGTGAGACCAATTTGCACTTGACCGGTTTTTATTTGACCAAAATTAGCACTGAGAATAGCTCATTGGCTTAATAACTAACCTATATTTTGAAAAGCATATGTAATCTAATAAAATAATGCAATCAGTCTTTCTCCTCCTTTCTCTGGCTGGCGAACCGAATATAGTTATGCCCCGAGCATAAATTTTCTATGATCCCGAGCCATACATATTCATTTGATCAATTCAATGGAGCCGTAAAATAAAAGCCGTATAACAGCCGTAAAAGCTAGTTGGAAAAAAATTAGGTTTTTTTTTCTTTAAATCTGGCTTTACTCTGATTAGCCAATGTCAAGTTTGTGATATTTTCAAGTTATTGAATTTATACAAGTATGGACTCCGTCTGCGCCGGCGCCCGCCGACATACGCGCGGCGCCCCTTTGGAGCGCTTCCCAGTCAGTTCCACCACCAAAAAACACCAACTAACACAAAAACCAGCCACTCTTAACAAAAAAAACACTCCAAACAAGCACAGCACGCGCGCCAGCAAACGCCATCACAGACGAAGTCAAAAAAAAAAAAAATAGGTTCAAAACAGCTAGAATCCAGAGCATAGATATATTGTTAGATAGTCTGTGCCCAGAGCCTATAGAGCATAGAGGTGCCATAGAGTAAGATGTTGGAACGACTTCGTCTGTGTTGGTGTTAGCTGGCGGGCGTGCTCTGCCTTTTTGGAGTGTTTTTTTTTTTTTTTGTTAAAACTGACTGGAAAGCGCTCTAAGTGGGTGCAGTATGTATGTCGGCGAGTGCCGGCACAGACGGGGTCCATACTTGTATAGTTTAATTAACTTGTTACAAATAACTACAAACTTGACATTAGCTGATCTTTGTAAAGACAGACGAGAGAGAAAAAAAAAAAAGATGTTGAAACTTAGATACCCAGAGCCGTAATTCGTAAAATAAAACAGTTGAAAAAAAAAATTATGAATAATAAATATTATCATTTCATTTCCATCCGTGTTTAATTATTTTCATATCATTGATTTGTATCTTGAAACTAAATAAAACGCCTCTATCGAAGACTACCTTCTGATTAGAATCAAGCAAAAGTATATAAAATGGAAGAAGAATCGCCGAAACCAGTGTGCCTCATAATATTAGGTTAGGATATAAAACTTAAGTTTTTAAAGCTATAAAATCATGTTTCGTTGTATACTAAAAGTTTTATAATTGTTTGTATTATAACAGGAATGGCTGGCGCTGGAAAAACATCGTTTACAAGGCGTTTGGCTGGCAAAATTACAAATGGTTCAAGGCCGTATTTAGTTAACTTGGACCCGGCGTGTCGAGAGGTTCCTTACCCGGCAAATATAGGTAAATTATCCATCCGATTGTCTGTTTAAGTGTAGCCTCTATAATGCCTTAAAATAGTTGATTTATCTAACCTCTAAAGATAGAAAGAGAGAAGAAGAAGATGTCCACGGCTGGACTGGACAGGTCTCTTGTACCGCGGCTCAGGACTTGCTGCCATTTAATTGATGTCATCTGTCCACCTAGTGCAGGGGTCCGATGCTACCCTTTCCATGATTACCTACTTTTGACCAAATTACTCTTACAAAAATTGTTATCTTTTCTCAGTTATAATAATTTTGGGTGCAATAAATATATTTTGTTAATGTAGCATGCTTCATTACTGCACTTGCTGTTGATAGGTCAGTCAGTCAGTCATCTTTTTCTTTTATAATATGATATAGATGGGAAGGGGTCATCATCCTCAGCAATGAGCAATGCAGGGAGACATGTTTCCTACATCAGTTTACAACCCAATCTTTATTAATTTTGCTATCCAGATGTAAGAGACACAGTAAACTACAAAGAAGTAATGAAGCAGTATGGTCTGGGCCCCAATGGGGGCATAGTCACAGCACTGAACCTGTTCTCAACCAAGTTCGGGCAGGTTGTTGATCTCATTGAGAAGGCGGGCAAAAAGCACAAGTACTGCATTATAGATACACCAGGTGAGACTCCACATGGTAATATTTTAGTGGTTTTAGAGCAGCAGCTAACTGAATTGAATCGCACAAAAAATCAAATTTTAATAAAAGTTACCAAAGCATAGACTTATCGAAAAATAGTAAGACAACCAATTTTCACCTAAAATTCAAACTATGAGCATTTAAAAACGTATGCGTAATATTATAATTTGTTTCCTGATAAAAAAAATATTTATTCCCGTCAACAGGTCAAATAGAAGTGTTCACATGGTCTGCATCTGGTACAATAGTGACTGAGACGCTGGCCGCATCATGCCCCACAGTAATTGTATATGTAATGGACACAGTACGCAGTGTGTCACCCGTCACATTCATGTCCAATATGCTGTACGCCTGCTCCATACTGTACAAGACTCGACTGCCCTTTATAGTTGTTATGAACAAGGTAACTTAATTTTTTTTTATTAAAATACAAGTTAGCTGTTGACTGCAATCTCACCTGGTGTTAAGTGGTAATGCAAGAACATTGCATAGTGGGACAAACTTTGGTTGTTTTGCCAAATATACCTAAAAATCCAAAGTGTGAGCCAGACTCGCATACGAAGGGTTCTGTATTCTTTTTGTTTAATTTACTCAGCTGCCTTTTGAAGTTTTTAGTATTGCAATAGAAATAAGACTGAAAATTTCAACTCTATCTATTACAGTTCATGAGATACATCCCCCTGATAGACAGACAGACGGATGGACAGCAGAGGCTTAGTAATAGAGTTCCGTTGGCACCCTTTGGGTATGAAACCCTAAAATTTTGTATTTCTATTAATTCCAGACAGATGTAGTGGACAATAGTTACGCAGTGGAGTGGATGCGAGACTTCGAGGCGTTTCAGGAAGCTTTAGATGCTGATGGTGATGGAGAGGGGAGCTCTTACGTCGGAAACCTCACTCGCTCCATGGCGCTCGCGCTTGATACATTCTACGCTGATCTGAGGAGCTGTGGAGTTAGCGCACACACTGGGGAGGTAATAACCCAGTACATAAATTATATAAGGGTTATTTGAAACAAAGATCGCATTCTATGAAGCTGTGAAAATTAATATGACACAGGATATCAAGATATGAGCAAATAATTCAATTCAATTCAAAATATTTTTATTCGAATAAACTTTTACAAGTGCTTTTAAATCGTTGAAATAATCTACCACTGGTTCGGAATGCCGTTTCTACCGAGAAGAACCAGCAAGAAACTCGGCGGTTGCTCTTTTCAAGTATTCAATTTATAATAATACTACAGGTATAGCGCATAACTGAGTATTCCTGCGTTAGTGGAGCGATGCAGGTGTGGTGTGATGGCGTGACGCAAGAGCTCAGTGATTGGTCAACTTGTGACAACTGTCACCCTCCCGCACTACCGCAGGCGCCTACTCAGTTTTTTTTTCTCTCGTCTGGCTTTACACTGATTAGCCAATGTCAAGTTTGTATTATTTACAAGTTAAGGAAACTATATGTATAAGCATGGACCTCGTCTGCGCCGGCGCCCGCCGACATACACGCGGCGCCCCCTTAGAGTGCTTCCCAGTCAGTTCCACCATCAATAAACACCAGCAGAACACGAAAACCGGCCACTTCTAACAACAAAAAACACTCCAAAAAGTCACAACACGCGCGCCAGCAAACGCCACCACAGACGAAGTCCGCCTACTCAGTTATGCGCTATATTTATAGTACCCATATTATTATAAATGCGAGAGTGTGTTTGTTTGTTGGTTTATTGATTTCATTCACGCCACAACGGATCAGCGTGATTTTTTGCATGGATATAGATAGACAGAACACTTTATTGCACACAAAAACACATGTAAAGGATCACAACACAGAAAGAAGAAAACAGAAAAACAATTGTGTGCAAAGGCGGCCTTATTGCTTGGAGCAATCTCTACCAGGCAACCTTTGCTGAAAGGAGAAGATATAGTTAAGATATAGTTGAAGATCTGGTGATTGATTGATTTAATATAAATTATGCAATAAGAAACTAGAAATCGAAGCATGACGGTTGCCCGACTTCAAAAACCTTAAAATGTTTTTTTTACTTGTAGTAGCTTTGAAAGTCGGTATTTTCAAAAGATTTTTTATATAATATTATAAAGATACCTACCATATACCTTATGAATTCTCTTACAGGGCATAGATGAGTTTTTCAAGCTAGTAGATGACGCAGCTGAAGAGTATGAAAAGTAAGTGTATTGTTGTCTCACTCGCACAACCGCCACATAAACACAGAATGATTAATTTTTTTTTCTCTCTCCTCTGGCTTTACAAGATTAGCCAATGTCAAGCTTGTAGTTATTCGTAACAAGTTAGTTAAACTATACAAGTATGGACCCCGTCTGTGCCGGCGCTCGCCGACATATGCACGGCGCCCCATTAGAGCGCTTTCCAGTCAGTTTTAACAAAAAAACACTCCAAAAAGGCAGAGCACGCCCGCCAGCCAACACCAACACAGACAAAGTCAGAATGATTAATTGTAGTATTTTTTATTTACTTCTAGAGACTACAAAGCGGATTGGTTGAGAATGCGCGCGGAAAAACTAGAAGAACAAAAGAGGAAAGAAGAAGAATTTAAACAAGGAGATAAAGGTAAACGCTATTTTTAATTTCTCGTGTTTTGCAGATAGATTTTAAATCAGTGATGTTATAACCACAACTGTTGATTAGTTTTTGTCAAAATTGATTATTTTATTGTCAACTAGTTCTAGCCAGTGACTTTATCAAAAACCAAGATGGGGAATTTTAAAATGGCTACCATTGAAATTGAAAAAAAAATCTAATTAAAAAGTACACAGAGTCTTGTACGATGGAACGGAACCATTTGTGTGCGAGTTGATCGGTTTTTAGGGTTCCGTACCTGAAAAAGAAACCTTATAGGATCACTTTGTTGTCTGTCTGTCGTGTTTGTCAAGAAAACTAATGGGTGTATTTACCGTTAATCTAGGACAATGAAATTTGGCAGGTAGATAGGTCTTATAGCACAAGTAAAGGAAAAAAATTCGAAAACTGTGAATTTGTGGTTACATCACAAAAAAAAAAATTAAAACATGTTCACGAAAAAATTAATTTACTAAATTATTTAGTTGTAGTGGCGCGTCCGTCATTAACTTGCAGTATCACACTAATATTATAAAGATGAAAGTTATGTGTGCGTGTGTGTGTATGTTTGTTACTCCTTCACGCAAAAACTACTGGACGGATTTGGCTGAAATGTGGAATGGAGATTGATAATATCCTGGATTAGCACATAGGCTACTTTTTATCCCAGAAAATAAAAGAGTTCCCACGAGATTTCGAAAAACCTAAATCCACGTGGGCGAAGTTGCGGGCATCATCGGCTCGTTCTAAATAAAAGTGTTAGACTCACATTTGGTAGTTTTTTTTTTAGACATCGATTTTTGTCACACCCAAATGTCTTATTCGCAGGTGACCCGAACACTGTGATAGACAAAAAGAAGTTAATAGAGGAAGTGGCGGGCGGCCGCGAAATCAGCGACATGTACCTCAGACATCCCGCCAACGAGAGCTCTAGTGATGAGGAGGGCACCGAGACACAACCAGAGGAAATAGGTAGGTCTCCACGTACCTCCATTGTTCATCAAACTTTTCACGACCTGGCCTGGCGCACTAGTAAGCGCTGTGGTTTTATTAATGGGAGGTGCCTGGTTCAATTCCTGACTGGGGAAATTTAGTATTATATAATATCAACATTTTAAGTATAGAATGTATCGGCTATACTCATGTATTAAGTCGATGTAAGACCGACTAGTTTCAAACCCATTCATACTTACATTCTATACTTAAAATGGAAATAATTCTCGATAGTTGAAACATTAAAATGTCAACATTTTCTCTGGTCTGGTTTGGTGGGAGGCTTCAGCCGTGGTTAGTTACTACCCTACCGGCAAAGCCGTGCCGCCAAGCGATTTAGCGTTCCGGTACGATGATGCCGTGTAGAAATCAAAGGGGTATAGGTTTAATAAAAACTACCATATCCCTTCCAGTTTAGCCCGCTTTCATCTTAGATTGCATCATCACTTACCACCAGGTGAGATTGCAGTCAAGGCCTAACTTGTATTTGAATTTAAAAAAAAAAAACTGGAAGATTTTGTCTCCTACAATATTTGTTTGTATTGATGCCAAGCTATTGATTATTTTGAAAAGAAAAGAAAATAATGGACAGTAGGCTGGCCGGGCTCGATACTAAAATATTGTAATCCCTTTACTCAAAGGAAAGGTTCTTTTGTTTATAAAAATAATCAATAACTGCATTTTTGATAGTTCGGTAGGTAATAACTGTAGCAAATACTGTAGTAGATAATATCTGTAGTTTTAACTTTAAAATATTTCTCTTTCAGACGATAAGCCAGAAGATGTGGCCGCATTCCAGGAGTTTATCCGAAAACACGTGAAACCTAATAATACTGAACACAAAACTTAATTAAAAGAAATTATATACATATTTTCAATTTTTTATTGTACGTTCTCTCGTTATAGTTAACTAATCTTACTAAAAGCAGTGAACTTCGCTAGATTTTATAAGAAAACCGACTGCATCAGTTTTGTGTCGACCATAAGGCTGAGCTCTATTGGCGTAGCTTGATAACTACAGTATGTCAATAGCAAACACTTCTGATTTCAATTTGCATTGCTATGACCTATGACATGGAAACGATGAATTCAAGTTTTATTATTCGCTGAATATAGTGGTATCAGTTGTCATACAGGTTTTTTGAGGATTTTGATAAAAGAAACCAAAATATCGGTGCAATAATAATTTAATTTCAAAATCACAGACCTTTAACAATCAGGATTTTAACAAAAATATAACAAACAGTTATTTCATATCACTGCGATAATGTCGAATTCTATGAATTGAATTATAAAGCATTTTTACGAGACAATTTTCGGTAAAAAAAAAGCACTTTCGGCCGCATTAGATAATAACGAAAAAATATCAGGTACCTACATTACCTACCAATAGGTACTTAGGTAGTAGGCTTAGTACCTATTGGTAGGTAACCACAAAGGTATAAAATTATATAGTATAGCTACAAAATATACCTCTGTCCACGGAAACAAGTTAGAATAGCTCTCTCTCTCTCTCTGTTACGCAATCTCATACAAATGACAGAGCCAAAAATCTCATTAGCTGTTAAGATAGATTTGTCTCTGGCCTAAATGTAATAAAATTATCTACTTACCTATATAAAAAAAAAACCCGACCAAGTGCGAGTCAGACTCGCGCACCGAGGGTTCCGTACTTTTTCGCAAATTGCAAGATAAAAACTATTATGCATAAAAATAAACACAGACAGACAGACAACAAATAGATCCTATAAGGGTTTTTGAAGTACGGGACCCCTAAAATACCCATACCCATTTTAATAAATTAAGTAACAAATTAGTGAAGATAAATAATTTTGCAAGGACCCAAAAGCTCAATTTGCAATAATCCCAGTTTATAGTAAATTAAGTAGGCATATATACACAGTTTTGAGTGTTTTGGGGGATTTGTGTCACGCTGCGTGGTGGTCGTGCGTATTGCTTGCTTGGTGGCTGGCTTTTCCAGCATGTTTAGCAGTGGCAGGGCGGGCGGTGCATATCGCACGATGAATTTTGCACCATACAGATTTGTCTGTTTCAGCAGATTATAAAAAATTGAGCTTTTGGTTCCTTGTATATCATGGACTTCCACAAAATAACACCTGCTTCTATATAAAAAAACTTTGCATTGTGCATAAAAATAGAGTTGTTATAGATGACTTAATTAAGGTTTAAGTAACTTAAGCTTCCTGTAATATTTTATAAACTACTTATTCAACTAAAACATAGAAGTGAAAATTGCATTTTCCATTGAATTGAGATTGCAAAGTCAAAATAATCCAAAAACAGATTAAAATAAAAAGAGGCTATGGCAAAAATTGTCTCTGTCGTAATCTAAAATTTGAACATTGAGAGTATTAATCATAATTATATTAAAATTAATGTCGAGCCCTTTATACAAAATAAGATGTGGTAATGGAAAAAATATTGCAAAGTAATAAAAAGTAAAAAAAACCCCAGTTAAATTAAACTATACCATGGTGCTAATTCTGTTGCACACAATCTTAAATTAAACTAAAACATTGGACAGGCCCTAAATCTAGTGCTATCTTTTTCCACAGGTAACATTATGATAGGGATATCAATACATTTAAATTTGTCATTTCAATTTACCATTATCAGAAGTTTCTACTTTCTAGTATAAATTACACCTCACCAACGTTACTTAACAACATTGCCAATAGAATTCGAATGTCGAAACATTTTAGTGTCAAAGTAAAATGGACCTTGAAACCTTTAGTTTCAAGCTCAAATTCGTCCATAGTCCATACATCTACAGCCAAGCGGGAATTACGATTTTAGGAGTGGGGGGGGGGGGGGAAGGTCAAAGATTACTATGGCACCCATAAGTATCCTGATTCAATCAACGTTGGTAAGATGTACATTCTCATAGTATATGGTTTTCGATTGTATTTAGATCAGAATGGCCGTTTGTTTCCGTGTGTCCGTTGTGCGCGGGCGCCGGGCCGCGGCCCGCACGTTCCAGTGAGGGGTCCGAGAGTTTCCACGCGGGCTGGTACGAGATGCGGCCGTGTATGTCTGTGTATGCCAGGGCGGGGTTCGGTGACGTGTTGTGTATACTTCCGATTGATGTGTACCTGTACAAAAACAACGTCTGAAATTAATAAAGTCAAAGTCAAAATAATTTATTAAAAGTAGGTACAAATTGTACTCTTTTTGATGGTCGAAATTGTTAAATTTTTACGATATAGTGGTGATAATTAATTACGTAACTTAAAACTAAAGCTACGAGGGTTCTAAACGCGCCCAAGTCTGAGGAGAGCCCACAACAAACTCATAAATAGTAATCAATCCAATCTGTACTCTATCCATAAGTTGTTTAATATTTAGCAACATTGTTACTTGTCAGAAATTGATAATCTTTTTCGTATGCCCATGTATTTATTTGGTATTTTTTGTACTTGCTATTTGAAGCCCTTTGCTATTAGTATTAATTAAGTTTAGCAAGAATTAGCCCAGTCATATTAGGGGTTTCCACGGAATGAAAGATAATAAGCTGTAAATTGGTATAAACCTTTGCTTTGTTGTTCTAAATGTTGTCTCAAAAGTTACAAATGCTATTGTGTCCGCGTCTTAAGATATTGAAGGTCAAAGGTCATAAAAATCGGGTTTTCGCGAATATCTTGATTCCTATTGCCTTGCCCTGTTCTTTTTTTACCTAATATGACTGGACTATATAACCCATCTAAGTTACGCAGTTACGCTTTTGACAGAGCGGTTGTGGTCGTCACTTCAGTGCTGTCTAACGAATGCACTCACGTAAGGGGGGAGTGAATAAATAATGGAACTGAAATGAAATTAATAAATAGTGAATTAATAATATTATGATTTTGTTCTAACCCCCTGTCGTAGAGGCTGCAGTAGGGCACTTGTCTGCGCAGGATGTAGCTCCATATCTGGTGGTAGCTCCAATTTAATAGCGGAGACACGCGGACTATTTGAGGCCAGTTTTGGTCCGTTTTCTGTAAAAAATATGAATTTATTTACATAATATCACTAACTGATGCCCATGATATTGTCCGCGTCAATTAGATTTTGAAAAATCCTGTGGGATCTCAATTTTTTTGGGACAAATAGTAGCCTGTCAGTTTCCAAGTCTTTACTCATTTTTTTGAAAGAATATTAGCGATGCTAGTAATGACTAATATTCCCCTTTCCCCTCCAACTAAGCGTAAAGCTTGTGCCAGGAGTAGGTACGACAATATTGCAACGGGTTTGAACAGCTGACCTTTCGGAATTCAGTCCCCTCCTTAACCGTTCAGCTATTGAGGCTATTAATTTAATATAACCCTGCAAATAATCACGTCGATCTGTTGCTCTGATGCAGTGTAATTGAAGGACAAACTAACAAATAAACATACTTTCACATTAATAATATTATAGGTAATGATGGATGGAGATAGATGGCGCTTATTCTTACTCTAAATTCTAATCTTAGGGGGTAAAGTAGGGGTGATCCAAATGTAATCCACGCGGACGAAGTCGCGGGTATAAGTTAGTGTAATATAAGCGCAGCGAAGCGAGCGTGAAAATTTTTCTTTACACAGTAAAAGCAAGCGCCACACAGTGCCATGCCTCTTTTGAGGTATACTTACTTGCATAAACTTCAATCCTGCACTATAAGGATCAGATCGCCTAGTTCCCATGAAACACGCTTTTAATCTGCTATCTCTTTCCAATATCCTCTGTAGAGACAACTTCATATCTCCCTCCATCACCATCAACTTAACTCCATAATGCTTTTCCACTTGCTTCACAAAATCCTCTATTTCCCTAAAAGGCCCTATAGTCCTTATGTACACAATTTTTAAATCTTTCCTAATGTTATTTGACTTGTATAAGTCTTCTAGGATGTTTACTAGAAGGTCTAGTAGAACTGTGCAATCTTTTCCGCCGTTGAATGATAGAAATACTTCGTCTAGTTGAAATTTTTGGAAGCATTCTCGGATGATCTGAAAAAGAAGAAGATTATTGTGGTTACTAATTATTTATTATTATTAAGCATCATAAGCAGAGGAAATAATTTCCTCAGATTCTCATTCTCTATGCATTTTCAATAAAATTAACTTTAGCCATACTGGAAGACTGGACTGGACTGGATAAGATCAGATTAGATCCATCCAGTTCATTCTGTTCCAAATTCTTTAAAAAATAAATTTTAAAATTACATATTAAATACCTGTTGAGACTCGCTCACAACTGTGTCAATATCTTCAAAATCCATGTCTTATCCGCGTGGTAACACATCACTCCACTGAAATTGTAAAAAAGAATTCAGTAGTAATCACTATTTAAATATGCACAGTGTAGTTTATTTAAGAAAATACAGGTTTTTGAATATTCATTCCAATGCCATAATCATTATTTGTTAGGATTGCTTTTCAATTTTACCTTGAAACTCTTAATAGAAATTAATTTTGAAATAAATCATATTATATTATTATAATAATTATGTTTAAGGCGGAAGCGACGGGCCTGCCCGCGAAATTCAATTTGGTTTTTGCATTTTTTAAACTAATACAACAACGTAGGCTTATGGCATTTTCAATTGCGACAATGGCAGTATCATCCTCAGAGGTTTATATAAAAATCTTTACTTGAAAGGGTCCAGTTTAAGAAATTAGCTCTAGTATCGAATAATGTGTCAGAATTAGTTGATACTACAGGCAGGCCCGTCTCATGCCCCTTAAGTAAACAATAAGCAGCATCTTTCTGTCTCTATGGAGACTGGAGGGCTACTCTACTATCCATTACAAGCTGTAATGTTTAAAAAATTAATAGCTCTTAATAAGCAGATTGTAATACTGAGCCAGACCTATTCTTGAGACCATATATATACATTTGATGAACTGACAAACCCAGACAGAACAATCCACAAAAAAAATTGATCCAACTGTATGTATTTTATTAACTATTATATTACTAAGTGCAAATATAGTGGCAGCTTTATGCCATACTTCAATCAGTTTCTAGTGGTGCCAGGCTCTTCCATAAACATCAAAGGCCATGGGTTACTGTACAGATTTTTCTTACACTGTGGTAAAAAGTTTCTGGCATTTAACATACCAGAAATTACTTATTTCTTTACATGCTAATCAATTCACGAGTACCAGGGGATTCAGAATAATTTTATTCATATTCTGTTCACTTAAATCTGTATGAAATAAAAAATGACCAATGAGTCATAAACTATACTTTATTACTTAATAATATAAGTTTATTCACAGTGATTCTTATACTCAAGAGAAATCAAATAAAGAAGTACAAAAAATTGTTTCATCTCTAAAGTTTATAAAAAAATTACTTAATCTGTTTGCTCACTAGCACAAATTCTTTTAATAGGTGGTTCACTATTTTCCTCCTCTTTATTATTTGAAAAAAGTATTTCCTTAGTCAATTTGAATGTCACTCTCATCATCTCTTTCTTTGGGGAAACATTTCTAACATCAAAAACATTTGTTATTAAATCAGATATATCTTTCCCAATATTTTCACATACCATCTTCTTTGCTATGGCATAAGGGTCCTCTCCAATAGCAAAACAATAAACATATACAAGTATTTCACAGTCAAATTTATCTTTGAGTTCAGCGTCTTTGATTAATCCATTGAAATGTTTCAAAAATTCAACAGCCATAGCTGGTAAATTCATGGTTATATGTATTTTTGCTCCTTTATCAATTTTCTCTGTCCCTTTACAGTAATCTTGTATGAAGTCTCTTAAAGTATTGCATATGAAATCTTTACCATCAATATTAAATGATTTAAAAAGGTTCATATTGACTTTATTCTGCTTAGCGTTATGGTTCAACCACTTGAATGACTCAGGGTTCAAGTCATTGGCGAAAACTCTGCTTTTTCTTTTTGCTGCAGGTACTGCAAATGGCCCAACACCACAGAATACATCAAATAATATATCCCCAGGTCTTAGAAACTCTAGGATTCTTTCATGTTCTTTACATAATCTTGGATTCCAATAAACTTTGGAAAAGTCAAACTGGAAGTTACATCTGTTCTCTTTTACTGTCACTAAGAAATCTTCTTCACCAGCTATCACTTCCATATTAAAGTTTCTATAAGTATTATCTATAATGTTACTCTTATTGACTACTGTGCGGCAAGTACTGATTTTGTCTATCAGGACTTGTCCAATGAGTGAGCGGTAGTCTAATAAGTGATCTCTTAAATTCAGATGTATTATGTGTCCAATTTGAGAAAACCCACTTACTAATTCTTCATTCTCGGGTAGAACTGCTTTGAAAATCTCATCATATTTAAAGTTATCGTAGCTTAACAGGATTTCCTTAGTTTCGTAATTATCTTCGCCGATATTCTGCTGCTTGAGTGAAGAACGGTCATCCTCAGATATGTCAAGCCACTTTGACACTTTTACTGGGTCAAAATAAATGCACTTAGTCACAATCTCACCATTCATGTCTTGTAAACTTTGCACTGGCTTAAAATTTGAGAGTTTAAGAAAATAAGGTTTGCATATTTGGGTAATTTTCGACAGTTTTTCGTCAGACACTTTCAAGATAGGTACAGTAACATTACGTGTGAATTTTTCGCGATCGAGGCTTTTCATGCCACGAACTCCAACTGGTAATAATAAAGCACTCGTAGAGGAAGACATTTTAACTCGGAAAATCAGCAATATTCTACGAATTTCGGTCAAAGTCATAACAAATTGGAAACTACAAACTCAGTATGGATACTAACCTATTTCAAGGTAACATAATTATAAGCAGCACGAATATTTTTTTGGCGACCACTATGTTTTCTTCCTTTCTGCATATATTACATAAAAGTAACAATTTTACAGTATTAGAATTATTAAGATACCCATATAAAATTAAAATCCTAAATAAAACCAAAAAGTTGAAAATTATCGTGTGATGTGAACACTTGTCAATTTGAAAAATTGACATTGACATTTGAACTTTGACCGGCACAGATTACAGATAACTGTTAAAACACTTGTGCACTGCGTACATAGCTATTATAGGTAATACGATGAAAAGCCGTTAAATTCCAATATAATCTAACTACGGTAGAAAAGGCTGCCTAAAAATCGAAATGCCATAGTTTTTGGCTGTACTGTAGTTCGTCATATATTAGTATCTAGTACCTAGGTACTTACATAAATATATATTTTTATCTCAATAAGAAGTTGTTATCATAAGGGATGATAACCCCTTTGGAACTGTCGTTGTTCTCCAATCTCTTCTACTAGATAATGCCCGCGACTTCGTCCGCGTGGATTTAAGTTTTTGGAAATCCCGTGGGAACTCTTTGATTTTCCGGGATAAAAAGTAGCCTATGTGCTACTCCTTATTATCTATCTCCATTCCCAGCCAAATCCGTCCAGTAGTTTTTGCGTGAAGGAGTAACAAACATACACACACACACACACACATACAAACTTTCACCTTTATAATATTAGTGTGAAGTGTGATTATAATAATTTAGCTAGGTATTTTTTAGCGCCCGCATATATCAAAAATCACTTGATTGATTGAGACAAAACGTTTGCAATTCGAATTTTGATAATATAATAAGTATCCAAATGGTACCTAGTGCCTTGAATATAACTTTCATCAAAATCCAGTAGAAAATAATGTAGGTAGTAAGTAGATCCAAATGCCTATTTAAGCGAAGTGGGTGAAAGGTATTTTATTTAAAAAAAAATGATTGCAAGTAAACTGTTATCTTCAAGTTAATAGTTACTAATAATTTTGTTTAGGTAAGTAGGTAACTAACTAGGTACAAAAGTAGGTGGTACTTACCTATATTTATTTTATTTCAATGTTCTTACAAAGTGCTTCTATTATTATCTTTCTTAAGTGCTTTTATATTCGAAGTAAAATAGTTTTATGTAAATTAAGAATTTTATCAATAATAGTTTTAGTACAATTTGTTATAGACTAGCTGATCAGCGCGACATCGCTCAGGTGAAATTTGATATACTTACCTAAGTTCAGTAGGTACAGCTACATCATTAAATAGGTACCTACTTAAGTAGGTAGGTATATAGCTTAAGTTAGGTACCTTTGATGTATGGTTTCCTCACGATGTTTTCCGGATGTTTTCCTTCACCGTGCACCGTGAGAAAAAATTGAAACAAGGTAGTTACTATTATTTTTACATGAACACCTTTTTTAACCCCCGACCCAAAAAGAAGGGTGTTATAAGTTTGACGTGTGTATCTGTGTATCTGTGTATCTGTCTGTGGCATCGTAGCTCCTAAACTTATGAACCGATTTTAATTTAGTTTTTTTTTGTTTGAAAGGTGGCTTAATCGAGAGTGTTCTTAGCTATAATCCATGAAAATCGGTTCAGCCGTTTGAAAGTTATCAGCTCTTTTCTAGTTACTGTAACCTTCACTTGTCGGGGGTGTTATAAATTTTTAATTTACACTTGTTTGTGATGTAACCACAAATTCATGGTTTTCGGATTTTTCCCTTTACTTGTGCTATAAGACATACCTACTAGCCAAATTTTATGATTCTAGGTCAATAGAAAGTACCCTATAGATTTTTCTTGACAGACACGACAGACCGACATACAGACAGACTGACAACAAAGTGATCCTACAAGGGTTCCAATTTTGCTTTTAAGGTACGGAACCCTAAAAAATTATCAATTGAAACAATTTCAGACGCGATAGCTACCTACAGAGAACGTTTGTCTGAAAATCGCTCGTCAAGTGCAGAGTTTACAATGTTGTGCCATTGTTCGCACTTCGTGGACACGAATTTAAATTAAAAAAGTTTTCCCAAGCGCCCGCACCTCCGTCCTCCGCCCGCAACTCTGCCTCTATTACGAAACTTGTGACTATCGCATTGCGAGTAGGTATATCGCGGTTTTATATTCATTTACCTACTAGCTGATGCCCGCGACTTCGATCGCGTGGATTAGGCTTTTTAAAAATCCCGTGGGAACTCTTTAATTTTCCGGGATAAAAAGTAGCCTATGTGCTAATCCAGGGTATAATTTATCTCCATTCTAAACAGCCCAATCCGTCCAGTAGTTTTTGCGTGAAGGAGTAACAAACATACACACATAATATTAGTGTGATTTGATGTGAAGTGTGATATGGCGACAGTACGCCGCGAAACTGGCCTTTATTCGTCATCACCAGTTCTAGTGGTCGTAGACTTAGCTTACTGGTGGTGTTAGACATGGGGGATTTTGTTATGGGGGGCCATGGGAGGGGGGACGAGGCAGGGTATGTTGGTGGGCGTGGATGATTATCACGCGTCTCTTCCGTGTGAGACTAATAGCAATTAAAAAATAATAAATTAAGTATGTTTTTTTTAATAATTGTATATCCGCCGTCGCGTCGGTAAGCTACCGGCTTTCGCAAATGTTGACACAGCTCTGTATTGCTGACCAGACACCGCGCTGCTTTTTACGGAGAGCCCTATGCAACTCAAGTCGTTGCATAGGTATAAGTTTTACTAATTAGTAAAAAGAGGCTCGTCAAGTCGTTGCATATATAGGGCTTAACATAGGCATAGAGCAATTGCTCTATTATCAAAAATATTAAACGTACTTAGAACACGTTTTTTTAAGACGAAACGGCGATAGGTACTTTTCGAATTAGAAACGATTCTAAGTTCATATAAATCTTATAATTGGTGTTAAAATCCGCCTTCAAAACTTACAAGAGGCAATGTTTTTCAAACTTGTGATGTGTATTCAGTTGGCACTCTACGCCTATTTGAAAAGTCGGTAAGCCACCAGCTTGCGCAAATGTTGACACGGTTCTATATTGCATGCCAGACACGATAGCTGCTTTTTGTGGAGTGCCCTGGTATGCGACGACTTTGCGAGCCTCGAGGTTTTATTACTTGCTCCTTTGCCTCGTTAGTTGAGTTGCCAGCTTATTTAGCTGCAGTCCGTGACGTCCTGGGTTCGAGTCCCGGATCAGGCCAAAGTTATTCGATTTTGCTTTCAAGGAATTCTCTGTAGCAAGTAGCAACTCGAAGTCGGCAAGCCGGCGGTTACATGCCATATTGCCCACATGCCTCGAATAGCTCGGAATAAAATTGTTTATTACATTTTTTTTTAAACTTTAGCACTGCAAGGCACACGATGAACTAATAGTACGGCGAAAAATCGTAATTAAATACGATGGACTTTTGATTTATATATTACAGCAAAGTATCGCAAATTTCCACAAAAAATATATCATAAAACTGTGTTAAGTATCCACGAAAATTATAAGTCCATGGCGTCGCGTCCACGTATACTTTTGTGACGCATCGTCAGTCGTCACACGTATTGTGTAAACGCTTGAGTATCGTCCACGTAGACTTTTGTGACGTCAGTCATCTTACCACAGTAAGCGCTTGAGTATATCATGCCCATAAGATATGATCCAGCAACTACATTATTTTCACACTACAATTTGAAAGAAAAACTTCGCGTTTGAAGTAATACAGCGGCTTAATCACCGCGCTGTCTGCTGCGCCGCTCCATACAGCAATGATTGATAGCTCCATTCCAGTTCTGCATCCTACATTTGGAAGGAGAACATTTCTCATATTTTCGGCAATCTGCCAGCGCTTAGGTACGCTATAACTCTGGGGCACCTTTTGCCCCGACAGAGCCGTAGTCAGGAAGAGGATTCGGAGGGGCTCATACCACTTAGTAGATTTATTTTATGTATTACTTGTTGATGCCCTCGACTTCATCTGCGTGGATTTAGGTTTCCCGAAATCCCGTGGGTACTCTTTGATTTTCCGGGATGAAAAGTAGCTTATGTGCTAATTCAGGATATTATATTTTATTTCTATTCCAAACAGGCAAATCCGTCGGGTAGTTTTTGCATGAAGGAATAACAAACATACACATACCTACATACAAACTTTTGCCTTTATAATATTAGTGTGATGATTCCACCACTAAACAACAATATTAATAAGTGATATGAAGTAGCTTTACCAGGCACGAAACCCTTAAAGTTTCTACTGTTTACTTTACCTTGTTAGACCTGAAATAAATAGTAAAATTATTGAGAATAACATAACTCAGCAATAAAATATAGATTAATTTTATTTGTATGCGTCGTGCAGATTACACGTGATTATACTTTTATTCCACTTTCACATATTTTGCAATTGTATCGTCACATATCGATATCATCAAGCGTCACCGCAGAGTGCATAGAGGTGAGAAAGGGAATCTTGGTTTTGCGTTCTAGATGCAAGAGTTTGGGTTGGACGTTGACGAGTCAGGATCAGGACTTTTCTTATTTTGTATGAGAATTTTTAATAGTATTACAACACATGATCAACGTGTTTAATGTGACCTAGTCGGTCTTTGTTTAGCTAAAAGTACGACTATATAAATTCAAAATGTATCAATTACTAAGGTAGGTTTCTACTCTACATCTAAGGTCTTGGAATTGAATCTTAATCCTACAGATCTTTATCTAACGTAAGGCTTATAGCTTTGTTTTAAACCAAATATTTTGAATAGGCTTAAACTCCCATTTACCCCCCTCCTAGCTACGGCCCACCCCAAGCTCATATTAATGCAATCATTTATAATAAAAGATGGCAAGCAATTACTCGATCCTAATTTTCCCGCAAAAAAATCCGCATCCCGCGTTAATTAATATTGACGGCCCTCAGTTTGATTAAGTCCTGGAGGTAATAAAAAATCGGTCCAAGGTGTCAACAAAAACCGTCCGTCGGCGCCGCAAACGAATTGATTCAATGCAATCAATTTTTTCGCCCTTTCCCTTGAATGTAGGGTTGCCAAGTGCCAACGCGGTAAAATTCGTCTCAGCTGATTAAGTATTTTATTGCATCGTATCTCTTAATGCTATGCTATGACGCGGGCTGTTGGGTATCTCTCTGAGGGACAAATAACGTAACGGGGAAATCCGTAGGCGAACCAGAGTGACACAGCGCAACCAACGAATAAAGGTGCCCACGCACTCGAACTGAACTGCGAACATATTCTCTCCAGCCGCGACGCGCGTACGTCACTGCCGCGCGTCGCGGCTGGAGAGAATATCGTGCGGGGCGCTGCCGCGACGCGCAGTTCCGCTGCAGTTCTGTTCGAGTGCGTGGGCACCTTTAGCCAGCTGAAGTGGCAATGTCTGCCGCAGACCCGATGGCTACAGGGGCAGAAGTCTTCTGGGAGTGGAGACCGCGTATCAGCAAGCACAGTGTGGGATGACCTTCAATCCACTGGACTGACAATTTTAACAAGGTAGCGGAAAGTGGGTGGATCAGGAAGGCGGAGGATCGTGTGTGGTTGCACTCTCTTGGGAAGGCCTTTGTCCAGCAGTGGACGCAAACAGGCTGATTGATTGATTGATTGATTGATTGATATCTCGTAATTACTACCTAACCTATCTATTCTTTACACGTAAAGGAAACAGATTTAAAGACCAAAGTCTTCGAACAGTGCATGTTGGCAGTGATGATATTATTATTACGGAGTCGAGACATTGTCGCTAACTATCAGCTTCATAAGAAAGCTCAGAATTACTTAGCGGGTGATGAGGAGAAACCTATGCTCAGAGTTTCTCTATGTGATCAAATCAGAAATGAGGAGGTCCATTGGTGAAGCAGGGCAACCAACTCAGCGGGTTCGGAATCTGAAGAGGCTTCAGGGCACATACCTAGTTCGAAAAACTAATAGGTACACGTTGGGGTCCCAAGGTGCTGGAATAGAGTAATTTCTGCACGAAAATATTTTTAACCCCCGACCCAAAAAGAGGGGTGTTATAAGTTTGACGTGTGTATCTGTGTATCTGTGTGTCTGTGTATCTGTGTATCTGTCTGTGGCATCGTAGCGCCTAAACGAATGAACCGATTTTAATTTACTTTTTTTTGTTTGAAAGGTGGCTTGATCGAGAGTGTTCTTAGCTATAATTCAAAAAAATTGGTTCAGCCGTTTAAAAGTTATCAGCTATTTTTTAGTTTTCTTGTAGAAAAGAAGGTTAGATAACCCTTAGGTTCATAATATTCAAGTGTCAATTGACAAATGTCAAGCTGTCAAGATGAACGTTGCCTAGATATACATAATTATTTATTTGAAAATGATTTGTCGGGGGTGTTGAAAATTTTTAATTTACACTTGTTATGTTAAAAATTGAAAAATATTTGTCGTTTACACTTTGCAATGTCATTGATCGCTTTCCATAGAGCGTGACGTTAATAATAATAATAATGTTGAAAATTTCGAAAAATCATTTTTTTAGTTTATTTTCTTTAATGATGAATTCTCAATTGCAGCCCCACAAACTACCGTTATACAAAACATCACATCATTTTATTACTACAGTCCAAGACCCTATTTCAATTATATTTTTTTGGCAATCCTACTTGAACATGAGTTCTGTTCATTCACTCGGCTCTGATTAAATCGGTCAATCATTCGGTCTCGCTGTTCAGTTAACTAGAAAATTGGTAATTAGATGGTTTAAGGTGATAAAATTCTTTTACATTCCACATCTCGCTCATGGGTGTTCAAGAAAAATAATAAAGCCGCTTCCACACCAATAAAAATTTGCGTCGGTGTGTGGTATTCATCGTTGAATGCTATCTCATCTCGAATTGTCGCTCGCCGCTTGAGAAGGGTTTAAGTCATAATCTACCACGCTGGCCAACTGCGTAAACATCAAACACAGGTTTCCTCACGATATTTTCCTCCGCTATTAAAGCAAGTGATACTTAATTAAGTTAATGAATAATTACCTAATTGAGTTAATACTTAATAAAGTTAATAAGTGATACTTATGTTGTCTTAACTACTTGCCTATCACCTCTCTTAAATAGTACTAAGTATGGATTTTGAACTAAAAAGTTTTAGAGACAGATAACTACATTATCGCCGAGTACTGTAGGTCGGGTACTTGTTTTATCACGCTGAAGAAAAATACATAATTTATTATTATGATGATATATATAGTTGAGTGAATATAAACTAGAGCCCTTGATGCTTAAAATTGCATTACTATCCCGTATTCGTAATAAAAATCCTTTACTGTCACCATATAGCAACTTTTACGACTGACAGTATCAGAAACCAATAAAGATCTCTATCCTTCTAAACGGGTCGTCTGCTTGAATTGTAAATAATGGTGCTTATTTTCAAATCAATGGTTTCCTAGAGCAGTTCGCGAAAGAAAGTTATTATCTATTAAATGCTTTTAGATCGCTCAAGGGGAAAATGAACATGTTTTGTTATTACTTAGGAAAGGTAGCCCTAGTCGGTGATTAGTCTTTAATGGAACAAAAATAACGAATTCTGATATCATTGAATTGAAACTAGGTACCTACAAGCAAGACAGTAATTTCAGTTTAACAGTAATTTGATTTTATTTTAAAGTCGCAGGTAAATTGCCGTCCGTAGATAGATATTGTCCATCGTCTGCACAGGCCCTTACAAATGTTAGACGTATTCGTAGCACATTCGTAGCAAGCGTAGAGGATGGACGTCTAGATATAGTTTGTGTCAGGTAAAAAAGCCTGGATGACAGAAAATGGATTTGTTTGTGCATGGGTGTGTACTTTCCTAAAGTTGGGAAGCGAGGTTGACTGACAACCAAAAGTTCGACGGAACGGACACTCTTGCCATTGTGCTTCACTTTGTCCCGCCAAATACATTTTGATAAATAAATTATCCTATTTACTATTTACGGCTGTATAAACTTTTGTATTAGAAACTATAGTTAGTACCCCCAATTAAATGGTTTTGCAATTCCTGTACGAATTCTGATTTTCCGGGATAAAAGTATGCTGTGTTCGTCAGGATTCCAAACTAATGTTACGCCAAATTTCGTGAAGATCAGTTTAACAGCTGTGCCGAAAAAAGATTGTGCAGACAGACAGACAAACACACTTTTCTATTTATAATATTATGCTCCTAGGATATCAGGAATATCTAGCTATACCTCGTGGAAAATATACATGTTTTCCAGGAAAGTATTAGTATTTACTCGGTAGCTACGTTGTACGGCAACTTCCCCTGCCCGCATACTTAAGGCGGAAGAAAGAGGCCACCGCAGTGTTTAAGTTTGATAGAACTCGGCTCCAACACGGAAAACTGATCCAATGGATTTAGTTTGTTTACTTTTAACAAACTGGTAGGTAGTAGACCTGTACCCTAAGTATAAGTAGCATCGATGTTTTCCTTCGCCGTTAAAGCAAGTGATATTGTTTAACCTTAACTTTGGCGACAGACATATTTATAGTGTTCGAGTACCTACTTTGCAAGTTCCTGGAGTATCCAAGTAGAAAGCCTTTGAACGAAATGTAAACAAGGCGACATTTGCTTCCACTCTAACATTCCAATATACAAACATCATTATAGGCAGCTTTGAAGTTTAGCGTTTTGCTTGAAGAAATATTTTTATTTTAAGACTTATATCATGACTAGATGCCCGCGACTCCGTCCGCGTGGATTTAGATTTTTATAGATCCCGTGGGTACCTACTGTTTGATTTTCCGGGATAAAAAGTTGCCTTTTTCGATTACAGGGACGTAAGCTACTTCGGTACCTTTCATACAATTCGGTTAAGTGGATGGGTCTTTAGGAATCCCGCGGGAATCCTTTGATTTTCTGGGATAAAAAGTAGCCTATGTCCGTCCCCGGGATATAAGCTAACCCTGTACCAAATTTCGTCAGAATCGGTCACACTGTTGGGCCGTGAAAAGGTAGCAGACAAACACTTTCGCATTTATAATAATAGTATGGATGTAGCAAGACCTAGGATTTTCAAATCAGCCAGCTATTCCAAGCAATAACAAACGAATGAAAAGATAAGCGTTGAGATAGCTCAAATTTTCTGCAATTGAAATAAGGTTTGACGACTTTCCTGGCTCAGTAGCTCTGTGGGATAATGTGGGAGATAAGTAGTGGGAGGTCCCGCTGAAGTTTGTGTAGCTACGTGGATGAAGTCGCGGCCATATGCTAGTCTAAAATATAAATAAAAGGAAAAGGTTACTGACTGACTGAACTATTAACACACACCTCAAACTATTGGATGAGTCGGGCTGTTTGGCATGCAGATAGTGACGTAGATATCCACTAAGAAAGGATTGTTGAAAAAATCCCTACGGGTATAAAACAGAGGTTTGATATTTGAGTAGTCAACACAGACGAAGTCGCGGGCATAAACTAGGAAGTGTATAGTGGTGTGTGGCACGATGGATCAACGATAAAGCAGAAACTCGCTGGATAAGGAAAGAATGTGGTTCTTTGGGAAAACCCTATGTCAGAAATTATAGTTGGCTCTTAGTTGCCGTCACATTAAAGCTGCCCCAATCAACCGCTGATTTCATCCCCAGCGCATTCAAAAACAACGCTGCATTTAACAATGCAAATAAATTAATATTTTTACTGCGCCCAGAGATAATACAGTTATTTATTAAAAAAGCAATCGGGGCATTCGGGATTTCTTATTATTTATTTATTCTGTTCGTGCCAAATCCCGGGTGCGACGATTTGGCGCGAATTTATGTAATTTATTTTCCATCGAAAAGTCACTGTTTGTGTTACATCCACTGAAATGGACACATACAAGTACGCTGGAAGAGGTTATGCAAACTGGTAGTTATTTTTTGTGCAGATTTCAAGTGCCTCATGAAACCCTCACTGGGCGTACCGGGAATTAAAATTGATACTTTGTCAAATGGTGTTCAAGTTGACATTAAATTGAAGATATTTCATCAATAGTTCTTATCGGTAGGAAGGGCATTCCGAACCAGTGGTAAATTATTCTGAGGGTTTCAAAGCACTTGTAAAAATTTATTTGCATAAAAAGTTATTCTATGCAATTCTATTACTAACATATTATTTTAGTTCCGAATACGCTCACATGACGCTCACTGCTGCTATCAGTGTCGAAATGGCGAAAATCAATTTGCTTCAAAAACAGGTCGGCAATGACAGGTCTAGTGTGTATTAGGTAATAGAGGTCAGAGGTTACATCAAACTTGGAACGTTGTTTATTTTTTGATTTCATTTGGCTGTAAGCGACGTTAACTGGCAGGGAGGGATTTACGAATTTGTACGATTCCTGCACCCTTGCTGTGTAAGGGGTGACCATCATATGACATCAAACAGTAGATGTAATCGTTACTTAGGTGTTCCTCAAAGGTGTACCTACCTTTCCACGACCAAGTCAAATTTAGGGTGATATAGGCACTTAATTGATCTATCATCCATATCAATATTATAAATGCTCTTGTCTTTACTAGCTTTTCACGGCCCATTTGTTTATTTTTTTTACGAAATGCGACTTTATCCGCGTGGATTAAGGATTTTTAAAAAATCCCGTAGAAACTTTGTTTTTCCAGGATAAAAGGCATTCTGTATCCGTCCTTGGGATACAAGCTGTCTCTGTACTATATATTGTCATAATAGCTTTTTTTTTTTTCTTTAAATCTGGCTTTACTCTGATTAGCCAATGTCAAGTTTGTAGTTATTTTCAAGTTATTGAATCTATACAAGTATGGACTCCGTCTGTGCCAGCGCCCGCCGACATACGCGCGACGCCCCTTTAGAGTGCTTCCCAGTCAGTTCCACCACCAAAAAACACCAACTAACACAAAAACCAGCCACTCATAACAAAAAAAAAACACTCCAAACAAGCATAGCACGCGCGTCCGCAAACGCCATCACAGACGAAGTCCTCATAATAGCTTAAACGTGTGGGCTGTGAACAGCTAGCGTACCTATAGGCAGACAAACAGACACACTTTCGCATTTGTAATAAATAGGCTAGTATGGACCAGATGATGGGGCCCGCGCATTGAGGGTTTTTAGAAACCCCGTGGGAACTCTTTGTTTTGCCGGGATAAAAAGTAGTAGTGGTAGGTATCCACTAAGAAGTTTAAGAGAATCGGATACATTACATACGAAGCTTGCCACATTGTTTATAGTATTTGGCGTATATACGAGTAGGTAGGTATAAGTTATAATGAGATCGGAATAAAAAATACCTTTAGGAGCATAAACAACGGCTGAATAACTCAATCCGTGAGAAACAATGGAGCGCGCTCTGATGGGGGAAGACTCATAAAAACACCATTACAGCGAACGGCGGCGCCCTAACTGATCCCTGGGGAGCGCGTAAATGATGGGAAAAGACATAAATGAGCGGGGAAATACTAAATACTTGGGACAGGTGATTTGGGATTTGCAAAATAGACGATTTTTCTCACAATCACCTACCTACTGTTACAGTAATTTAGTGCAGTAAAGGGATGGTGAGTGGTGATATCGACATTTTAGATTAACTTAAAATTCAAGCTACGAGGGTTCCAAACGCGCTCTGGTGTGAAATGTAGATATGGCCACAGAAAACTCAGCCGACTATTTTTTAGTTATTATCAATGTAGGTACACAAAATACATACGAGTATAAGTATCCTTACCTACTAATATTTAAGTATGCTAAAGTGTGTATGTTCGTTTGTCTGTCTTTCTGCCGTGTTCGGGACCTATCTGTTTAACTATTTTAAAGAAATTAGGTACAAACTTAGCTTGCATACCAGGGAAAAATATAGGCTACTTTTTATCCCGGAAAATCAGAAGATTCTCAAAAACCTAAATCCATGCGAATGAGGTCGCAATTACTATATACATAATTCACCAAAGCAGACAAATTTGTATGTTAGGTACAATGCATGTGACTTGCGATATTGTACTGAAGATCACGTCAATCCGTTACTGCGTTGCGACATGATTGAAGAACAAATCAACAAACAAACACACTTTCGCATTTGTATATAGGTAATCGATGCAGGAAATCATAATTCTTACGACCCACATCAGTACCCATAGGTAACCCATGCCTCTCGGTATAAAAAATATAACCAATGTAACTATATAGATGTTATGTCAATCTTTATGTTGTTTAAATACAACTAAATTACTTCTCTCAGCTTCAGTGGGCATGCTTCCAGTCCAATCTTTACGCTTAGTTAGACGGGAAAGTGGAATACTAGTAATACATTTAAATGTTTAAACATGGCAAATATTCGTTTATACAAACGTACTAAGAACTTGTATATTTTGTCAGTAGAGATTTACCTAGCCAAAGCGTTGTACTAGCTGAGAGACTTTTTCATACACGACTAGCTAGCTCCAGTTTGACTCGGATGGATATCTGAAAATCTTTCTTGCTGGGTCTAAGGCATCGATGGTCTTAGGGCAGGCGAGCGTGGTGAATGATGACGAATCGAGTTGAAGCGTGACGAGTGGTGGCCATTAGTCACAGAGGTAGGGTCAAGTGGGGTTTCTTCTCATTAAAACCCCTTAGGTGATTTTCTTTAGCGCTTAGTAAAAGGCTCCAGAAACTTTAAAGAACGTGCGCCTTTGCCTGTCTTGCGCGACGCCCCTTGAGTTCAATCTTTTTTTAAATAAAAATAGCGAGCAAACGAGCAACCGGGTCACCGGATGTGATTACCGCCGCCCATATACATTTTCAGGAATTTGTTGGTCCGCCCCTTGAACAACCCCATGTTGTAATCTAAAGGGAACACCGCAGAAGGGAGTTGATTCCATAGTTTGCATGTGCGTGGAAAAAAGGATCTGGCGCAACGGGCGGTTGAAGTGCACCAGGCACCTAGGTGTTGAGTGTGAAATTGCTTGCGGTAGCGTGCGGTGCAGTTGTAGAAAATCTGGAGGATATCCTTGCCTGGCTTTATGCACTTTGCCGGAGGTAGAACAGCTTGAGCCAAAGTAAGCTGTTGGGAAGACCCAGGGTAGCCACACAGAGAGAGAAAAAGTGGATGGGTTGCGTGAAAGAGAATATGCTTATATAAGGGGTAGATGGTGCGTTGAGGGATGACAGAAGAGAGTGTAAAAAGAAGACATGTTGTGCTGACCCCAAGTAGCGTAGGATAAGGTCAGGAAGATGAAGAAGCCATCCAGATTCCAGAGCCCCATTCCACCCACACGAGACCCTACGGGTTTGTGCTGTATTTTGGTATATCAGTCAGTCTGTTTATCCCCTCAGGAGGATATTATTATGCATAGTAGTAACCGCACTGTCACGTCACAATTATATTAGTCCACATCTCTACCCGCCACAATGGGTCGTCAGCAACAAGTCCCGCATAATAGGGCCGTCCCGGGCTCGCCTGGGATTTGTCCGCGTGACGTCTGTGAGAGGATTTACTGAAACAGGGTCGCGCCCATCGCTCAACGCTAATCCTGGATTGCGGGTATATTGTGTATGGTAATTTAATTGGATAGATACATGTTCTATGTGATATAATTATAAGTATACCTCTGTGCACCTCTGTGCTTTAAACTCTTTAAAGCCAGGGTAAGCATTAAGGTATGAGCTTATTTTCTGGCAAGCCATAATGGAAAATAAGCGTTGATTTAGTACAACTAGGGTAGGCAGTACTTTTATACCTCTGTGAGCTGCAAATGTGCGAACTGTCGGACGTAACCTTGAGTCTGAGAGACAGATATCTCGCAAGACTATATCATGGCTGTGTACTCCTATCAGTTGCGGCTGTCAGCCATCATGTCTCGGAATAGGCTCTGCATCATATTATGGGCCAACATGCATACAAAACAGGGAGCTGAATTTGACCCAGGTCACAGCTGAAAATCAAAACATGGGGAAAATGGGGGATTTCAGTTCGCTCCTTGCCCATAAAACTATTGAGTTTCACATATTTCATAAATATATCATGTCCAAATGACTTATTAAAACGGTCCCTTAACATTAAAATATGATGTCACGTTGGATAGTCGTATACATCATGTCGCCTCTAGGGCAGACCTCAGCCAGGCATGGTAAAGTGAATAGATAACAAGCTTCATGTATTATTTATATTCCATGGAACGCTATAACATTTTTCATACTGTCACATCATATTTGAAATACCCTATTTTTAGGCTCCGACCTAAAGAACATAAATAATTTGATTTTGTTCAGACTTGAGCAACGAGACACATTTATATGTTACACTTCACACTAATATTATAAAGGCGAAAGTTTGTATGTGTGTGTGTGTGTGTATGTTTGTTACTCCTTCACGCAAAAACTACTGGACGGATTGGGCTGAAATTTAGAATGGAAATAGATTATACTCTGGATTAGCACATAGGCTACTTTTTATCCCGGAAAATCAAAGAGTTTCCACGGGATTTTTAAAAAAACTACATCCACGCGAACGAAGTCGCGGGCATCAGCTAGTAGGGACATAAATCTGTCGCGTTTCAAAGCACTAATTTTCATTGATTTTGATTTCATCCTACTGGCCGTCGACTACTTTTCGACCGACACTGTTTTTGGGTGTTCATGCACAGTCGTCTTGTCTTTCACAATATGTCGTTTACCAATTTTTTAAATCTTGTTGTATCGTCCACTCATATTATACAACAATATGTGCTGTCCAGCTAATGAGATGTTTTGTATCTAATGATTGTGCTGTCTTGTCGAAAAATTGAAGTCTCCTTACTCGGGTGTCTTCAGAAGTATTTATTTCAGCCTTTTCAGTATGTGCTGAGGCTGCTCCTGTTTGGCATTGGCTTTAAAGCAACTGGATTCACCTGTTCGTTGATTTTAGATGTTAAATATACTGATAGGGTTGTCATATCTGGTGAGTGGTGTCATATATGATGTCATATGCCTCGTCATCTTCGTCGCCACTGATGCCCATATTGGGAGTTGCCATTAGTGATATGCGTTTCATCGCCTTGTTTGTTCCTTCGCTTCACTTTTTGCAAGTTAGGTACCCATATAATGAAATAAAATTCTTATATTTAATTTGCTAAGACATGCGTATAACTTTAATAATTCCAAATGCCATGCCATTCCATACAATACTTCGTTTCAAAAACTTTTTCATCCATTTTAGTATCCACATTAAGCATTGAGAGAGGTTTCTATATTCATCCATTAAAGTTTAATATGGCATTAAAATTATTATAGGTGCTAAACTCCTGACCAAGTATTCCAATAACTGAACGAAATTTCGAAGGTAATCAGACGGATTCATCCAATCTTAGCCGTGATCCTTTTATCGCTTATGAATATTTCAGGTGGTACCAGGACCCTTAGTGCGAGCACATTTCGTCAATTTTGATAAATCTCGAGTACCTATTAAAATACGTCATATAACATCAGCGTAAAATGTATCTAAACTTTTAAAGCCCTGATTAAAATGTTGTATCGTCGTCTTCATCATGATCAACTCATCGCCCCGGCCGTCGGACTAATACTCCCCTTTCCCCTCCAACTAAGCGTAAAGCTTGTGCTAGGAGTAGGTACGACAATAGTGCAACGGGTGCGGTTTGAACCGCCGACCTTTCGGATTTCGGATACTCGAAACTCGAAATACTCGTAAATCTAAACTCGTATTAAGCCAATACTGACGCAAGGTGAGATCCTAATGATCGACTGCCTAAGCCGTCGATGTTGGTCCGACTTATACATATGTATCAGGTATCTGTTACAGAGAGGATATGCCTCCAACAAGATACAAATATGATTTCCCCGTAGAGCCAGAATAGATTCTGAGATACCTATTGTTTCCGTGTAAATCACCTATTGAGTTACGAGTATCTACGAGTGTAAAACTATCATAGTTTTGCAAAAAAAGATCTATCTACTGTTTGCCGTTTTAATCAATAGTTTCTAGTATTATCTAGATTCTACGACATATTATTTTGTGGACTTATTTTATTATTGTATTGTACTACACTGATCTGACTTTCAGAAACATTTTTATATAAGTCTAAAGCAGTTATTTAACGAGTCGCTTACACATTTCTGTAAAGACTTTTCAACGATTTGTTTACTTTTATATAACTTAGAAGAATTAGATATAAATATCACTAATCAGTTTATAAAAGCAGACTACGTGCTCAGAACATGGCCCCGGTCGTGTCCAGCGCGGTCTAATATAAAACATTCCTAAGTTCCGTTCAAATAATCTTTAAAACTGTAAACAAAAAGTAGTTTAATTTCCTGCGAACATAAAAGCCAGGCGTGCGGCTGTTAATAGAAGGATCTCGGCGGTTTGGATTCTGTTGAGTTTTTACTGCGTTCCAGTATAATTACTTTGAGTGTTTCGACTAACGCTGCAAAGTTACGACTAGGGGTGTCCGAAACAGGCTCACTGAAAGAAAGATAAGAATTATCATCATCATGATCAAGTCATGGTAGGCTCATTACAGAACCGGGTCTCCTCTCAGAATGGGAAGGAGTTGGCCATAATTTACCACACTGGCCGAGTGCAGATTGGCAGACCTTACACATTTTTGAGAACATTATGGAGAACTCTCATGGCATTTCCTCGCGATGTTTCACTCAATTAGCTACGAGTATATCTTATTAATTTTTAAGATATTTTTTTATTAAAAAAAATCAGGTACAAGTTAGCCCTTGACTGCAATCTCGCTTGGAGGTAAGTGATTATGCAGTCTAAGATGGAAGCGAGCTAACCTCATTGATTTTTAGAGGCGCCCCCCTAACCTGGAAGGCTAACTTTGCTTCGAAAAGTTAGAGTTGTTTGCCCGGGATGGAATCCCGGACCCCCAGAGTAGGGAGTTTAACCACTAAGCTCACAGCGTAAAATATGATGTAGTTCATTTTTATCTTTCGTTCACAAACAGCGAAGTCTATGCTTTCGAGCAGTATTTTGTAGAGAGACGAAGAGTCGTTAAAATTCTATGAAGTGGTGTTTCTTGTACTGTGGAAGTTTGTCTTCGGTATATAGTGAGAAATTTCACTGTGAATTATAATTAAACCCGCATTCGTTAAGAGTTCAACTTTGAAAAAGTATTTACTTCGAGTTAATTAGGTACTCTTCTCAACTGGTTTTAAATAATATGGTATAAGTAACGGCAAGTGCCCTAAAAAGCTTCGAGTTTCATTCATAAAAGAGGTCATTAAAATTTATTAAAAGATTTTGATTAGATTCCCATTTTCTTCAAATCGTTATTATGGTTTCTTAGACCAGAAATCTCTATTTCTTAAAGTTTTACTTTTCACCTCACAGATAACTATAAAAAGCTCCACGGCGTAGAAGCTTTCGTAGCAACCGGTGAACTTGTTTATAGGAATCGAAAGAAAAAGGAAACGTTTTAAATTGTGTTTTTAGGAAATGTTACGTTTCGTATTCTTAAGAAAAGTCTTTAACGATAGTAATATTTCTGTCTAACTACTAGCTTTTCACGGCTATCTATTTGAAAATTTTGATAAAAGTTTGTAGAGAGATAGCTTTCACCCCAGGAAGTGACATACTTTTTGTCCCAGAAAATCAAAGAGTATACAGGATAGCCCGTAGAGTATAAGTCTTAGAAGTAATTGTTAATAGTATGTAGATATAGTTTTAAGTGTTAGAATAAGATAGAATAGACCTACCAGAGCCACATGGTCGCACTAGTGACCCAGCTCTTTAAATGAGAGAAAAAAAAAACAAAGCTAACCTAAATCCACACGGATAAAGTCACGGGCGTGATCTATTTGGTGCCGAGATAGTATCCTGGAAACGGGTATAAGCAAATTTTTATCCCAGCAAATCAAAGAGTTCCCACGGAGATTTGAAAAAAAAATTAAATCTACATGGATGAAGTCGTGGTATAGTTACTATACTAACTAGGAAGGAAACATCACATTAAAAGACGTTAAGTATCAGCTCTAATCTGTATGCAACTTTTATAACGAGAGAACTTTTTGCGTTGCCTTATCTGAATCAGTCAGGTTGGGGGAAGGTGGATAAAGCGTTTAGTTCGCTAATGAGTACTACAGAGCGCCTTATACCTCTCAAAGGCATCGGGATAAGACATTTTATTCTTCCAGACTTTATTGTAACAAAATTACAAAGACAGAACATATGATACACTTAATTAAACAAAGGGCGACCTTATCACTAGAGTGATCTCTCCCCGGTAACCCATACTACTATGTATTCAATTACTAAAATACTAATACATGTACAATGTATAAGTAATTGTCCCCTTTTGTAATTGAATTAGATTTATCATCATATTATCACTGTTGAGTTATTTATAGGGCCATGGTAGATATGATGCTTTTCGAATCAACGTTCGGTTATTTTACGTCTGCATCGATGCTACATTCCGTTTTGATGACTTTCTGCGTTCAATTGCTGTATTTAAATAATAAATGAACTCTGTTTGATCGCTGCGACTGGATATGTATGCACGGTAGAGCGCTCAATCGTGGCATCAAATTTCCGAAAAGCAACTGAATCGCCGATCGCTGATGTTAAAAGCATCGTGTCTGCTATGGCCTTTAACGAATAAAAAACTTTAAACATACGATGGAGGACGATATCAAACGAGTTGTAGGAAGCTGCTGGGTTCAGGCGGCGAAAGACTGTGGCATGTGGAAATCCCTAAAAGAAAGTTATATACAGCAGTGGACGTGTATCAGTTTGTGATGCCACGATGTACGTATTATATGTAGATAAGTAAGTTTTTTTTAAACCACAGAATGGTTCTTACTTAATAATACCAACTTCTCTATTTGGATTTTCAGGATTTCCATCGGAGCGAGGGCGGGTCATGATGTGCTACGTAGGAGGCGGCGGAGATTGCTACGCCAGGCCTACGCATACGTAGCCCTTGCGGTGTTCGCAATCATAAATGGATTTTTTTTCTCCTTCATTTTCCTTCGCCGAGGGTTATGCGATTATCAGTATATTGTACGAATGATTAGATTTTGATTAAATTGTTGTCGTTGGCTTCATCTCGCGGGATGTTATATAATTACAATTTATATATGAAGGACTTTTATTAACTTGGTATCAAACAAAAGGTAGGTATATAAAGTATTCCAGTTTTCCGAAAAAATGTATTTTTACAATTATGAGTCTATGTCCGTTCATTCACGTTCTGCACAGAAATTAAGTTGGTATGGGTCATATTATGCCCATCCATATTATCTAAATATATATAACTAAGCTGACTGACTAACTGAATGATCTATCAACGTACAGCTCAAACTACTGGACGAGCTTCAGGCTGAAATTTGGCATGAAGATAGCTATTATGTAGTCATCTACTAAGAAAAGATTTTGAAAATTCTACCCCCCTAGGGGGTTAAATAAAGTAGAAGTTTAAAATTTGTGTAGTATTTTCTATTAGTCAGTTGTATTGAAATTCTAAGTGTTTTGAAAACTTTGCCCTTTGTACCGATAAGGAGGTAAGAATTCAGATTAGCGAGCCTCTACCACAATGTGAGATTAAAAGGCCGTTTACCTTTACCATGCCTTTTGTATTTCTAAAATCCATTTAGACAATCTGCCCCTTTTTTGTGCCGTTTCACGAGTGCTATTTCAAACGCTGCGGTGCTGCGAAACAGATGAGTCGAGAGTCCTAATTAATCAACTTAATCAATCGTAGAACTGATCTTAAAGACGGATATAATATATACGATACTTTTAATCACGGAAAATTAAAAATTCCACTGGATTTCAAAATAATAAAATCCACGATAGGCTGAAATTAAATCATACTGATTGGGAATGTACTAAAAACTCAATAGTTTTTTTCTCAAGTGAGTAGAAGTGTAGTTAGGTATGTTGCAGAATGACGCGTTTAGAAATCAGCTGTGTGACAGTGCCCTTAGCCCATACCCTTATCAGAATTGTTTCTTTGCGTTGTTTTGGTTCAATGATTAGAAATTCATTAGTTACTTTGTTCCTTTTCTTTTCTTTTTTAAGTTTATTGTTTGAGAAACTTCAAGAGACTTACGAAATGTTTTTTTTTACGAAACACAATGGCGGGACCTAATTCAACTAGCTTTCAAAGGTTCTTAAAACATTTAATTATCTTTTTTGCTACAGCAAAAAGCTTATTTTATAAAATATCACTACTAGCAACCCGCCCTGGCTTCGCACGTGTAGCTTATTACATTGTCATAGGGATCTCTAATATTTTGAGAAAAAAATATATAGCCTATATCAATCAAAAATAATGTAGCTTTCTAGTAGTGAAAGAATTTTCAAAATCAGTTCAGTAGTTACAGAGATTACTTCCTACAAACAAACTTACAAACTTTACCTCTTTATATACCTAATAGTGTAGAGTGTAGGTAGTTGTACGAGTAGATGAATGACTTCAACACTCTGACCAATTATTACACTGGATAGCGCTCGCTTTTGTACAAACTGGACGTCAATGTGTGACTCAAAAGTCGGTCAAAACAGGTAGGTTGGCAAGAAATTTAGTAAAAATCTAAATATGTAAAAGGAAAAGTAATTGACTGCCTGACTGATCTATCAACGTACAGTTCAAACTACTGAATCGAGTGCAATTGGTGATCCAAGCTTCAATATACTTAATTCGTAAATGCCCGAGTATTTTATCATTTACACAATCACCGTCACTATATCACTGTGTTGTAGGTACTGTGGGGTCTACATTTCTATGCGTGGTACTATATATAGTGGTTTACAACAATAATTAAAACAACCTCTTCAAGAAGACCCCAAATAAGTACTTCATTAAAACACAAAAGGGTTCTATTACAGGGCAAATTACAATTACGCTGAACCCAGTTGCTATAAAGGCGCGTTTACACGACTCGCCGCAATCTCTCCGTCGTATTCATTACGGGGGCTATTATTTGCACGTGCTTGTATCAAAGCCCGTTCGTAGCCGGCTCACGTCGCGATCCCTTTTAATTCTTTAATTTACAGACGCTTGAGTATAAACGCTATGTCTATTACATGTGAGCTACCAATGATTGCAATGCATTTGCTTAGGTACCGATCTTGAGGCTGATTTTAAAAATAAATGAAAAATTCCTATCTGATTTCTTAAAACCTAAATCTACGTATACACATTCACAAGAAACCGCTAGTCTTGATAAATTAAGAAAAGTAGAGTAGGTATACGCGATCTACGAACAAGTCCTTCTGTGGTTATTTGATGGAGCACTACATTGGGGAGGCTGTATAAATTCCGCCATCAATCCATCCCCCTGATTATCGCAAAAAGGCTACGTCACAATTAATGAATTGGGGATAAAATGGCGGATTACGTTGACGAGGCACTTTTTGAGAGACGCCTCGCGCTCCGCTTGGAGTTGAAAATAATAGTTACAGCGGGGATTCATGGCCACTGGAATACAATTATGGGGTCTATGTTCCTCGCATATTAAATTCAACAGGCATATTAAAACGTCTAGCCGTCTATAAGTAACTAATTCACAAGACTTATTTCAACGTGTAAGTGCTTGTAAGATCGGTAACTCGTCTCCAAAAAAAGGCGCAAAGCAATGTTAAGAAGAATCAGAAGAATAAAATAGTAAAGTAATAGTGAAGGAGGCCTGCATCTTTGAGAGTTCTCTATAATGTTCTCAAATGTGTGTGAAATTTGCTAATCCACACTTCACTAGGGTGGTTTACTATGGCAAAGTGAACTAGAGTGAAGAATCTCAGTTTAATCCTGAAATCAATAAATGTCAAATATTAGGCTAGAGGCACAGTTCTCGACAGCTTGTTACAAAACGTCGAGGCTCCGACGTCACTGGCAGTCTTCAAATGTTAGTTTCAAGTCATTTGACGCAGGTAGCCTTTTTGTAGCCCTATTTTTCCGTTTTTTTCCAACATCAATGATTTTACATCACAATTGCCTAATATTTGACATATCGTCGATTCAGAATTAATCCGAGAGTTCCCTCACTCTAGTTCACTCCGCTAGAGATGCACGTCACCCTCAGCCTACTATATATTTAGTAATCAAAGTTAGTAACCTATTTACATAGTTGCTTCATAGCCCGCCCAGCGTCAAATGGAGGTGACATTTGACGCCTGCCAGTGTAGGTGAAGCCTCGACGTTTTGTTACAAGTTCCCTAACTGTCGTGAACTGTGACTATGGCCAATCCTTCTCATTCTGAGAGGACATCCGTACTCCGTAATGAGCCGGCAATGGGATGATGAATAATGTTTTCAGGAAAACATGGTGATCTCATACACCAACGCCTATAGATCTCTATAACAGTTATATTAGCTTCTACACATAGCGTACTGTATAGATTAACTCTGCCGCTAGGTTGCTGGTTGGGTATAAATCAATTACCGGGTACAGAGCCGCCGGGACGGGCCCGGGCTGCGACGCGGCCGCCGCGGCGCAATCGTCTGTGCCTTTATTCTAATATTACTTGTGGAAGTAGTCGGTTTGGTCATTAAACCAACGGAAATACCGTCCGTCCGTCGGTCTGCCCAACCTTATCTTACCTGCCTTACCTTACCTTATTACCTTTCCACAACCCATGCTTTTAACTAATCTTACCTTTAACTTAATATCTTTCCTTAGTATCTTTTCACAACCCATCCTTTTAACTAATTCTGACATTTGGAACAGATAGCTTGTATCCTGGAGATGGCCAAAGGTTGCTTCGTATCCCCAAAAGTTAAAAAGTTTCCACGGGATTTTTGAAAATCTAAATATCATCTATTTCTAAATATATCTGGTTGCGGGTATCATCTGGTATACAAAATTTTAGAAGTTATAAAGCTCTGACGACGGGCGGACAGTGAACTTTACTAAAAACCGCTCGTTTCTGAGACCTAGCTTTGCTTGAGTCCTCATACACGAGCACGCTATTCCCATGGCCCCGCAGCTACCACTGATCACTCTGGTATTTACATAAAACCAATTACTGAGGTCACAAGCGAGCGCGCCGCGGCGCCAGGCGGCAGGCGATGTTCAAAATCAAAGCGCCAAATAAATCGACTACCAAATAAACAACCTTTTGAAGTGCCGTTTCAAAGGAAAAGCGTTCGAGAATATAAATAATTTCTTCAAGTTTTTTTATCTAAATTTGTATACCAGATGGATGCTAGCGACGCGGCCGCGGTCCGTGCGGATTTAGGTTTATTAAAAACAAGCTGATGCCCGCGACTTCGTTTGCGTGGATTTAGTTTAGTTAGGCGCGATGCTCGCCGGAGATGTTGAGGATGAGGAACGTGGAGAGGAAATCGCCCTTCCTGCGAGACCTGGCCTCCAAGAGGACCTGTGTAAGATGGACTCGGGGCGGTTCGTCGTTCACAATGTGGTCCTTGAGTTGTCCTGATCTGCTTCAAGGATGTCCACTGGCAGAGCAACGAGGAGTTGGCGGTCCCTTGTGCTCCGTCGTCAGCGTTGGGGTGGAATTTCGTGAAGTTTTTAGTCGGTAGGAGTCATAACCACTGCGCTCCCCGTGGCCGGTGGTATCCATGATGGATTTTCCTCACGGAAAAAAAGCCCTAGCTTTGGGCCGAATCTTGACTCGTGTATAACCATAAACCTAAACCGCTTTGAACGGTGATAAACTTAAACTTAATATTTTTACCTGTAAGACAATAATTGTATAACACTCCTAGTTCATAATTATATACTGTGTCCAATCCGAAAACACAGAGCCACGTATGTCAATGGACCTCACCCGTTATAAATCCGTATTTCGCCGACATTTCACAGACAGAGGGTTGTTTGTTAACAGTTTGTCGCCACTCGCCGGCGACTTCGCTCCGACGCGCGACGCCAATCAAACGGATTGACGGACGCTGACTTATCGACAGGGTTTGGAAGTTTCCCAACTTCCAAACCCTGTCGTTATTTTTCCGCTTTCCGGCCAAACGTGGAACGTCACTGAGTTATCGATGGAATGGATGAAATGTAATTATCATTTGCTGTGTGTCGCTGGAATTGTCTTGTGTAACTTTTCAAGTTAACGTTAACTGTACCTCCGGGGTCTGAACGGCCGGGGGTCAGGGCGACAGGTTGAGGAAACGGCGGACTATTCTAGCCAAGTCTAGCAAGACCGCTTTTTGCATCCTGGCTGCGAGCGAACTGCCACGGAACCCCAGTCGCCTCGGATGGTGAGCGGGGCTGACTGGGATCAACCCATTAGCAGATATTACGATTATTATTGTTATCATAAATAAGTTGTATATAAAAGCTGCGTGTGCGGAACATCGAGCGCCGCAATAAATGCTAATTGTATCTGCGGAGGGCCGGAACAAGCACAATTTCGCCCAACAAAATACCTAGGCACTGCGAAAATTGTCACGAGCAATTTCGCAATCATTTTATTTCTGCATACACAATTCGTCATGCGTAACAAACAAATATAAGCATAATTAATGAGTGGATATAATTTTCTGTTAAACTGCGGAATCATCACGATATAATTTATATAGGTAACCTACTGGGGATGTTCAATGGGTGGACATAATAGGTTACCTTTTCTTCAATTGACACCACAGGAGGAAGTTAGCACGATATAATTGCAATAGGTAATTGTAGTAGATAATTTGTTGAGTTTAAGATATCTATTCTTGTTGCAGCATTGCTTTTCTACATCTATCTATCTCGACTAGGTAATATTAAAAATGGTCGGTCTGCTATTTTTAGGCTTCTATATCTTAAGAGAAAAAAGGAACCCTGGTAGGATCTGACTATCTGTCGTGTCTGCATGATCCGTCAAGGAAATGAAAACTTAAAGGGTTGTACCTTTGACCTAGAATCATGAAATTTGGCAAGTAGGAATATCTTATAGCACAAGTAAAAGGAAAATCCGAAAACCGTGAATTTGTGGTTACATTACAAACAAATTAAAAAGTGTTGTATATAGTACGATGGTACGGAATCCTTCGTGTGCGAGTCCGAATCGTACTTGGCCGGTTTTTCACGACTCAACCATTGACCCGACTGGACGATTAGCACATATATAATAGATACAGTTTGCATCTTGGAAACGGATTTTTTTATCTTAAAAAAAAATCAAAAAAATTCCAACTGGATTTTTAAAACTTAATCTACGCGGACGAAATCACGGGCATCAGCTTGATTTCCAATAAAGCACCATCCGTGAAACATCGAGAGCAATTTTGCAATTTCGCAATAATTTAAAAATTTCCGCATTTCCGCATACACAACTCGTGATGCGAAACAAACAATTGACACATACTCGTGAGCGTAATTCACGCGCGCCCATAATTTTCTGTTAAAATGCAATTTACAAGTGGGAAATTTCTGTTCTCGTGTCCTCATTAATTATTATTTTTCGACGGGCCGGCGCGTAATCACCGCTTTATTACCATCAGGGCCTGTCAATGTTAGCCCGAGAGCTGGAAGGAAAGTTTCAGGCCAACCACCGTAGTGTATCGGCCACGGTGGTTTATACCTACCTACTATGTGGGCGTGATAAGCCAATCACGTCTGACATAAATTTATGAAGATCTCTGATCAATGACTGTTAGAATATTATGTAGTAACACAGAATTTGTAGTACAAACAGCGACAAAGTTAAGTATGCACCCGCCATCCAGTGTAAACGACTATGGACGGGTGCAAACAGCTTTATCGTTGACTCTACATAGTGGTGACCAGGCTTTCAGGCAGGTGAGTTTCTTTCTGAATAAAACCGCAATGTCGGACGGACAGTCACAAAAAAGTGACCTACTGTTTTTCTCTGATGTTTGTTTGCATTTTTAAAGAGCTAGAGTTCAAGCCGCCATTGCAACTTCAGATTAAAATGGAATATTTTTTTTATCACTGTACCTATTTTTCACCCATTCATATTTTTTAAGCCCCGACCCAAAAAGTGTTATAAGTTTGACGTGTGTATCTGTGTGTATGTCTGTGGCATCGTAGCTCCGAAGCTAATGAACCTATTTTAATTAAGTTTTTTTTTGTTTGAAAGGTGGCTTGATCGAGAATGTTCTTAGCTATAATCCAAGAAAATCGGTTCAGCCGTTTGAAAGTTATCAGCTCTTTTCTAATTACTGTAACGTTCACTTGTGGGGGGTGTTATAAATTTTTAATTTACACTATTGTTCATAGCTGTTACAAATGACGAGTCTGGGTCAATTTCATGCATCTCCTTTGCTACGGGCTCTCGGGTCATTTATTTCCATCACAAGTTGTCAATGTAACGACTGAGGCGTGGACACCGGGCAAACATTGCGCGAATACATAATTGGCTGTTTGTAAATACTATCTCTTTTAATTAGCCAACAATACAATACCAGGGCACTTTAATTTGTGTTCGATATTTGTAAAATATAATTATTATTGTTTATTGAACTGAAAATCAGAATATAATAAACCAGTGTACACATCTGTTCGTTGGATTTAGGGGATCACGAGGACCTGAGTTTGAGTCTTGGGTCGGAATACAAAATAAGTTAAATATTTGGTTTTTCTGTCAAGAAATAGTAATCGCAACGCGCAAGTAATCCCGCTCGAATTTGATTTTTTTCTCAAAAATTAATTAGAAAACAATTGCGTAACTAGGTTAACTTTTAAGGGATTAAAAATAAACAGTTTTCACTACAAAAATACTTATTTAGCAGATACAAACTTAGATATTAGTCAACATAAAACTAGGGCATTCATAATAAAATACTCAAAAGTAAAATAACAATAAAGCATTTTGAAATTAAATCTAAAATTAAAACTAAAACTATTTTTCAATCACTTCATAACTAATTGATTGAATTTAACTGAGGAATTAAGCTTTAACAGTTTTGGGAATCTGTCAAAATGTTATTCGTCAGGAGTTTGCTAACTTGGTTTTCACACAAAAAGTGACATTTTAAATTAGGTATTTGTGAACCGAACTTTACGACTTATAGTGAATTAGTAGTAGCAGCTAGTTTTAGACGTTATCAATTATCACGACGCTCTTAATTAACTCCCGGGACCAAGTTCTGCGGTCATTAAGCAAGGCTTATGGAATAAAGTTCATTCCATTAGGCTTTCACTGCCAAGTCGAGAAACTAATTCTAATACTTAATGGTATCTTACTCAGTCGATAGGAAATTAATCTTCTAACTTTACGATCTTTCTTCTAAAGTTGTGTATTTTGCTTGCATTGAATACATTGACTTATAATAATAGGTGTAGAGGGCTTATAACTAAAAATATGACATTGCTCAAGTGGCTTGGTTTGCACACATATTATAAGTAATGTACACAATAATAATATAAACGGTTTCTTATAACGAAATGTAGAAAAATGTTTTATAATACTTAACAACCACTTCAGTTAATGACGATTGCAAAATATGTATACCTCTTATCATCCAAAATAAATTTGAAAATATTCGAATTTTTCAATGCAAGGATTTTTCCATAAATCACACAAACTCTGAAACATTACACTCTTTTTCAGAGCAGTCGTGTAAAAAGCGATTGGTGTAAGGGGCCATGACTCTCAGAAATAAGGATTACGGTGCAGAGAGAAAAAGAGAGAGAGTTAAGAAGACAAACTTTGATTTTATGGTTAACTAGGTCTTCATATACCTACCTAAAGCATAATATTTACCTACCTTTGTAAAACAGTTTATGAAAAGCAAGTTTTCCGATTAGCCCGAGCGGACTTCATTAAAAACTTTCTAGTCTTTGAAGCTGTTAAAAAGAATACACTAACCGAATAGGTTCATTAAAATTGCTTGCTTTACTTATTCAGTGTAATTATAGGTTTTAAGGGGACAAAATAAACTGAAATTCGGCTTGAAAAAGCGATATTTCATTTTATTAAATGGACAGACGACAAAAATATAACACATTTTTTGAGACATTCGGTAATAATTTATTTGAAGGCTTAAAAACCCATTGGCTGATTAACACAAAAGCGTTTGAAAATAGCCTAGTGGTATTTTAGTTGACCTTCTTTTCAGGGGGTCATGGTTCGATCCCGGGCACGCACTTCTGATTATTCGTATTTATATGCGTTTTAGTACGAGTAATAAGCTGGTTTCAGCAACCAATTTGATTTTCCGGGATAAAAAGTTGTCCATGTCAATTTCCGGGATGCAAGCTACCTCTGTACCTTTCATATAAATCGGTTAAACGAATGGGCCTTTAAGAATCCCGTGAAAACTCTTTGATTTTCCGTGATAAAAAGTAGCATATGTCCTTCCCCGGGATGTAAGCTAACTCTGTGCTCATCAAAATCGGTTAAACTGTTGGGCTGTGAAAAGCTAGCAGACGGACAGACACACTTATTTTCGCATTTATAATATTAGTATGGAAGTATGGATTAAGTGGTTAACTGAGATTAAACATGATGTTAATGACAAACTTTCCTTTTATTCAGAGTTTAATCGAGTCCAGAGACTACCAGCGAGTCGAGCCAACAGCGATAAGCCAATTATTGCAGTTAGCACTTTCTTTGGCTCCAACTTTAAAGTTGGATCTACACTTGCCACAGATTGCAGGTGGTTCCTTAAACCCTTGCCTATTAAATTCCGTTTTTCTTTATAAAATAAACGTTTTCCTTCCTTTTATTTCTTCTTTTTCTTGACAGTATATTATATAGAATATATTAATAGAATATCACTTGCTTTAGCGGCGAAGGAAAACATCGTGCGGAAACCTGCAAGTCTGTAAGTTCTCCATAATATTTTCAAAGATAAGTATGCGAAGACTCTATCAATCCACACTTGACCAGCGTGGTGGACTATGTCCTAAATGGCATTCTTAGAGGAGATCCGTGATCAGTAGTGGGCCAGCGATGGGTTCAGATGACGACAATGATGACGATTGATGATCTTCTAGGCAAGTGTGCTCCATTTTAGGCTGCATTTTCACGTGCCAGTAGTTCTAATTGCAGTCAAGCGCTAGTCTAAGAATTAAAAAAAAATAAGGATGATACTGATAGTGGATTGTATCGGAAGGAGTACGGTCGAATACTCCGACTTTTCGCTGTGGAAAATAAGTTCACTCAGGAGTAAAAATAACGGAACTCGTAATTGGATGGCTCGACGTAAGCCTTCTTAAGAAGTTTAACTTTGGTTCAGTTCACTTTATAAACATGCTTTAAATACAATCGGAGTTAGGCGCATCTTAGTTGTAGGTACAACAGCCAAGATGCGGTTAACAGTTTTATTTATTTCACAGATTTATTAATTTTTTTAACAGTTTTGTTTGGCTTAATATAAAAATGCATATGGAATATAATAAATGCAAAAGTATGTTTATATGTTTATATCTAACGTTGGCTGTTGTTTTCAAGAAGTCCATGCAAAGTTTGACAAATAAAAATGTCGCTGTGTAACTTTCCGATAGATTACAGATAGATTGAATATAGAAAACAGACGTGTATTTAAAAATATATCTTAAGAGGATCGTCTAGTTGTAAAATTTCATAAAATAGCGATAACGTTTTTCTCCCCGTAAATGTAGTCATATTTTCATAATTTTTGGAAATTTTGTAGATATAATTGAAGAACTACGTGTTTTAATTTTCTTAAAGCATAAAAAAAAACAAAGCGAGAACCTCCTCCATTTTGGAAGTTGGTTAGTTAGAATTAAAATAGCAAAAGCAAGAGTAATCTTAATGGTAAAGTAGTTATATAGATAGGTATTCTGTTAGTTTATCCATTTTAATTGCAGTGGTGGAGACTACAAAGTTTTTAATGAAGCCGTTCTCAGCTAATCATGGAAGTTGCCGCACAAAAACTGCTTTGCAAAGATAAATACACTGTCGATGCTTAGTGCAAAGCTAATGCGGAATTTTTAATACTCTACGAAATAGAGCAAAGAAAGAAAAAAAGGAAAAAAATGATTATTTACAATTACATTAGCACGAAAAGGAATAAAAAAGTAATAGTTGTCATATAATTAGGTAAATAATGACCCACAATGGAGGCGAATGGAATCTCAGTCAACTCTGTAAGAGATATTATTAATGGTAAAGATTTTCATAAAACGTCCCAACTTCCAACTTGAGTCGCAAATCCAGTTTCAAAGGTCATCAAAACGGACAAAACTATTGAATTAAAGAGAAAATATTCGTACGAAACTATTCTCATCTTATTGTCCCTACATCCCGAAGCTAATTCAGATTAATCAACCCGTGGAAATTCTAGTGCCGGTTCAGAAGTCAAAGAAGAATCCGGCAAGTTTGCCGGGTTGCTAATCGAACGGATTCCGGACGACAGCGATCCTGTCCGGGCCGGAATGTCGATAGTCCCACGTAATTAAAACTGCCGTCTTTTAAGAGATCTCACCACCTGCCTGGATAGTCTAAGAGCTAGGTTTTATTTTTCTACTAGATGATGCCCGCGACTCCGTCCGCGTGGATTTAGGGTTTTTTAAAATACCGTGGACACTCTTTGCTTTTCCGGGATAAAAAGTTGCCGAAGTCAATTTCCGGGACGTAAGTTACCCTTGTATTTCATATAAACCGATTTAACGGATAGACCCTTAAGGATCCCGTAGGAACTCTTTGATTTTCCGGGATAAAAAGTAGCCTATGTCCGTTCCCGGGATGGATGTAAACTAACTCTGTACTCACTAAAATCGGTTCAGCGGTTGAGCCGTGAACATTATGTCTGCGACTAAAAGACAGGGCTGATTTGACGGATATCTCTTAGACCATTCGTCGCCATGTTAGACAGCGTTGCTCAAGGAATTCGGCTCTGCCTCACCTGGGCATAGTTCCCAACTTTATTTGTATTAGTTGAAGATACGGCGCGACGTGAATTTGTGTAGATTACTACCATTTTCAACTGCTTTCAAACACAGGAATACGTGAAGGTTTTGTCATTATGGGTACTGACGTACAGGTAGGTACATCATCTGAACATGTTTTCATTATGGGTACAGTCTGGTTGGAGTTGGTTTTAATAACCTCATTTATTAATTGGCAATATTGTGTAAATAGGTATACCACATGCCCACTAGGTATACCTACTACCTTTTCTGTAAGTGTGAGATCCATATTTGACTACGCCACCATGTGAGATTGCTGTGAAGGGCTAACTTTTATCTGTATAAATAAATAAAGAAACTTGACGTTCTGGACAATATTCTGCTTTTTATTAAGTATTCATTAAAAAAAACCGCTAAAATTATTTCAACAGGACAATTGGTTCATTCTGTCGCCGACCGTTTGTGAGCTTTTATCATGTCAAAATGATGTAGATAGTTGATTTTCAAACAATAACTATGAAACGTGAAAAAATTGCAAATTTTTACCGCGCGATTTGTCGCTACTGTAACCTTAACGCGTAGTTAGGTACGGGAAATAGTTTGACCTTGTTTACTTATATCACGCTTTCTTTTATCATGTAAAAGCTGGGTATGGATTCACCGAAATTCAGCCCCGGCGGGGATGAAACGGCTTGTCAAAGTTTGCGTGGAATTTATGGAAAAACACACCGATAAATTTTTCGGTAAGTAGGTTAGACAGTTTTGAACGTTGGTTTAAATTGTTTGTTACTTATTTTCTTCTAAAAACAAATCAAGTATGCCTGCAGTGTGTTTAGAAAAATGAACATAGGACCATTCTATAAGCTTTAAAGAACGGCGGAATAGGTAAACGTTTCTTTATGTTTAGGAAAAGCTACTACGATTTCCGGACTTCGTCTGTGTTGGTGTTAGCTGGCGGGCGTGCTCTGCTTTTTTGGAGTGTTTTATTTTGTTAAAACTGACTGACTGTATGTCGGCGAGCGCCGGCACAGACGGGGTCCATACTTGTATAGTTTAACTAACTTGTTACAAATAACTACAAACTTGACATTGGCTAATCTTTGTAAAGCTAGACGAGAGAAAAAAAAAGACTACGATTTCCAGCGCTATCTATACAAATGTAGTTTGGTACTCATTTGATTTATTAACCAATCAAACTCAATGAAATTTTTAGATACGACGTTTTAGAAACATTTTAATATCTGTCTGTAGTTTTCCCAATTTCTGTAAAAATGTGTAGTTTTATTACAGGCTCAAAGATTTATATATAAAATTGTAAGTTTGGTGAAGGTATAAAATATGGGCTTCATAAAAACTGCGTTACCTCGGCTCTTCCAAGTTAACTCGTTTCCATCTTAAGCTGCATCTTTACTTATCACCTGTTGAGATTGCAATCAGGAGCTACCTGTTCATTGAAAAAAAATCTTCAGATGTATAACAGGTTAAAAAAATTTATCAAGGTACTTATATTTTTCTTTATCTCTCTTCAAATAAATCAGGCATGGCAGTATTTTTTTCTCAACGCGACGTATAAAAGTTCGTGATCCCCAGAGCGCAGCAAGCGGGATACAGCCTCCCGGTGAATCTCTCGAGATGATTCTCAACATCAATCTAACAGTTGACACGAGTTTTTATCATATTTCCTCACTTATTGCGGTTTTTAGGGTCTCGCAGTAAAACAAGAAATCCTTATTCGTCCAGTCCGTCTGTCAGTTTGGCTGACGGATGTCTGTCTGTCTCATCAATGTGTGATATCATTTTAAATATAAACATTAGAGCTGTAAAATTTAGAACTCTATCAGCCCGTCTGTCTGTCTGGCTAACGTATATCTGTCAACTTTAAAAATAAACTAAGGTCTGTAAAGTTGTTCCATAAAGAGATAACTAGGTACCAATTGCATATAGGTATATGATAGTACCAGCCCATTATTTTTTTTGGTCAATTTCGAAGCAATTTTCGACCGTATGCGAAATAAGGGATTCGCAGAAAAACATGTCTGCTCGAAGATATATGGGTATGCAAGATCCGACATGATTTGTTTGTTTTTCTTTATTACTATCGGATCGGAGAGCTGAAATTGGTTTGGTTACTTCCTTTATGTATAAAGAATAATACCATAAGAGTAGTTTTTCAAGGAAATACCTAAAGTAGGTACATAGACTGTAACTCATGACTGTAACTATATTTTTAAATAAAGGTATTTATTGGGCTTGGTTTGATTAATAGTTATTTTAGTTTGTTGAATATCAAGTCTTATTGAGTACAATAAAGTGTAATCGGAGAGTCGGAACGAAAGTTTATATTATTTTATAGTATAATAGTAGGTAGATCTAGATACCTATCTATTACTATATCACGGCACGGCAATACTTGTTTGTTAAGTAGGTATTGCAAAAAAGATTTGTTGAATAAAAGCATCATAATATTTCAACAATTTTTTTTTTTATGAAATAAAATGCCCTACTTTCAATATTTATAAAGATCGAAGGTCCTTAATTATGAAGATCAACATCGAAGTCGATTAAAAATTCAATTACTGAACCTTCTCTCATTTTATTAAATTGCAAAGGGGTGGTGAATATTTTTTTAAAATTGGAAATAGGTACATAGACAAATTTTTCTTTACCGAGAAAATCGAATTTAGAAATCAGTAACCAAATATTTTGTTACTATGCCTAAGTTGTAACTTGTAACACATACCTACCTATTTAGAAAAGTGCCATCATACGGAATTTACATATAGGTACCTACTCTCGTATAACTTGTACATTTTTATAGCTTAAATCCATTTAATTAACTAACGAAATAATGTAACTGTAGTCTTTGCTAATTTAATTTTTCCTTTTCCGTTTAAATTTTTCTACTGTACGTTTTTCAGGTTAGAAAATAAGTTAAGCTGTAAAAGTTCCATTTGCTTCTGTCGCCTCAGCTACGTGATACAGGTAAATGAGCTAAGCTGTATGTAAAGCTGCATTTGCTCTTGTCACCTGTGTAAAATGAAGACATATCGTAACGCTTTATATCCGTGAGTAATTGTTAAAAATGCGGACCGCCCGCCAGATGGCGTGTCGGAGTTTTTGCTAAAAATTACAATAAGAACCGACGGAATACATTTTCATAACGTCCGCATGTCACTGACGCACAGGGTTTTTGATTTCCCTTTGCGGATTTGCGGCGAAATTGGCGTTGATGCTAAAAAAATAAATTTTTCAACTGTAATCTACTCAGCTAAAACATCTAGGTAATTATTTAATGTAAGTAATAAAAGTACACCTATTTCAACCACGAGCTTAGCACGCACGTAATTTTTCTGTTACCTACTTTTGCTGAGAAAATGTATGTCATGAAGTGAGTGTAGGATGTACCTATTCATTGAATTAAAGTAATAATAAATTTTATAACATTAATATTTTTTTCCAAATTTTATGCTCATTTTATGTAAAATCGCACGCTGTGTAATATTTGAATGTGCCTAGCTTAATAATCTTAAAATTGAACAACAAAGTAGGTCTACCTTTAATAAGAATTTACTGTAGAAACCTATTTTGAAAAATCCCGAAAATCTCTACATTTCTTGAATTTTAACACAAATCCCGGCTCGATTAGTATTTATAGGCGGAGTCATTAAACATCACACCTGAGAGTAGACACAGTACTCTCGTCAGATAAAAAATTGCCATTTCAGGCAAAGAACTGCAGTTCAACACATTCTAACGATGCAGCTTCCATGCCCCTGTGATCACGAAAATGTATGGCTCACACTATACATTTTCATAGTCACGCTTCGACCGTGACCCTTGAAAGTTTATCTTAACAAAAATATATTGTTACTCATTGCGGTACAAGACCATCAACATTTCATATTTATCACGTTGCAAATACTAGTTAGTGTGTATTTCCGTCTGCCTGTTTGTTTTAAACCATTAAATCTATTTTGATGGAATTTTACCGGAGTTCTCTTGCACAAGATGGACTTTTTAATGCAGAATTGTCTTATTCCTCCGAGAAAATAGGAATAGGATATGGATAATTTCGCGAGTTAAAGCTAAGTTGGTCATTTATATTTTTTGACCCAACGGTCCGCTACTTTGGCAGAGGACAATGTTGAAACAAAGAAATACCTTCATTTAAGCCAAAGCATTTTAACCAAAATAAAGGTAGTTTGTATTAGATTAATGTAACTTTACTTGTAAAATATTGCTTTGAGCATTTTAACGCGCCACAAACGGGTAAGCTTGTGATAGAATTCAAGTCCTCTCAGATAAGAGATATGGCGTCTCCCCATTGACTAGAGAGGTGCGTTATTTTTTTGGCGAAGTACATAAAAATCGGACCCCCAACCCTGGCGAGGTGCCGGCCGCGCGAATATTAAATAATTTATGTTCATTGTGTAAAGGTCCATTAGAGTGTATTCCCTATTCAACCTAAGCAGTAAACCCAATAAAACAATACAAACAACATAAAAACAAAACTTTTCTTAGTAGCTAAATTTTTGATTTATTTATCAAAGCTCCAGAATATTCTAAAAGTTATTACTTTGAGTATTTTAAAATATTTTCCACACCGTTTCAACCTAAGTAAATTCCTTTGCTGGTGTTCGTTATACAATACTGCCACTTATGTAAGTAAGTCAGTAAAATTCGTTTAAAGCGCAATCTGACGTCGAGTAAACTGAATATCAATGAAATACAGACCGTACTGCTTGAAGTTAAGGTTTTAAACACAAGAACAACAGAGACTCGTGCTATTTCGCTCATGATTCGCGACCAATTCAACAACCAATAGCGGACGGAGGGCTGCTATGATTGGCTGAGATATTTTCGCGCCATTTATAAAAATAAATATTTAAAGTAAAATAAAAACGGACTTCAATAACCACAAACACTGAAGTTGCCTTCAAACTACGGAAATATAATATAATATATAAATATCTACTTTTAAAAGTAGGGTGAGCGATATTTATATATTATATCATATTCCGTAGTTTGAAATCAACTTAAGAATTAAAAATAGTTTAATTTATACACCGAATATAATATTATGTATACAAGAATTAATGTAATTCTGTAGTAATATTTCTTGAAGCCGGCGCGGCGCCTATTATGAGCCACACGAACCGTTTATTCTTCAATTGTTTTGGGCCTCCACATTGGCAGCTCATTGGCACCGACTCCAAAAAATATTACTATAGAACTACATTAACTCTTGTATACATAATTATTAAAAAAAAACATACTTACAGTCAAATTGAAAACCTCCCTCTTTTTTTGAAGTCGGTTAAAATAAGATTACTTATAAAAGTGGTAGTAACTGCATAAATAAAAAATTTTGAACGAGTGTAGCACAGCCTGTGCCCGTGAGGCTACCATTCTGGCAATAATTTACTGGCCGTTGGCTTCTACTTTAGTTTAGCACCTAATAAATTTGATATAGAAATTATATCGCTCTCATTCGCCGCTGTGGCCATTTGAATTTAATTTAGATTACAAAATTTCACCAACAATGTTCCTGGTTTGAATTCTAATTGTTTTTTTGCTATAAATTATTATTATCTAACTGATACTTTCTTTAATTTGTTATTGAAACACGAAGAAAACAAATTACCGAACTTTTAAAATTAATGTTAGGGGTGTATGATATGAAAACCTATTGCCATGCCATTTTGTTTTTTTTTTTGTTATTTCAACTCTCTATCTATGAGGAACGGTTCATGAGATACATCCCACCGACAGACAGACGGACAGCGGAGTAAAAGGGTCCCGTTGGTAACCTTCGGGAACGGAATCCTAAGAAGGATTATATACCTAAGTAACAATAAAAATAACAAACACTCATACTTGACTTAACACCGTTATGAATACAGAGTTGTTAACAAAGCATTCAGTCTCGTTTACATAAGCGGCCGCGGCTCTACACCTCGTTTTTCATCGGGTTTTCTCACGCAAGAACAAGGTTTCAAAAGGACCAACAATGAACAACAGCATATTCTTATGAACCACGTTATTCGTACATTATTAAGACTTTAACATGACGCATTGAACAAAACCTCACTTACTACATAGGTTTTGAAATAATATTCGTGCTATAAATTCTATGCTGCTTCACTAAGTAAGAGAGTCAATTTCTTCATGATAAGTGTGTTAAATTAAATGTGCACTAATATAGGATACTTTTTATCCCAGGAAAACAAAACCAAGATTTTCCGAGATTAGAAAAAACATTAATCCACGCGGAAGTAGTCACGAAAGCTAGCGTAGAAATAAAAAATATTGGTACTATAGTACCCAGGCCGCACCCCGCTTCCCGCCCCTCTCGGATGCGGCGGGTGCCGGTTCGTTTTACCAGCCCCGCTCACCCCTTCAGTCCGTCCTGGTCGCTCGTGCCTGTGCGCAGGACAGCGGAGCCGCGTAAATTGTTCTCGTAGTCAATAATAGGTTGTTTTTTTCTATTTAATACAGTGTTTATCCACTTACACGGGTTTCTTTTATTACTTACCCTATAAGTGGCGCTCAACGTTGGGCCGTGTAAAGTGTTCAGACAGTTGGTTAATGGAAAAAACCCAACCACGACTAGAAAAATCGATAACTACGCAGTACTCACGAACATTCGAAGTGTTTATTATTATTCCTAGAATAGGTGTATAGACACTTATTACGAACAGTTTTGTGTGTGTGTTTTGTCAGTTCGGGCTCAAAAAAAAAAACAAACTGATCTAGTGCTTTACGGGTACGAGTGGATTGTAAGTGCTCACAGTTAGTCATCCTTAGTGCTTGGGTAGGTTACCTAGGTAGTGGGATAGGTGTGACGTTACAAGCCGTAAACCGGTGAACAGTGGCTATCAGTGAACATTACCTACGGCAAGGGCCGTGCAAACGCTTCGTGTAGGGAGTCTATTTATAGACGGCCCGTCGAACGTTACGTAGAAATAGGTACCTATTTGTCGGTGAACAGTCGGATGCCTACAGAGACGCTTTGTGTGATACTAGGTATTAGTACGTTATGGCTGCCTAGGACCGCGACGAACGTTTATTTAGGGTAACGACAGTGACACTTTGTGCTAACCTAGATTTAGGTATTAAGTTAGGGTACCTAGAAACCCGGAATACATCGTGTAGTGAATAAAACTTTTGAACTAAGGTGTTTCCGTGTTTAGGTATTAAGTTTAGTTTGGACTTGTTTTAAGAAAAAAACATTCAAGTTACTACGACGACGTGCGCGCGTACGTATGACTTAGATACCTAACCTCGCGTGGTTTAGGATCAGTGTCGAACTTTGTTGTTGCTAGGCGGCCTAGATAGGTAGCCTAGGTACCTAACGACGCTACTACTTTTGTGGTGCGTTAACTTCGCGAAAGTGCGTGTTGACTATAGGTATAGTGCGTAATAGACTTATGTGGACATGGTGCTAACACGGTCGCGTGCTAGTAGTGCTTCGCGTGGTACGCAGCAACCTGTCGCGGATACAATGCAGGCAGATGGAGGTGATTTATTCGTCGACGTGCGGACGACGACGCCGCCGCTGGCGGGCGCCGCCTCCGGCGACGCGCCCTCCCCGGCGCCGCAGCAAGTGTACGGGCGTGAGCCGCCTGACTTTGAGCAAATGGAACAGTTTGGGCAGGCTCCGCCCGGCGCCGCGTTACCATCACAACCGAGTACAGCCGAACCCGTGGTAATGACGAACCAACAACTAGCATTCATCATACAATCTTTACGGGCGCAGCCGCCTACGCAGGGCGCGCTGCCACCGTCAACGACTGTGAGTACAAACTTAGCTAAATGTACGGCGAGATACAATGGAGTCGCCGATGTTCTGGCGTTCATAGACTCTGTACAGATTTATAAGGAGTGTGTTGGCGTTAGCGACGAGATTGCCTTAAGAGGCCTGCCAATGCTACTGACGGACTTTGCAGCGACCTGGTGGCAGGGCGTTAAGCATTCAGTTTTGAGTTGGCAGGAAGCAATTAGCTTACTTCGGCAAACGTTTGGGCCACGCCTCCCGCCGCACAGAATTTATCGAGAGATATTCAGCCGGGAGCAACGGGAGGAGCGCACCGATGTCTTTGTGTGTAGAGTCAGAGCCCTTATTGCCCAGTTAGCTCCAAATACTCTACCTGAGAATCCAGTACAGCTCGATATGGTATATGGGCTACTCCATAAGAGAATTCGTGAGAAAATAGTAAGGACTGCCTTCACATCGTTCACTGAGCTGCTGCAACAAGCACGGGTAGTAGAGGAGGTCCTAGAGGAAGGGAGTGCGGTGACTCCCACTGGGAAAAATACATCTACATGTGCCTACCCGTCACCGTCTGCGGCACAGGCTTCAACCGCTCCACCAGCTTCTGATGTGAAACCAGAAAAAGCCTTACAGAGCAAGCCGAGACCACGGTGCTCTTTTTGTAAGATGTTCGGCCACGTTAAGGAGGACTGCCGCCGAATCAAGAACAAGCTCACTCCAGCTCCCGTCAAGAGTGAACCTGCCGCAGCAGCGTCGGAGCTGCGCCCAGCCATAACATGTTTTGGTTGCGGTGCACCCGGCGTTATACGATCCAATTGCAAGACGTGTAAAGAAAAGAACACTCCACCTCCGTCAACGACAGCGTTTCAATCAGTGTCCGTAGGTGAATTCGTGCTAAGCCCGCGTGTGCGTCCAATATTTAACATTGAAGTGTTCGGGGCTATAGGTACGGCACTGCTCGATACCGGTGCAAAGCAATCAGTTGCTAGTGATAGTTTAGCAAAGCATTTAAGGTCAAATGGCCAAGTGTTCAATAGTGTAGAAACTGAATTGCGTTTTGCGGACGGAAGTCAACGAGTCCAGGTTGTAGAGACGGCTTTAGTAAATGTAAAGGTGCAGGAAGTGGAGGTGACAACCCTTTTTATGGTCTTGCCTGGTGCTATAGACTCCCTATTAGGAATGAATTTTATTAGGGACGCTGGCATGGTACTTGATTTTCAAAAAAATAGGTTTTCGTTACGGTCGACAGAGTTCCATGAACTAATGTATGAAACCACTAACCACGCGGTGGTTAGTGCTGCGGTTACCCTTCGTGAAGGCGAAGGCACTCTCTTATCACCAGCTGATAAAGAGCAATTGAGTAGGCTATTAGAAGAGAATGAAGAAATCTTTGGTGCAGGGGGAGGGCCGACGCCCTTTGCTATGCATAGGATCGATACAGGGAACGCCGCGCCCATTTCAACCCCACCGTATCGGGTTACCCCCGCAAAGAAAGAAATAATAAGAGCGGAAATTGATAAGATGCTAGAACTTGATGTTATCGAGGAAGCTGAGTCCGAGTGGACCTCACCTGTGGTTCTAGTACCCAAGAAAAATGGTGAGACCAGATTTTGCGTAGACTATAGGAAGTTGAACGCCGTAACACGAACGGACAAGTATCCGCTTCCATTAATAGACGATCTACTGGCTTCTGCCAAGAGTAACTGTGTGATGTCCACGATCGACTTGCGATCAGGCTACTGGCAAGTTGAGGTGGCCCCAGAGGACCGACACAAAACGGCCTTCGTTTCCCCGTTTGGGACGTTTCAATTTCGGCGCATGCCCTTTGGCTTGAAGAACTCGCCGTCCACGTTCCAGCGGCTAATGGATCGGTTCCGTGCCGGCCTTAAGGATATTGCCGTGGTAGCTTATTTGGACGATATTCTGGTAATTTCCGAAAACCTACCAGCACACGTGCGCGATTTGCAGCAGGTGTTCGACCGCCTGCGACAGTTCCATCTCCGCGCAAACCGTGAAAAATGTGTGTTTGCCAGGGAGAGAGTAACATTTTTAGGGCACGTGGTGACCGTCCGTGGAATAGAGCCGGATCCCGGGAAAATTGAAGCTATTGTGGGTAGACTTCCGCCTACCAACCTAAAGGGATTAAGAAGCTTCCTGCAAACCTGTTGTTGGTTTCGGAAGTTTATTCCCCAATTTTCGGAAGTTGCCCGCGCTTTGACGGATCTCACTAAGAAAGATAGACCCTGGAAATGGGGAGAGGAGGAGACCAAAGCATTCAATGAGCTTAAGAGGCGACTCACGACGAGTCCGATCCTCCAGCAACCAGACTTTGAGCGGGGATTCGTATTGCGCACCGATGCTAGTGATTATGCATTGGGTGCCGTGCTGATGCAAGGCCCGGATCAGAAGTCTGAGAAACCCATTGAGTATGCCAGCCGGTTATTGACCTCCGCAGAACGAAACTATTCCACCACGGAGAAAGAGGCGCTGGCGGTGGTATGGGCCCTGGAGAAATTTCGAGGGTACCTCGAAGGCGCCCAAGTCCAGGTGGCATCTGACCACCAGCCTCTGAAGTGGCTCCTTTCTCTGAAAACACCGAGCGGTCGTCTAGCCCGATGGGCCCTTAAGATTCAGGCTTTTAATCTGAATATTGAGTACACTCCGGGGCGGGTCAATGTGGTGGCGGACACCCTTAGCCGTCCCGTCTGTGACTCCTCCCGGAATGACGTGGTAGAAACCACATGCGACATCTGTCCTGTCTCCGTCGATCTACCTCACCGTAGCTCCGAAGAGCTGCGCGCTGCTCAGCTCGGAGATCCTGAAATAGCGAAGATACTTTCAGACTTCGAAGACGGTGAAGCTGCCACTCGTTGGACAGATCGCGGATATTATGTCTCGAATGGAGTCCTATTTCGGTTTGATCCGATTTGCGAATCCGAGGAGCCCCAGTTGGTAGTACCGGAATCCATGCGTGCGGAAATCATGAAGCAGCTCCATGATGCCCCAACTGCGGGTCATTTGGGCCTGGAGCGCACTCTAAAACGGATCAAGGAGAGATTCTATTTCCCAAACATACGCCAGTACGTGACCACCTATCTAAAGGCTTGTGATTTGTGTCAGAAGTTCAAGCCAACCAACCTCAAACCAGCCGGTCTTCTACAAACCCCTGTTCCAGCCCAAAGGTTTGAAGTCCTCGCTATGGACTTATTTGGCCCACTACCGGAAGGTAGCCAGGGGGAGAAATATATATTCCTTGTAGAAGACACCGCAAGCAGATGGGTGGAATTGATTCCTTTGACTGACGCCACTGCCGAGAGTTGTGCCAGAGCCCTTATTGAGGAAGTGTTCCTACGCTATGGGTTTCCGCGCCGTGTCATCTCGGACAATGGGGTCCAATTCGTTTCAGCGGTGATGCAGAAGGCCCTGCACGTTCTCGGGGTGAACCAGAACTTAACTGCAGTGTACCACCCCGAAGCTAACCCAGCTGAACGGAAAAATCGAGAAATGAAACAGATGCTGGCGATGATGATCGATCCTGAGCATCGTCGTTGGCCGGAAGCATTACCTTCGGTGCGCTTTGCGCTTAATACGGCACCTAACCAGGGCACAGGACACTCCGCCGCTTATTTAACCTTTGCGCGCGAGTTCCGGTCTCCCCTAGAGGTAGCCTGCGACCTGAGGGCAGTTGTAGAGCAGGAGAACTACGTACCACAAATCACGCCGTACTTGAGGGACTTCGTAGAGCGCCTACAGGAAGTGAAGTGGCGAGTCGAACGGCAACAAGATCTTCGGAAGGAGTCCGCAGATAAAGCCCGCCGTCCAGGGCCAACCTACAAAGAGGGTGACCTCGTGCTGCTGGAAAGTCATCGTGCTAGTCAGGCGGTGAAAGGTTTTACTTCCAAGTTTGCTCCCCGACGGGAAGGCCCGTATCGGGTTAGTAGGGTTATCTCCCCCACCACGTATGAGGTGGTCGATGGTGAGGGCACGCCTAGGGGCAAGTATCATGCCAGCCTCCTGACCCCGTATACAGGAGATTGTGGGGCCATTACTCATGCCCGAAAGAAGGGTAGGCCCCGGAAAACAGCTAGTCCCAAGCCAGCTCCAGAGTCTTCTGCTGGCTTGGAGGGAGAGGATATAGTACCCAGGCCGCACCCCGCTTCCCGCCCCTCTCGGATGCGGCGGGTGCCGGTTCGTTTTACCAGCCCCGCTCACCCCTTCAGTCCGTCCTGGTCGCTCGTGCCTGTGCGCAGGACAGCGGAGCCGCGTAAATTGTTCTCGTAGTCAATAATAGGTTGTTTTTTCTATTTAATACAGTGTTTATCCACTTACACGGGTTTCTTTTATTACTTACCCTATAGTACCTAAATATCTAAATTATTATACAGGTTAGTACCTGTATAATAATTTATAAATTTCTGGGCAACCTTGCCTAAAAAACATTCGGACGTACAAATTAAATTGTTTCCGTACCGGCGTTGGTGGATGGGGGATGAAGTAAAGGTCATAACTCATTAGAGCCTCTTGGCACCCGACCAGCACCACCTCGTCGTTCGGCGTCCACTCGTTGTCCACAGGCGGTCCACGGGTGGACGCTGCGTTGTCATCGTTGTCATCAGTGACCCTCACGTAGTCAACGAGTGAATATCGTGTGGTCCACTAATTTTCGATTAGTCTGGTAGCGATTGGCTCTAGGTCTACACGTATGAATCATACGCAGGCAGCGAGCCGTCCACTCAGGACTCGTGCGTTGGCAATGAGCCGTCAACGCAAGGCAATCATGCAAGTAGACTCATCGCTGCCACGCGTGGACAGCTTGTGAGCGAGGTGATCCGCTGACGCTTCAGAGTTGATATAGTGACCGTGTTTCCATATAAAGAATACTAACCGTAGGTACCAGGTAAAGCGGTGCAGGTTGGGTGCCGGGTGGCTCTAATGAGCTATGACCTTAATAGCTAATATTTTATTGTATGTATTTTTGTCCCTGGAATTTAATATTTTTCATTACCTCGTGTTTTATGGGGCTCGTTCATTGAATTTTGTTGCGCGATATTTTTGATTAAGGGCTTTTTACCTGACTTATGTATTCGAGGAATTTGCGAATCGTATGGAGTTTAATATTATGGGTCATTCGTTTAATACTCGTATGATTTATAGTATTAGAGCGACTTTGGATTTTATAAACGGTTACATTTTACCGTCTGCGTAAAATATTTGTTTGACAAAATGGCAGAGAAATACCTATTATATGCCAGCGCGCGGCAGAGTGCACTAGAGTGAGGGAATCAACAATATTTTAACAAATATTAGGCGAATATTAAGAAAAATAAGCGTTTCATATGCTATCTAGCCTCAAATGTAGGCTAACATTTGACGCCTGGCAGTGACGTCGAAGCCTCGACGTTTTGGTACAAGTTCCCTAATTATTATTATAGTAATAAAATTAATGATGAAGGGATCTCACGCACTAGTAGTCCAAGTCCAAGACTAGTGGCCGTATTAGGGCCTCTTCTTTGCCACAAAGTGCCGCACGGCTGCAGCGTTGCGGTCGCGCTGCTTTGTAGATCCAATAAATAAGCCTAGAGCCTCGATAGCTCATCGGTTGAGGAGAGGACTGAATTTCGAAAGGTCGGCGGTTCAAACCCATAGTCACCATAAGTCCATAAACATTTAGTCAATAATTTAGCCATCATAAGGGGATTTAATGTATTAGACTAGCTGTTAATGGCTAGAAAGTCGGCTTGTTTTCTGCTTACATTCGGTTGCCGTGCGTCGCCCGCACTTTGCATCAAACATGCACGCAATAACAGCGCGCACTCATTCTCGACAACTGCGCTCAAACATGTACAATTGTACACGCTGGTTGATTAAACCGACGACTGACAATGGGATGCAAAAACCTTTTGTGGTACCTTTTTTTTATTCGATGACAAGTTCCCTTCACTACGATGGGAAATTCGAGTAACCTCAGTAGCTAATACCTACCACAGTTCACGATAGTTATAAAACTTACTTAGGTAAATCTCGAGGCTAAACTTAATATTATAAATGCGAAAGTGTGTCTGTCCGTCTGCTAGCTTTTCACGGCCCAACAGTTAAACCGATTTTGATTAAATTTTGTACAGAGTTAGCTTACATTCCGGGGAAGGACATAGGCTACTTTTTTTTCCCGAAAATCAAAGAGTTTTCACGGAATTCTTGAAGGCGCATCCGTTTAACCCACGTATACAGAGATAGCTTGCACCCCGGAAACTGACATAGAAAACTTTTTATCCCGGAAAATCGAAGAGCTTCTACATTATTTTTAAAAACCTAAATCCACGCGGCCGAAGTCGCGGAAATCATCTAGTATCTAATATTTGACATATGTTGATTCAAAATCAAACCGAGAACTCATTGATTCTAGCCACAGACGGTTCATTCCGAACAAATGTTTTCAAGAATTTTCAAGAATTTGTCGGTCAGCAACTCGATTTTGTTTGCAACATTTTTTCCAAAGTCGACTAACCTTAAATCTATATTAAGTACCTATTATTTAAGTATTCCTTTTTCCTAGGAAGGTCAAATTTTGAAAAGTAGGGCAGTATAGTCAAATACATTCTTATGCTGGTATCGTATTATGATCAACCCATCGCCGGCTCACTACAGAGCACGGGTTTCCTCCCATAATGAGAAGGGCTTCTAAAATAGTGTTTGTTATTTTGAGATTACGTCTAATCATCTTCGTAAAGTACGAGGAAAAGGTAAAAAAAGTTCAAGCGTAGAACGATTGCGATCAGATTCCGTTGATCAATCCGAAGTAACTCCCCTTGATTGATGGATGGCGCCGCGGAAACCTGCGAAATAATTCAACTTTTCGCCGGAACTCGAGATATCTGTCAGTGGCGGAACGACGCCTCGGGGAGAGGCTTATGCTAAGAACCTTATCTCTTAGTCGAGGCGGTGGCAAAAAATAATGGCTAATACCTACTACCTACTACATATATTACAGTAACGAGTATTTTAGTTTTTATCAATAAATCTATAAGGATTTGGATAGTAAAAGCCGTGATAGCCTAATGGCTAGTCGGGAAATCAACAATTAGTGGCACTCCAGCGGCAATGGACGAGAAGCGATGCCTGCTGATTGAAAAGTGGATCAATAAAATCAACCAATGGCCTGGCCCATCTCGGAAGCAGCCTGGAGTTGGGTAGTTGGTGATTACGCCCCTGTACGTTGGGAGCACGTAGGCAGAGCTTTTAGTTCAATGCCTGACCTCTTTCCGCTCCAACATATTGCCGTCTTATCGTACCTACTATGATATTGAAGGAATAAATAAATGAACCTATGTCTGCAGCTTGCTATTAGTCTAGCCTAGCAGCGTGTGCAACCAGCATGCATTTTCCGCGGTGAAAACAATCATGCCTATTTAATCAACCAGTCGTATATCCCAGGCCTTTCAACGGCCGTAAGTATACACTGGCTGTTATTGCGTTTCCCGGCCGCGATGTCATTTGTCGACAAAAACCGGCACATTACGATTTCCGCTTTAACGCAATTAGTGGCGCTCCAGCGGCAATGGACGAGCAGCTATGCCTGCTGATTGAAAAGCGGACCAATAAAATCAATCAATGGCCTGGACCCATCCTCTTTCATTGGAAAAAGCGGTCTGATATTTAGGAGCTTAGCTATTATAACAACCAGTCAAGTGTGAGTTGGACTCGTACACTGCAAGATAAATGGCTAAGTAATAAAATCCCGTTGGCAACTTTTAGGTATACGGAACCCTGAAAAGAGGTCCTTATGGAGGACATGGAAACTGCTATGCACTCTATTTTCTCTTATCAGAATTCTGAAAACTGACAATTTTCTCTGAACAAACTTTGAACAAAATGATAGCTCCAAAATTAAAGGTGATTTGCGCCTACAGAGTATACCACAAAAAAAAAAACTACCACACGGTGGTGTGGAAATGAGTTGTTGACGAACTTTGTGCTAAAACTATTAATTCTAAGAAAAAAAAAAAACAAAAATTTTAGTATACTGTCTCTAGTTTAATTTTTTCATTTTCATTTTTTCAACCATTTTCATCGTAAAATTAGTCGGAAAGAAGTTATCGTCAAAAAAATGTTTTTGGACGCCATTTTCCAAGATGGCGGTACAAGCGGCAAAGATACGATGTGACAAAATGAAAATTCGGAAAGAACACGTTGAAATCTATACAACCAAGAATTTTCGGAACTCCCGGAAATTTTCCAGGACTAACTAACCCCATTTTGAGGACCAAATGACTGCAATAATAGCTATTGCGACGTGGCCATCCACTAAGAAATGAATTTTGAAAATTCAACTCCTAAGGGGGTAAGATAGGGGTTTAAAATTTGTGTGGTCCACGCGGATTAAATTAGTAAAACTATAAAATTGTTGAAAAAACTCTACTATTATACTCAAGAATCCTTTATCAATCCGCAGTTTCTGCTTGACTGATGGATCGGTCTCCCGGGAGCCTCCGAAATAATTCAGCCTTCCACCAGCAATCTGTCAGCGCCAGTGCAACGACTCCCTAGGCGTAGTGATCTGAAGGGCTTGATTTAGGCATAAAGACGTCTTAAAAATTTACGGTATTACTACAGTAAATGATAACAAGTTTGGACGTTTGCGTTTTTTATTTATTTATTCAGATACAAGTTAGCCCTTGACTGCAATGTCACCTGGTGGTAAGTGATGAGTGTTAAACCTGTCAGATTTATCATACAAAAACTGGCAAAATATCGATTTTGGCATTAGAGAAGTTCAGGCCGGACTCACTTTATTACGTAACCCGTGAAATATTATATGTACGGGGTGGTGGGTCTCTTCGACGGCGCTCAAGGGACTCTTTGAGAGAGCTTAGAGATAAGAGTTACGTGATAGAAAAAGAGGCGTCTTCAATTTTTAGGCTACAGCACTGAGCGAGCTGAATTATACTTTATTGCACCGTAACAAGACTCAAGAATCACTTATGTATCGCTATGTGTATATTTGAATGTGTCGGAGTGATGCTTCTGTACATGGAAGGAAATTCTGTACTGCAATTGTAGCCAATAAAAATGATAGTATCGAACGAACCACATATCTACAAAAAAAAAAACTATAGCATTATAATAATTTTCCTAATCTAAATCCTGATGGGTACATCGATGTGATGGTAGGTAATAGATGTCAGATACCAAAAGGGTCTTCTTAAACAACCTGTTAAATAAATAGAAAACTTGAGAGCTTTTTGACTTTTACCAAGACCGAATGAAATTGGAAAGTTGAGTTAATCGTAAATTAATAAAGGCCAAGTCCCCTTTATAAACAATTCAAACACCCCATTAGACAACGGTGATGAATTTAAGACTCCCAGCTTGACATTCGCGAGGAAAGTGGCTCGCAAACCGGCTATACAAATTGCTGCAACTAAAGCACAGCAATGAAAAAGTTACAACAGCTATCTCTAAAGAACTTAGTAAATTTTTACTATAGGTATAATTCCTAGAGGCCCCGGGACTTCGTTCGAGTTGATTTAGGTTTTTAAAACTATCGTGGATTTTTTTGATTTACCGGGATAAAAAGTAACTTATGTTCCTTCCCGGAATTACATCCCTTGCAAGCTATATTTCTGTACCAACATTAGTCAAAATCGGTTAATCGCGCTGTGAAAAGCTAACAGACAGACATACAAACACACTTATATAGTCGCATTTATTAATAAATAATAATATAAAATTTTAATTAAACACTTCATAGTATTTTTCTAGGGAAATCATTTTTTAACACGATGGCTATCTACAACAGAATTTTTTTAGTGAGAACTGGATTTAATCTAGCTATTAATAATATTTAACGATTAAATAATAGGGAATCACATTAGAGGAGATGAGAAGGCTGAAGAGGTTTATAAATGTAATCGCTTTTCTCTGAGACTATACTAAACAAGATTTATATGATTTATATTACTTAATATCAATTATAAAAAAAATGTAAATCTTGTTTTGCAAACTACCAGAAATAAACAAATCATACTTTATTTACATTTATTGATTTGCGTGTTAGACATACCCAACTTTTCGGCTCTATTGCTTGTAGAAATTGACACAAACTAGCCCGTCTGTGTTTATCAAAGGTTGTTTGCTTGTTCAGGACTGAAGTGAATCATTTAGATGTCTCAAGTAAGAGTCATTTTAATAATAGACTTTAAGAAGATTTAAGAAATTAATTAACTTCTATAAATAGTAGAAAAAATAATGCTTTTTCATATGATGCGTACCTTCTCATTTTCTAGCAACCTTTTGGGGACTTAGTCTAAGTGATGTCTAACCTATTTATGTCCCACTATCTTTATAACCCTGATGACATTCGGTTCCTTATCGAGATCACAATATTAAACTTCATGATTAGATATCTAGGTATTCCGTATCTTATAAGTCTTCTACTTCAACCAAAAACCAAAATACCAATTTTCATGAATAAAAATGACGGACTTTCATAAAAACTTTTATCCCCCATATTTAAACTATTTTGGAATAAAATTTCCAAAAATCATGTCTAGTGAGTGCTTATACTTAGTCATGAAAGGAATCTATTACTTACCGAAATTTCAAGTTTCTAACCCCAGCGGTTTAGGTTGTGCGTTAATAGATCAGTCAGTCAGTCAGTGAGGACAAATCTTTTTAAATGTATATTGTACCTATACCTAATACAGAGATTAAAAGAAGTTTTCAAGATTCATTAATTTTATTACAAACTTCAGTTTCTCTCAAACAAAATAAACTTTAGGTTCCCCTTACCGATGACAAGTTGAGAGTCCTAAATTCATCAACTTAGTCTAAATGTTAGAATTTGGATTGTTCGTAAGTGAACTGTGGAGCCGGGCCGACCTTCGTTAATTAAGGATTAACTTTACTTACTTGCTACTTTAGTTCTGTCAATTAGCGAGAAATATTTAACTTTCTTAAGTTATATTGAAGTATTTTTAAGTCACAAAAGCGAAATGTAAGGGTGACAGACTAGTTCCCTCGTATTCGGAAGGTCAGGTGTTCGATCCCGGGCACGCACCTTTAACTTTTCGGAGTTATGTGCGTTTTCAGCAAGTAAATATCACTTGCTTTAATGGTAAATGAAAATATCCTGCCTGAGGATTTTCCACAGTGTACTTAAGTACTCGAAGATGTATGAAGTCAGCCACTTTGCACTAGGCCAGCGTAGCGGACTACATAACTCTTCAAAAGAAACCCCGTGCTCAGTAGCAGAGGCGTAGCGTGGACTAAAATAGACGTGGGCGAAGTCGCATCAGCGAGGCCCCTTTTCTGTCGCACGGGGTTATGTATTTTTTTTTCTATGTAACATTCACAATACTACAAGGATTTGATTCAAAAGTCGAAACGCATCACGTAACGTGGTGTTGGGTTTGGTGTTGTCAATTGAGTGTTGTTGCCATAAAACAATTTTGAACTTTAATAACTGCTGCTTAGAATTTTAAATCTTTTGGAACATAATTTTTCAGTAGAATTAGGTTTGCACCTCCGTACAGCGATAAACGAGGGCAAGAGGATTTTTGTTTTTTCTGCCATTAAAACTTTCATTAGTGACTTTGTGCTTTTTTACTTTGTTTTTCTTACTCTTTCTTAGAAACAAATTGCTGTTTGAAAGTTGGAACTTATTTTTTCTGGTGCTATATTGTCTGGAAGTATCATTAAAAAAAATTAGAAACGTCAGTAGGTATCCTTGATGCTTTCTAACCAAAAAGTCGTGAGATTTTTTGGTTGGAAATCATGGATTTTAACCAGCAAGTCATAGGATCATATCCTGATTAGTGATATTACTTATTAGTACACACTAATAAGTAATAACACTACACTTTGTGTGTTTGTTAGTCCGAAAAATTGAGTAGAGGTGAACCGACCCCCTAAACATGTTAATTCAATTAAGCAGATAAATATTATGATGTCTGCACGATCCAATAAGCAATTTCAATTTATTTGTTGCGTAGGTAGGTACTGTTCTCAACCTCCTCAGTTCATGATATAAATTAACGCTTCAGAGATAAGGATAGATTGACAAACGGAAACTTAATTGTTATTACATTAATTTCACTCAGACATTTCATCAACCTGAAATACAGATAGTAGGTACCCACATTTTCAATAATGAATTATAATGAAAATATATAACGTGTTCAAATTAACAAAGGTAAATCGTTTCCGCCATGTTGTGACGTCTTAGCAGAGATATATATTGTTAACTAGCTTACGAACCCCATTTTAACCTATTTAGTGGTCGAATTTTGGAATTTTTTAATTTTTGAAATTTTGAATTTTGGTTTGAACCCTCGACCTTTCGGAATTTAGTCCGCTCCTCAACCGTTGAGCTATCGAGGCTCAGTAGATTCTGTAGGAAAGACGTCACAATATGGTTTCCCTTTGGCGGTTTGGACATGTTTTCTATCTATTGAATAGGTCGCCTTAACAGCTTTTTTTTTAACTAAAACAGCTATCCAAGTTGTACGCAGGTCGCAGCACAGTGAAGAATGCATCGCAGAGCGAAGCAGCTAGAATGTTTAATCTGCGACCACATACACATTCCAACACGACCCAAATCGGTTGAGCTTTTCTTTTATAAGAAGTAATGACTATCTTACTGATATATTTAAAAAGTATAAAAACCGGCCAAGTGCGAGTCGGACTCGCGCACCAAGGGTTCCAAACTCTGGTATTTTTTTGAGATTTTGCACGATAAACCAAAAACTATTATGCGTAAAAATAAATAAACATATGTTTTACAATGTACAGGTAAAGCCCTTTCATATGATACCCCACTTGGTATAGTTATCTGACTTTGAAAATTTAAACACATTTTAATTATTTTTTCTGTTATATAATCACAAATTCACGGTTTTCAGATTTATTCCTTTACTTGTGCTATAAGATCTACCTACCTGCCAAATTTCATGATTCTAGATCAACGGAAAGTACCCTATAGGTTTTCTTGACAGACACGATGGACGGACGGACGGACAGACAGACAGACAGACAAGAAAGTGACCCTATAAGGGTTCCGTTTTTCCTTTTGAGGTTGACCCAATTTGTCGTAATACCGACGATTTTTCGTGAAGTTGGCGCTTTGACAGATTGCCGGATGAGGGATTTTTGGTTGGACCCAATAAACCTTTCAGTTTTGTGAATATTTCTCAAAGGTGGTTTGGAAATTATTTCGGTCATACTATAATTGTGTGTAATCAAAGCATGTAGACTGATAAAACGATGGACGCTTGCGTACTCCCTAGTTTTTTATACTCATTGCTATACTAATAAATATAAAGGCGAAAGTCTGTCAGCTTTTCACGACTAAGCCATTGAACCGATCTTGACGACATTTTGGTATAATAATAACTGGCACCTTGAGAAAGAAAAAAGTATTACTTTTTTCTTCGAGAAATCAAAGAACTCCCTAAATCTACGCGCAAGAAGTCCATACTAATAATATTACAAATGCGAATTATCTCTGGATGTTAGCTTTTCGATCCATCCGTTTAACCAACTTCGATGGCAATGTAGTTTTTGCACTTTGCACCCTGGAGAAGGACGTACTCTTTATCCCGAAAAATCAAAGAGTTGCCACGGGATTTTTAAAATCTGAATCCACGCAGATGTAAGCAAGAGTAGCATCTAGTGGCCCATAACTCAATGGTTTTATTACTCGGGCAGTACCCGGCTGCCTCGGGGGCAATCTTGGGAGCGATTATAAAGGCTTATATCGGCGATACATGACGCAAGAGCGTGTCCGACACTGCTCAACTCTTATTAAAGGAGACCCACGCATTAATTCTTGTAAGACAACCCTGCATGAAGCTCGATCTACGAACAAAGCGATTTTGCTGATAAAATTAATACTATTTTGAGAAAAGCTTCTATAAAACTTTACCAGACGTGGCAAATCTCATAGGAATCTTAACCTGAAATGTAAGTTGTTAAAAAAATAGTAATCGTGCTTTTGCACCCACTCTACTCTATCTGTGGGACTTGCACCCTAGTCTTCAATATAATATATTATATGGTTGAGATGCCAGAATCAGCGTTGCTACATCTAATGTCCCAACGCTGATTTTTATTAAGCAGCAATCAAAACTTTTTGAAGTTACTCGCGTTTTTCATGACCCAACATAGTTAGGGTCAAACCAATTCAAACTCTGCTAATGCCTAGCCCCGACCTTGATTAATTTAGTCGGCATCTGTCCCTGTAACAGCTCCGTTGTTCAGGAGCCTTGCAACACATTACACAAATTAAGCAATTTATGATTGCCGCAGCCAAGAGTTATGGTTACTTAGGTACTACATGCGAATTGGTGTAGTAGGACTTGTTACATGGACGTTAGATTGTGATATACTCTAACTTCTATGTTGCCACCTAGAGCCTATAGACAAGGTGGTAATTAGGTACATCATATTATACACTAAACAAGTTAGTCCTTGATTGCAATCTCACTTGCTAGGTGATTCGCTAAGTCAGTGTTCAACGATGAATGATAGCCACCTAGCCTTTTTTGACATTGGTTGGTTCTACATTGTTGCTTCACTGAGTGATAGTAAAATGACTTTTCGTAGAAAACCTTCGATGGATTAAAAACAATTTTTGCGCGAGTCGGGAAGGATACGTACACTTTCCTCTAATAAGGTCACGCAATACTCACTCACCAAATAATTAACCTAAATGCCCTTCTTGAACGAAATGGTTTCTGATTTCGGCAACCTATATTTTGGACACAGGAACTCTCTAGTAGGACGGGTACAACCTACCATTATACTAAACCTCCGTTGCAAATTCATATAGAGTGTCAGCCTTTCATAAGTAGGTACGTGTCTAAAAGGCTCCTACATATCTGAATAAATAATACCTAAGTATATCCTAGAATACAGATATCCTAAGATCAAAGTTACGTGTGTGAAATTATTCATTCCTCGATTTTTTGCAGCCTAATAAAATTTACCTTCAATGCTTTGTGTTGTTATTGAACTGTACATTGAAACGGTTTACAAAAGGAAAGGTTGTTAAATTTCATAACGCTATCTTCCCGGGATATACAAAAGAAAAACTTTATCTATTCGCGCGGGAAAGCCGAGCCCGTTATAGGGTTACCAGCTTTAAAAGTGAAAAGTCCTGACAAGCAGTCTGATTTAGATAATGGACCTGACATTATACTATGAATGTCATGAAGCACATACCTATAAGTGTTTATAGTAGTTTTTAAGAAGTTCTCAATTATTCGTCGGAATCTTTTTTTTCTGTTCCCCGATTATTCAAAGACGCCTGGACCGATTTCGAAATTCTTTTTTTTTTATTTTCAAGAGTATACTTTGCAGGTAGTATATAAAGAAGAAGATTTGATGAATATCTTCGGAGATGGAGAACAGAACTTCCTCAATGGATAAGAGCAAATTGCTCGCGATCAGTGTAATAGCTTAGTAAACAGTAGGATTTTAACCAGGCATAGTATATTATAGTACAGTGGGCCACTAAACATTGTGAAATAAAAAAATTTCAAAAGAAAAATAAAACCGAAAATATAAAAAAAAAAAATTTTTAGTGGAAACATTCGTGGCTATTGTGCGATTTTGATATGACAAATAAAATATATTTTCTGTTCAGATGTAGACGTCCATTGCTGGACATAGATTTCTAGATAGAGGCCCGTTAGTAACCTTCGGAACCAAAAAAATCCTGACAAATTGCCTAAAAGTCCTGAAGTCTGGTAACCCTGGTATGTCTGAGTGTGATCCATCGTGCGTCCCGCGGAGCTTTGCGCAATCCTATACAAAGGACTATTTCAATGGCATGTTTGTATTCAGTTTGTACGACGTACGTACATCCGTGTCTTTGCTGGCTAATCTGGTTTTAGTGGAAACATTCGTCTTGGTAACGCTATTGTGCGATTTTGACATGAGAAATAAAATATATTTTAGTGTACAGATGTGTGTCCATTGCTGGATATAGATCTCTTCTAGGGACTTCTGTACGTCACAGAAAATTCCACGTGGCGTAGCGAGGCGTGGCGTGGCGTGGCGTGGCGTGGCGTGCTGGATTCAAGGAAGCCACGGTCTTGAAATTCACGGTCACGGTATGGAAATCCCTACAAAGTCAAAGTCAAATAACTTATTTAAATTGGGTACCATAGTACACTTTTTGGTTGTCAAGTTGTTGAATTTGTGCTAATTAATAAGTAATTACATAAACTTAAAACTAAAGCTACGAGAGTTCAAAATGCACCCAGGTCTGAGAAGAGCCCACACCAAACTCCGTCGGGTATTCTTTGTAACCCCTGACCCAAAAAGAGGGGTGTTATAAGGTTAACGTGTGTATCTGTCTGTGGCATCGTAGCTCCTAAACTAATGAATCGATTTTAATTTAGTTTTTTATTTGTTTGAAAGGTGGCTTGATCGAGAGTGTTCTAAGCTATAATCCAAGAAAATAGGTTCAGCAGTTTGAAAGTTATCAGCACTTTTCTAGTTACTGTAACCATCACTTTCGGGGGTGTTATAAATGTATAATAGACTACAGGCCCATGTTTAAAAATGGGTGGGTCATATGAACCACCAGGTGACGTATACAGGACGATATAAGAGCGTAAAATAATAAGTTTCAGCACTATGCCGTCACTTGTAAGCTGTCCAACAGAGTGCTGGTGAGAATTGAAAAGTGCAGGTAGAGTGAGTACATTTTGGTCATATATTTTTGTACGGCATTTTTACCATCGATAGATCCATGAAAAATAATAAGAAAGCGCGCAGTGCCGTAAAAAAATGGTGCGCCACAAAGTCAGTAAATGTTTTGATTTTCTGACAATTTCCGGGGTAAATTTGGTCATTTAATTCTGTACGGCACTAGTTTCATACTGTTTCAATACAGCCTCTAATCCATTATTCCGCAACGCCGTACAAAAATCATGCGACAAGGGGAAAAAATTGAGGGTAGCAACCCCCTCTCTTTCCGTGGTCCGGGGGGTGATTTGACAAAGTACGGCTTTGGTTCCAAAACATTATCTAGCACTCAAAAGTACTATTAAAAATAATGCCGTAAAAAAATTAGTGTTCATTTGAATGTGTATCAATAATTATCTTAATTTCATGGTATACTTAATTTTTAAAGCTGTAAAATCATTTGACTCTGTACGGCAACTTTTTTTTTAACATGATAGTGTAAAATACTATTGTTATATAGTATTGCCGTTCAAAAGAAACTGTTCTAAAAAAAATTATAGATAAATACAAAAACTGAAATTTTTCAAATTATTGCAAAAGTTTAAATATTCATAGATTAATAAAATATAGCAATTTTCTACGCTTTTCCCTTGTTTTAAATAGTATTAAGATAAATAAATTAGGAAAAAATTATGCCGTACATTTTAATGCAGACCATATCTTTTAGGCTGATGAAAATGACGCTACCATTTTAAGGGTGTAGTACTTTATGGCCATCTGATACTGTACGGCATTAACATATTTTTGAAGAGAACAATTGATAATATGATAAAATCACTATGCCGTCTAACTGAAGTGAACGGGTGTGTATATAATATCCACATCCCCTACAAACCTTTGGACCAACGAAAATGTACGGCATGTAAAAAAATATTATCTATGCATAAAACACTTTCAAAATAAATTAATTTTATGTTGTTTCAAATCACCCCCCGGACCACGGAAAGAGAGGGGGTTGCTACCCTCAATTTTTTCCCCTTGTCGCATGATTTTTGTACGGCGTTGCGGAATAATGGATTAGAGGCTGTATTGAAACAGTATGAAACTAGTGCCGTACAGAATTAAATGACCAAATTTACCCCGGAAATTGTCAGAAAATCAAAACATTTACTGACTTTGTGGCGCACCATTTTTTTACGGCACTGCGCGCTTTCTTATTATTTTTCATGGATCTATCGATGGTAAAAATGCCGTACAAAAATATATGACCAAAATGTACTCACTCTACCTGCACTTTTCAATTCTCACCAGCACTCTGTTGGACAGCTTACAAGTGACGGCATAGTGCTGAAACTTATTATTTTATGCTCTTATATCGTCCTGTATACGTCACCTGGTGGTTCATATGACCCACCCATTTTTAAACATGGGCCTGTAGTCTATAATTTACACTTGTTATTAACAAAAGACCTACGTCGAGCAGTAGATGTCATTTGCTTGACGATGATTATGATGTTGATAAGAGAACATTTCTATCGCCTTATTTAGAATTCTGTGTAGCCCACCTACACTCAATTATCCAGGTTTTAATTTACCCACACGGCGTAAATAAAGCGCTTGAAAAGCAGTCATTATTCCTTATACAATGCCACAAGACAATGGGACTAGCGGGTATGTGCATATAAGGTGTACCTATTTACGAAAATAACTATCTTTTGGAAAGAAAGGAACTTTATTAACGAAACAAAAACCGGCGGAGTATAATGCAAAGTTTTCATTTTAAAAGTGTGAGGTTCTTTACCATTTGTAATTAATGAAGGTACAAAACAAAACATGAAATAAAAGTTGAGTCTGGGTAACGTAACATGTTATTAAACTTTTGTTGCTTAAATAACACGTCATCGTTGTCTAACATTGTTTTAAAACATCCAATTTTTTTTTATCACACAACTTTTTTTTTTACAACAAAAATTATTTTTAATAATTTTCCTGAATATCATCTACATACAGATGATGTTTGGAAGGCACCATCAACTCGTTTCTTCTACTCACAAGAAAGTTTAGAGTCACACAATGGGCGGTGAGAGAGCCATGCTCAGAGTTTTATTTCGTGATCTAATCAGAAATAATGGAAATCTATAGAAAAACCAAAGTGACAGACAGCTCAATGGATTGCGAAGCTGAAATGATAATAGACGGGGTACATAGTTCTAAAACCTGATGATATGAACCTTCAAAAGATACATGATTGAGTCCTAATGTGCCCCTCGACTAGGTGAAAAGATGCCATCAAACCAGCTTTCTTTTCTGTGCCTGTTAAAATTGGTTAAATGGGTGGGTTGTGAAAAGGTAACACACATACAGGCAGGCACACAGAAATTAAAATAAAACTATTTTGGGCTCTGTAGGTATCAATTACTTCCTCGTCCAGTTACAGTTTTATTATAATAAGTATATTATGTTATTATATATTATGTGGTACCTAACCAAAGATGTTGTGAAAGAGATTTACATTCCAAACAAGCCTTTAATAATGTGCAAAGTTGTGTGAAAAGTGTTCAACACAAGTTTTAGCGTACACTGTGAAGGAAATTTTTAGAACTTTTTTGTTTGAGCCCAAAACAATGGCGGATTTTTATAAAAGAGCTCAATGTATCGACAACAACACGGACAATAGGCTTAACGATAATTAATCTTTCAAAGAAGTTGATTTCAGCGTTTCATAAAAAAATTATCACAAAAAATGCTAACCTATTGTTAGAGGAATCCTTTATAATTTTAATATTCGTGTAATGAAAAAGAGAAAACGGGAATGCTGAGGTCGGTTTATTTAACTTACTTCAATAAAGGATTGGGTGTCACCATTCAGTATGTTTTTTTAATTATAGGCAAGCGTTTGACCACAATCACACCTGATGGAAAGTGATGATGTGGCCTAAGATGGGACACGCTTCCCTCGAAGATGCCATAAAAATGCCAGCCTTCCATTCGGAGGGTCGGGCATTCGATTCCGAGCACGCACCTCTAATTTTTGGAATTTACGTTCATTTTTGGCCATTAAATATTACTTGCTTTAAAGGTGAACTAGTAGACTGAATAAAATTGAATGATATTCAACCATTCAGTCAAATGGCTATCTACTACTATACCCTGTCCACGGAAAGAAGTTAGCAGGTAGGTATATAATCTCATACAACTCACAAAGACATAAATCTCAGTAGGCGTTAACCATTTTGAGTCACAAATATGTCTTCAAAAACATTCTAAAACATAGTTTCGTTTGTGATTGGTTGGTGACTCAAATTGGTAAACGTCCACTTACTTTTTTCTCTGTCATTTGTATGGTATTACGTAACAGAGAGAGCCCTATACTAACTTCTTTGCGTGGACAGAGTATAGCTAGAAAGGCTGAGACATAAATACTACGTTTAATATTAAAGATTGTTAGAAAGAAGCTCTACGGAACCCTGGTGTTGGAATGTGTAGTGGTCACAGATTAAACATTCCGTCTCCCCGCATTCCCACTTCAACCTGCGTTGAAACCACCAAACTAACACTGACCTAGGTATTTCATTTAAGAAAACCTTAAAGGGTACTATTTTTAGTATGTATGGAAATTGGGAGAAAAACGAAAAAAACCTACATCCACACGGACGAAGCCGCGGACATCATTTAGTGAAAAATATATGTCAAATCGTACGATACAACGATACAACGATATATTTTTCAATACTTTGGCAGACACGTTTTGGCGTAGTAAGCTAATCTTTTCAGTTTTTATCGTATACTCACGACAGATAAGAAACTTGTAACAGGCCTCAAGGAATCATTCATCCAAGCCTCAAGGCTTCACTTACACTGGTAGGCGTTAAATTTAGTCTATGAAACGACTAGGTATGTGCCTAACTATGGTCCGTCATCGTGGGAGCGTGACAAAGTGTTATTTTATTTCTTTTTTAACCCCCGACCCAAAAAGAGGGGTGTTATAAGTTTGACGTGTGTATCTGTGTATCTATGTATCTGTCTGTGGCATCGTAGCTCCTAAACTATTGAACCGATTTTAATTTAGTTTTTTTTGTTTGAAAGGTGGCTTGATCGAGAGTGTTCTTAGCTATAATCGAAGAAAATTGGTTGAGCCGTTTAAAAGTTATCAGCTCTTTTCTAGTTACTGTAACCTTAACTTGTCGGGGGTGTTATAAATTTTTAATTTACACTTGTTATTTATAAATATTTGATTTCACGTCACCCGTTCAAATGAACAGATGTTGACTCAAGATCAAATCGAGTATTCCCTAATTCTAGATTACTCTTCTTGATATAAAAACAGGTCGATGCGAATAATTTGGTATTGCCCAATAGCACGCCATTAAGCTAACAATTCGATTCGTAAATTAATTCCCCATTAATTAATATCCACGTGGAAAGTAGAGTATGAAATCAATTAAATACCCGTTTCTCAATCTACCGTCCCATCTCGATAACATTAATTTAAATTCAAATTTTGAGGCCCGGGACAAGTTCGCAACTAATAAATCGAAATTGCCTATTGGGTCATGCCGCGATTGCGTATTTAGATAATTTAGGTGCTTAATTAACACATCGTGGAACTACAATCAATGAAATTCGGTCTTGGGTCCCTTTTATAGAACACGATTCAGTTGTTTACCTGCAGATCGTAAGTGAAACTATGAGAAGCGATCACAATTAATCGTATCCTCAATCGTAACGATGGATGGATGCTGCCCGGAACGTGGAAATCGCTTTGTGACGCTGACAACGCCATCATCCTTGGTACAGGACTCCATGCCTGGACTAGGTACGGTATCGACGCCAAGATATGCAAGAACCGTCGGGAGATGATTTGAGCCACCTCCTCTCAACCACAGCCTCTCTCACAACGTAGGTATAGAACAATATAGTACATAATATTGTTGCCCATGACACCTATTGCATGAGATGCATTTCACCATGAGTTCGTTTCACTTTTCGCGAGTAAGCCCTTTATCCCATATTTCCGTTTTGCTTGAAAAAAATCCTAAGGAATATTATCTAGTTTGTGCATTTTATGTAAAAAACGTATCTGTTCAACTTTACACTTTATCAACGGCCACTTTAGAATGTAAAGGTGGAAACATATTTCCAGCGGCAGTTAGCGGTTTTTACCCCGAAATAACGAGGTCATGGAACACTTTTTTGTTTTGATGGTCATTTGAAACTTTCATTAGTGAATTCGCGTACGAAAATGTGCAACATTTTTTCTTTTCTTTTTACAATAAATATTTTTAGGAACACTCTATAAATTAGTTAGTTATAACGAAGAATGCTACGCGATAGTTTTATTTGCTCGAATCGGATACACATGTGAGAATTTCTCCACCTGGGTGGTCTACTCGGCCTCTGGAGTGAGCTGGGATGGCTGGAATGAGAACTTCGGCGGGTAGAGGCAACACACGCACAACAGACGGAAACGTTTAAGTGCGGAAACCAGCCCAAAGAGAAGAAAGCAAAAAAAAAAGAAAGAAAGTTCCTCCGTTCAGAAAGAAAGTCTGTTCTTTGTTACCGTTAGCTCTACCTCCTTAAAGAAATAAAGAAAATAACCACCAATAGTGTCACAGCAAAAATACAAAGGAAGCTATATTGTACACTAGCCCGCGCAAACCCCTATTTTACCCTTTTAGGGGTTGAGTTTTCCAAAATGTTTTCTCAGCGGAAGTTAAAGTCATAATATCTATCTGCATGCCAGATTACAGCCCGATCCGTTGAGTAGTTTGAGGTGTGCGTGCGTTGATAGATCAGTCAGTCAGTCAGTCACCTTTTCCTTTTGTTTATTTTAGAAGCGTAGGGCCCTCTCTACTCATCGCAAAATCGCTGTGCCCTAATGGGGTTCCAATATTGTTATAATGTAATCTGAGATACAAAAGTCGTAAAAATCATTCTAAATAATATTAGAATACATAAATAAATGATTTTGCCTAAAATATGTAGGTAGTTATGTAGGTATGTTTATTTATTCCCCAAACCGTAAGTTAGGTACTAACCACACTAAACTTCTCATGTGCTCCACAAAAGTTTGGGACAGATGCCTACTTTAGTGTCTCAGTTGTGACCGCACGTTAAACTTTCAACAGCGATCCCTTCAATTTGCCTTAAAACTAAGTTAAAACTAAACAAGATTGGGCTGACCGGAAATGCTTTTGTTATGTAACTCAGAGTAAGGTCAGATTAGCGACTTTTTATCTATGTTTATCATGATCATCATCATTATCAATCGATAGACGTCCACAATTAAACATTGTCTTTTGCAGGGACTTCCACAATCCACACACCACGGTCTTGCGCCGCCTGATCGGATCTTTAGTTCCAGAGATTGCCTCCTACATTCAAACTTACAAAGTTTTCCTCTAATAATATCAGTGTAGGCTGTAGATAATATCGAGCCCAAAACAGCTTTCTTTTAATTTTTGTCTGTCTGACTTCCTGAAACTACAGTGTGCCTAGTGGGAGATTTTTAACCTATTCGATCGCGTAAAAGTTAACTGCGTTTTGTATGGAATTGAATCAGCGCCATCTTCTTGTCACTAGATGGCGCTGTTTCAATTCCATACAAAACGCGGTTAACTTTTACGCGATCGAATAGGTTAAAAATCTCCCACTAGGCACACAGAACGGATTTGAATGCAACTTATCCTATAGAAAATACTTTCGGTTAGTATTTAGCAAAAATAATAGACTGGGAAACAGGTTTAGCAAACGTAGGCGTAATTTACACTTGTTAATTCTTTCGTAAAGCCGATCAGTTTTAAGTAAGACAGGTTTAGTAAAGTCTCTGTTGTAAAATTAATGAGCTTACTCTACCGATAGCTAGTAAAAGCATTGCCCTACAGCCTACATCGTAAAGTTGTTTGATTTGGAGTAAATCGAGGGGACCGCACTCGAAACTTTGGAGCCGAAACCGCGGGGGCACTTCAGTGGACAGATGTCCGGAACTTTTCGAATACATTAAAAATTGCTCGTGTTAACACCCGCCGCGAACTTTGTTCTCTTTTTATTTAATCCAACTTTTATCGACATTGATATTTTGAAAAGAAAAAGAAAAATAGGTTCAGCATTTATAAAATATGTTCTGCTCGATAAGTTGATGCTCGCGACTTCCTTCGCGTAGATACAAGTTTAAAAAAAGTACTTTCTCTCTAATTCACGTTTATTTTCGACGAAATCTACGTAATATACCTACCAATCTATAGACTTCAAATACGTAAAATAAAGTTCTACTACTAACTTCGATGAACAATTTTTTTATTCAGATACAAGTTAGCCCTTGACTGCAATCTCACGTGGTGGTAAGTGATGATGCAGTCTAAGACTCTGAAGTATAATTCTATATCGATGGCTACTTACCATATTTTTGTACCACTCCTGTCATATAAACTTTACTTTTACTTTGGGGTTTACGTCAAAATTATTGTAACAGGCATCAATAACTCATTAAATAATGATTAACAAAACAATTCATTAATTAACTTTAGTTGCTTCAACATTTAATGTTTGACAGGCGAACAATGGTTACGTCCCTCCATCTCTTAATTAAATCATTAAGATTTGCGCTGTTCCTTTGTAAAACGAAATAATACCTGAATGATACAACCAAAGTAATTTGAATATTCGTATTTTAGGTTATTTTTAACCAGCTGATGCCTGCGACTTCGTCTGCGTGGATAGACAGACATGCTTTCATTCACAATATCATAATGACACGCAATCAATAATATCAGTATAAATAAAGTGTGGATTCTAAACTTATCAAACTTATTTTGTATGGATGGGAAAGGGGGGCAGAAAATAACTGTAAGATACATTTAGAGGCTCGAAAATACTTGAACGAAGCGAAAGATACCTCATTTATTAAAATCTAAGACTAAGTTTAAGAAACATACAATCATACACAAAACTACTACCGATATACTCTTCCATAGACATGAAAAAAAATAATTATACGCAATTAAAGAAGAGGCTTTGAACAGCTGTGAGACATTAATAGGCTGTTAGCGAAACAATTTTTCAACAAAAAATCCGAACAAGCGCTCTAGGTAAACCTTTAAAATATTTTTTACCTAAAAACCAGCAGCTCGCCACTCGGAAACTTTGACGTAGTTAAAGTTGGTTGTGAAAAAACGGGTTAAGAACGGCTTTTCAAATCGTCGCGGTCGGAAAAAAGTAGTTTGTTTGTAGGTAAGGCCGTTAATCAAAATTATAAATCAACTGCGTTTTGAATTTCGCCCAAAGCGGGCGAAGCGAAAGCCGGAACAATTTTGTTTTGAGCTAGTAGCCATGATTTCGATATTTTTATTTGGGCCGGGAAATTTCTGAATTTCTGAGAGATTTAGGAGAAAAGAGTTGTTTTGCTACACAACTCTCATATTATTTTAGGTACACAGAAGATGACTAATGCGTTTTTTGTCGTGCGTACAATATCACGTATTTAATAAACGTGGTACAAATTACTGTGCATTTTTCCGTGATTTTACTAAAAACTAGTTGATGCCTGCTACTTTCTTTAGGTTTCTTTAAATTCCAAGGGAATTCTTCCATTTTTCGGGATAAAAAGTAGTCTATATCCTTTTACGGGATGCAAGCTATCTTCTAAATAGATGATGTCCGTGACTTCATCCGCGTGGATTTAACTTTTTAAAAATCTCATCTCTCAACTCAATTTCTTTCATTTTCGGGGAGAAAACTATTCTTGGGATTTAAGCTATATTTGTACCAAGTTTCCTCAACATTGCTTAAACGAATGGGCCTTGAAAAGCTAGCAAATAAACCGACAGAAATATTCTATGATGTGCAAATATGTAATATTCAACCTAAGGGTGGTAAAACGATTTCATGGTCGATGGATGGATTTGCATGAATAAGAGAATTTCAATGATGAATTTTTTTGCAGGACTGTCCGGCGTAACTCGAATCCATGGTCTGCGTATTGAAAGCGGAAATACGTGGCAAAGTTGGCTTTATTGTTGGTGACATTTTTTGTTTCTCGTTTACGTTTCTGCGAATATTTGTGCCGTAATAACTTACAAACGGATACATTTTATTGTATTTAGTTATACGATTTGTACAGGTCCAAGATTAAATAATGTTATTGAATGTTATTTGAGTATGTTTATTTTAAAATAATAATCTTAAATTATTGGCATTTTCCCTATTAAATCCACCGGGCCGTAATATTATACATATGCTGTCTGTGGCTTAGATTCTTAGTATGAATATATTTTGGAGAAATTCTTAATTGTAACCTGAATAACAATTTCGCGTTTTATTGCTCTTATCGATCTACCACCCCTTCCCGACAGTAATAATTAAGCACTACCTCACTCACACTCACAAGTGATGTATGTATACTGAACCATGAAATTCTCGGTACGAACGGCATTCCGAACCAGTGATAAATATTTTGACGATTCAAAAGCACTTGTAAATGTTTGTTTGAATAAAAATATATTCTATTCTATTCTATTCAATCGACCTGATCAAATCAAGGCCTATTGTCAATATCAACGTTTCATGATGATGATGATAATAATATCTAATTTCAAGTGCGCGACAATTTTTAGTGGTATCGCTGAAACTTTCGCGAAATATTTAATGTTTCGCCGAGTGCTGTGAACGAGCAAAAGGCTTTGTGCAGTTGTAGTGTAGCTACACCACGTGTTATGACGCCAAATCCTTTGAGTGAGAATTTGTTGGGTTTACTACACAACAAGAGATTTTCCTCAACGATAGAATAACTACTGGAATTAGATTCTTTTAAATAAAAGAAGGGAGTGCAGCTTATTTCTTTGTCCACTACCTCTAAACTTAAATAAATTGACATCTCTAAGTGCTATTTTGGATCCAAGAGAGCATTGTGAAAGGGGATAGATTTTGACCGATCAACTTAGTTTAGTTAAGAAATTGTGTACAACAGAATTAGCCACACTAACTTACATAATATCAACGCTCAATAAACACTCAATCCACTGGGACCAGGTTAGGGTAGGATTTTGTAATAAGGTTTTCTCTATATTGGAAAACGTTTAGAGAACGAAGAGAACCTACGTTCGATAAAGAATTTTAATTTTAAGCCGAGTGTTAGCTTTATTTAATTATACTAGAGCAAAAAGTTGCTAATAGGCTTCTTTCTTTGATTTTTTACTTTATCCCGTCTAAATAATATTGGAATGTCCTTGCTTTTCCCACCGCTGTGTCTGCACGCGGCGTAAACAAAGCCCGCAATCTGCATATGAAGCAGGCTTCCACCGGCGTCAAGGAAAAACGCTAAAAACACCATCACTCATATTTGCCCGCTCTAATCGAGTCAAATAAAGAGTTTGAATTTAAAACGCCCTGTCTGTTAGCTCTGAACCCTTTTTGTGTTTCAAAGTCGAGTTGAAATTTTTCAATTTTTCATGCTTTGTTGTTAGGAATTATTATTTCGCATTTTCGTACTAAAAGCCGCTATTGTTGTGCAATTTGTGAATTGAACTTTTCTAATATAGGTACGTCGGAGATTTGATTTATAATACCGGTAAATTGAGTAGGTACTTATTTGAACTTTTTCATATGAATACAATTCTTACTTGATTTAAAACCTAAATATACTATTATAGTGAATGAATGAAATAATGCTTTGTTGTGCACCAAAAGCGAAAAAAATAAGTACAATAATTGGCAGCCTTATCGCTTCGAAGATTTCGCTAGTGCTAATTTTAATCCATGTCTGTCTGTCTGTTTCCCATTTACGTCAGTAGGAAGAAATGATACACAATAAGTACATAGAAGATATTTATTTGAGCTACAATCTACTCAAATATTATTATTAATACTGTGCTTCATCAGTTTTTCCTTTAGTGCCAATCAAATAATTTGCGAAAATATTGCATCTGCCTATTGATCTATAGGCATATGGGTTCGACCTTCTTCCGTCTGTACACTTAAGTACCTACATTTTTTATTCTAACTTAAGCACAAAGTTGCAAAATAGGTACTCAATAGTCCTGCTTGAAGTTATTAAGATAGCTTTGAATTGATTTCTTTAAGCAAGCCATTCGCGGTATATTCGTTTACGTGTCATGATAAAATACTTTAGGCTGAAAGTCGACCCAATTCATTATCTACACGGAACTATAAGTCTCACTATTTATAAATTACATCCAAATTATACTTCCAAAGCCAACTATAAAGTGCTAGAGCTCTGGTAACATACGCGTATGTTTGTAAAGACCTTAGAATAATAACGGTAGAAACATATTTACTCTCTGGCATCATGTCTCAAAGCCCTATCAATGAATACGTAGAGGATTCCGAACATCCTGTCGAATTGTTGTTTCAAGTAGATAATTCTAGCAGATCGCCTGGCGGTCGACGTTTCTACGGGAGTGATCATCCTTCGGGTTGTTCTTCTACGGTGGAGGTGAATTTCTGTTGCAAGGGCGACGGCTGAAAATGATTTAAAGAAAGGGTTAACCACAGGATTCTTATCAAGGTAGAGTCAATAGAAGTAACAGAACAGAAAAGAAAAAGCTTTTTTATTTGATCACTACAATTTTATCTAAGTACTCTTTTTGATACTGTCGCCGATTTTTACTCGAGTGCCAAAAAAAGGGAGAGTAGGTAATGTTTTCAGGATTCATGAACGTATTATATAGTTTCTTTATTCCACCATAAGGTCTAAATGTCCGAACAAATTTAGATGTATGGTATATTGCTAGAATCTTATTTGTATATCAAGTGATTGAGTTTAAAAAAAATCGATATGGCGGCTGTATGGCACCATTTTCAAATGTGAAAAATTTTGGTTGGCAGTCGTGTTTATATTAATTATCATCCAATTTTTATCTGATGTCATATCAGATAAAAATTCTACGAACATTAAACGGCCAAGCCGTCCTTTTTTAACCAAGATTTAGGGTTTGTAACATCAGAGCTTGTAAGTAGAGTTATTTGTTATTTATTGTTATAAATGTGATATACTCAAGAGCATTTAAGAGCTATATATACTTTGGACTTGGGATAGGTCCCATGGGCAGCGCAAATCTAAGCTCAGCTAGGGGCTTGGCTCTACTAGAGATCTCATAACTTTTTAACAGTGAAAGCATTATGAACTTGTGAGTCTTGGCCACCTTTTTACATGAAATGTTTTTGGTGGGATTATTTTAACTGCGACTTGTTAGCAACTTACTCATACAAAATTAATACAAAAAATATAATATTGTGCGGCATTTTAACCGTAGGTTTTAATCACTTGGTGGATCCATTTTACCAGTAAGGTGGTTAGGATGGAGTAGATTAAACACAACCAAAAATTTCTACATACTAGCCAGACCTGTGCTAATTTAAAATTAATTAAGCCAGGAATCGAACCGAGGACCTCACTCTTATAAAACCATAGTGTTCACCATTGCACTAGGAAGGTTTTCGCAAATATTTATTGAAACGCCAAACCCTGAAGCATTTTATATAAAAATAATCTCAAATCTTCCAGAAATTTCTCCAAACGACGCCATTAATTGCTAAATTCTATTAATTGAGATGGCGGTGAAAATTTTTCGAGGTTCGGAGCTCATAATAATTAGGTTGATGACGGTAATTCAATAAAACTCTAGTATATAATGATCCCTCATTAAAGCGGAGTGCGACGTTTGTTGCTATGGTTGCTATCTAATAGGGCGTCTTTATGAAGACACGAGTGTATTTTTTTTATTATTTTAAAAAATCTTGTATCTATTTCGTGTAAATTTTTGATTAAAAAACGATTACAAACGGTATTGTATACTGACTAGCTTATAGACTAAATAACAATAATTACAATCCGGGTAAGTATCTTTAAAACAAGACTGAATAGGCATCTTCTAACTAAATGCGTCCCATCTCAGGCCACATCATCACTTTCCATCAGGTGTGATTGTGGTCAAGCACTGGCCTATAAAAAATAAAAACACCTAGAAATTCTTGAAAAGCTTGACTTGATTGTAGATATTATTGATATTGTAGGATAATTATCCTTACCTGCTAAGAAGTACCCTACGCCGAGCAAGCAAAATGCTCCTTGAAACATTGTTAAGGAAACCGGCTCGAGACCAATCGTCGATTCAGGTTGTACCTGAAGCAAAACGACAATATTAATACTATTCATGCAAATTCTGCTGAAACATGACTTTCTTTTCTATCTATAACAATACCATATGTATAAATTCCCAGTCCTCAGTCCTGTTTCTTAGTCTTCCTTATCCAGCCAATTCTCCTCTTCCTATATGAGTAGATTTCTTATATCCTATTCGTGTGTGTGTGTGTGTGTGTGTGTGTGTGTGTGTGTGTGTGTGTGTGTGTGTGTGTGTGTGTGTGTGTGTGTGTGTGTGTGTGTGTGTGTGTGATGTTTGTTACTTCTTCACGCAAAAACTACTGGACAGATTGGATCAGCTAGTAAGTATATATTTCCATTTGTAAAGTTGTAAATTAATTACGTAAGCTACTTACATGAGAAAACTTACAGGTGTAATTGCGGCCTAAGGTTTTCTTAAAAAAACTCTTCATATCTTACATAGTCATTCAATGTCCATAATTCAATCATTAGCGAGATTGCTAAACAACTTGGCACTTCAAACTTCGTTTTACAGTGATTATACCTGCGCAGTTCCTGCATTTTCGGTAGGGTCTTTATTTTCTTTGGTGTCGCTTTCCGCAACAGGATCGGATCTTCTCGAGTGTTCTGGAAGGTTCTTGTACTCATCAGTCGTCATTTTAGCAAGTATACCAGCTTCGAAGAGAGTCATTACTCTAAAATAATAGGGAAGAAAAAATTTCAAAAGAAAAATAAAAGCGACTTCAAAAACCACAAACACTAAAAAGTAAAAAATATTTTTGTTTCTACACGTGTAATGTATGTATGAAGTCGAGTAAGCATATTAAAAGAAACTAGAAATCCAAGTGTGAAAAAAAAGATTCCGACGAATTGAAAACCTCCTCCTTTTTAGAAGTCGGTTAAAACAGTGACGTATAAGTTCTATTCGTATTCTAAATAATTATTATAATAATATTGAGTTTCCTCTGTGATTTGTTTCCTTTACACCGATTACAATCGTAAGTTGTTAATAAAGCTGTGTTTACGTTGTTAGCAAAAAAAGTTGGTGCTCCTCGTTCCATCCCACTCCGTAAGTATGCATTGCGCCTTACAGCTAGCCTAACCCACTGAAAAAAGCCTAATCTATTAGTATACTTACATGTTGTTAAATGTCTCGAGGTATGGGCAACCGATTTGAAGCGCTATGGCAGAATATCTTGTATACAATTTTTCGCTTAAATGGAAATTATGAGAACCTAAAACGAAAAACCATAAAGTCCCGTGGTACAGGTACTCAACAGAAGTGAAGCTAAAAATTAAGTTAAGTGACGTCAGCATTCTTTACCGAATCTCTCAGTGTCGTAGTACAGCGTTTCTCTTCCACCCAGTATAGCAATGCGTCGTTTCGACAGTACCATATGGACACCCACTTCGACACTGCGCACGCGCTGAATGCGTTGACGACGCATAAGTTTAGCGAGACGGCCATATACACCTGTGCCGTTCTATAAAATTGTGTGAAATATAATTAAAATCATTTTAGGCATTATCATTTGCAAAACGTTAAAATATTTTAACCAAGGCAAAATGGAAATGCGTTTGTTTTTTCAATGCTCTATTATATTATATTATGATTATATAATATGTTATATGTACGAGTATGTATATTATACAGAATTATTGTATTCCTAATTCCATAGTTTCCATAGTTTTCCAATTTCAATTAGGGCTAGGTATATTCGTGCTAATTCAATTGTAATTTTTGTAAGCAATTACTATTCTAAAGTCTGAAAGTAAAACAGTACAGATATTTTTCGAATAGTAAGTAGTCGTATATTTCGTATAACTTGGGATGCATGATGATACAGCCTAACAAGGCATACTATACTATATATACTATAGCCTAACTGCATAGTTATGACTAGCTAGCAGGTCTGACTGCAGCTAAGAGCTGCAAATCTATAAATAAAAAAGGTATATTATGAAAGAAGTAACTCAATTTATTTAGACCTGCCAATAAATAGTTAAAAGATTGTGTAAAGTGTAGGGTACCATTTTTTCAAAAGTACCATTGTAGGGTACTTTTGAATTAATTACGCATAGGCTCTCTTCAAATAGAACACATCCGATTCGTAAATATTTTTTGAAAGAGTAATTGTACCTTTACCTTACCTGCAAAATAGCCAATGAAGAACTATGTCGTTCCACCACCAGTTCATATCCCCTATCTCTCATAGCCTCTTCCAAAGCCTGCAGTGTGCCTATCGGCTGCTCTTTAGCCGGTCTAGCCAGTAGACTGGTCAAGTTAGCCGAGTACATATCACCAATGACATACGTAGCTCCCAACGATATGATGATAGAGACTAGTCGAGCTTTGTGGGTCTTAGATGGTTCTTTAGTAGATGCTGGAAAATACAAGGTTAGTATTTAGTATATAGTATTTAGTATATAGTAGTAATAGTAAAAAAGTAAAGACGTAATCATAATTGGGTTAAGTAGTGAAGGGCCATTCATTATATATATAAATGGTTAGGGGTTTAATGAGAAATGCTTCTATATCATTCTCGCATAAAACTTTACAGAGTAAGTATGATTACAACTCTTAGGTTGATGATTATTATTGAATTATCAGATCGTAAAAATAAACTGAACGGCTTAATGTGCTCTCCAAGACCTGGAGGAAAGGTAAAAGTCAACTCGGACCTCCTATAAAATTATAATGTAAATATTTGGCCGACCCGGGCGTGAACTCAGGACCTTATGATACACAGTTAAACATAAATTATAGAGATGCGTGAACCTCGAACTCTTCGAATAAGAAGCCAACGTTTAAACCACACGGCTATCGCTACTTCGTCTAGTATGCGAATAAATAGAGATATTCGTATTTACATTGTCTCAAGAACAAGGTGGTGGTGAACCAGCAGCAATCACTCAACAGTTCGAGTTGGTCCCGTTTGCGGTGCTGCCACAGCGATGGGGCGGCTATCACTATCCACAATGCTGGACCGATGAGAAGCAGTGTGGCCCCTACTAGTGGCCAGACCTGTGTGTTAGAAAGATAATTTTGATAATAGCCAGGAAATGATGAATTTATTCAGTTGACAGAATGATAAATTAGTTTTTTTCTAGCTTTTTATTTCTTCTTTCTTAGCTTTTAGCTGGTCCGTTTTAAAAAAATTAATATACCTTACAGAAACTGGTCAAATTCAAGTTTAGTTATATCACTGAACAGTCAATACAATCTAATCCGATCCATCAAGCTTTATGCGTCCATTCCTGGACTTAGGCCTTTTCTAGAGCTCAGTTGTACTTACTATGCATGCACATAATAATTTCCTTTTTGATTATTAAAAACATTCGCTAAATATTAGCATAATTTTTGCGAATGCGAATGCGAATGCGAATATTGAAAAATATGCGGATATTCGCGAATGCGAATGCGAATGCGAATATCCGTTACATCACTAGTACTTAGTAAAATCTAGAGTCTCGCTCAACTTGTCAGGGGCATGGGTGAGGAAGGCTCCAGAGTCTGCCAGCGTTAGGAAAGAGAACTCCACCGCTTGTAGCCTTTCCCAGGTCATTGTTACGTGTTTACTGAAGAAGCAAGCTTTGCTATTGTGAGAAATTTACCTCCCATTGGAATGGCCTGATGATGGCTAGAGTCTCGCTCAATTTGTCAGGGGCGTGGGTGAGGAAGGCTCCAGAGTCTGCCAGCGTTAGGAAAGAGAACTCCACCGCTTGCAACCTTTCCCAGGTCATGGTTACGTCTCCGATGAAGAAGTCAGCTTTCTAATGCGATTAAAATTTTTAGTATCATTATTATTAAAGTTCATGCGAAAAGCGAGTCCTTAACCTAAACACGGAAATTTAATTAAGATCATTCGTAAAGGGAGTTCGATACTAAAAGCTATGAATAAAAGGTTTAAGAAATTTTACATCAGCGATACGGTCATATAAAAGGAAAATGTGACTGACTGATATATCAACTCATCTAAGTCAAACTACTAGACGGATCCTCCTGGAATTTGGCGTGCAGATAGCTATATGATGTAGACATCCGCTTATACAAAATTTTTAAAAATTCAACTCCTAAGGGGCTAAAATAGGGGCTTGGAATTTATGTAGTACACGAGGACAAAGTCTCAGGTTTATGCTAGTTTAGTCACTTACACGTTTCCAAATCAAACCAAGAGTTCCTTTAAACGTTCCATTCCCAGATATTCTCGAACCCTGACTTCTTTCCGGTGGATCGTAGTATTTATACCTTCAAATAAATAATACTTTAAAATTAGTATTTGTAGAAAAAATGTGTGAAACCTAATTAATTTTCTACTACCGAAGAAAATAATGACTTAGCAAAATCCATGATTCAGATTCATGCTCCTTTAGCAAAATAAATGTGGCACAGTCTAATAAATATCTAAGTTGTAACAACACTTTCTTGCTATTTTTGAAAAAAAAAAAAATTGTCGCACTGATTGCGCTCGGACCGCAGTAATAATTTGATTTGCATGTATATCTTCGAGCAGTAACTTTGAAATGAAATATTTTAATGGAAGATAGTATTACCATAGATATAGATAGTATTTTTACCTATTAGTTATTAGAACCTATCAACATTTCATTGAGTTTGATGGGTTGATAATCAAATGAAAACCAAACTACGTGTGTTTAATAAGTAATTTTTCAAAAATAAATAAATAATTATAAGAATTCCCTCACTCTAAATTTGTGATTTTCCACTTAGCGGAATTTTCATGCGCAGTGTCGATAAATACCTCTTAATACAATTACGAGTATAATAAATGAATGCAGGTATCACGTCGACTCACTTAAAGTTCAGCTTTTTGGCCAGCAGCGCGAGCAATTTGTCATCTCGTCCGCCCGTCACGTTGACCGTGGAGTCGTTGTTGTAGCTCACGAAGTGCCACGGCGGCGCCTGCGAACTCATTCATTTGTGTCACGTGATGTATTGTGAAAGGTACAGGAAATGGTAGCTTTCTCTGAGATTCAGTTGAGGACAAGCGCTTAAAGTTACTAGCATAAGAAATAGGTATCACTTGCATGAACGCGAAGGAAAACGTGAGGAAACCTGCATGCTTGAGAGTTTTCGATAATGTTCCCAAAAACCTACCAATCCGCACTTCGCCAGCGTGGTAGAATGCGGTAATTCTGAGAAGAGACACGTGTGTAGTGAGGTGATCATGGGTTGATAATGATGATGATAATATTATACTTACATGTAAAACAGGCACCTCAAAGACCCTTCCCTGAAAGTCGTGGTAGACTTTGTCAGCGGGCGGTAGAGATGGCGATTTGTAAAGGCTCCCCGACCACCAGTTGACCAGCGTCAAGTGGTTCAGCTTGTTTGGTGACGCTTGGTTGTAGTACAACCGGAACCTGAGGACATAATAACGTTTAATTCCTTAAAAGCCTTAAGCCCTGGTAGATTTTGTCAGCTGATGGTATCGAAGATTATTTAAAACCACTATGTGTCCCAGTCCGGAACCAGGAAATTCCCAGAAGAACAAAAGCGACCGACATAGCTCAAAGGATTAGCAAGCTGAAATGGCAATGGGCAGTTCATGTCTGTCATAGAGCTGACGGCCGATGGGGCAGATGTGTTCTGGAGTGGAAATCGCGTACCGGTAAGCGCAGTGTGGGTCGACCTCCAGCTCGCTGGACCGATGACCTGAAGAAGGTGGCGGGGAGCGGTTGGATGAGTTAAGTGGAGAACCATGTTTGGTGGCGTACTCTTGGAAAGGCCTATGCCCAGCAGTGGACGCATACAGGCTGATGGAATGGAATGAATGTGTCCAAATAGGTATAAAGGCCTTCTACTATAGCAACCGCAGGCGTGTTGACCGATGAAGATACTTCCGTTATTATTGACACCTAAGGAAATAAAAGGTCTAGAAAACTTCTGTACATAAACAGTATACCATGTAAGTTCACTCTACAACGTAGATTTGCACTAAGAAAGGCTTTTGATTTCTGAGGAATTCCAACGGGATCTTTAAAAACCTAAATCCACGCAAAGAGAGTAGCGAGATTCAGTTAGTTGATCAATACGAAATCAATTTAAATAAAAATAAAATTCCAGCCAGTTTCCGATTTGAGAGCAGCGAAAAAAAAAATGGTTTTTATTTTGAAATTCTTCGAGCATGTACCGGCTTGATTATCGCGCCATCTTGCCAGCGTTTGTGAAATAAAATTTCCTCGTTCCCAAAGACCCAATACAAAGCCACCAGCTCACGTACATTGTAATTCGATTTGAGAAAACGGCGATTGTGAATTGGCCAAAACATATTTTTTAGTGTTCGACGTTGGAATTTCCTTTGGCAAATATATTGGCTTTGCAGTCAATTTGCTGTGTTAACATAATAACGTCCTGTAATTCTATAAAGGTTTGTTTTTACTTATGTGTTGCGTTGGGCATTGACTATTGTTTTGCCACGACCCTTTTCTATAAACGACGGGTTTGTTTGACCACGATCTGTGAAAGGTGCGATGTATTAAGAGGGGTCTCTCCGTCACTCGCTCCATACAAACGTAGTTCCAATTTCATCTGAATATTAAGCAACCAAAGTCTATGAAATTTTGCGGACATATTCTGAAAACTAATATCTATGCCTGTGGTCTTCCAGATTTCCGTTAAAATATTCGGTTTCAAAGTTACACGGTCTTAAAAATTCACATACAAATCTTTGAGCCCCTGTAATTTTAAAACTACATATTTAAAAAAAATCTAAAACACCACAGGCACAGATATTAGTTTCTAGAATATGTCTGCAAAATTTCATGGACTTTGGTTGCTTAATATTCAAATGAAATGGGAACTACGATTGTATGGAGTAAGTGTCGGAGAGAGCCCTGTTAAAAGTAGCTTTTCCATCATTTCTTTATTCGCGTGGTAATAGCTCTTTAAAGATAGAATGAATGAATGAAATATTAATTTATGTACACAATAATAAAAAAGAAAATTAAATGTATCTTGATAATATCTCAATCTTTCAGTTTCTGTTTATCCTGCTTTAACACTATCGTATAAATAATGACAAAGCACAAAATTAAATTAACGTTCGACAGACAATAAATAACAAATGAGTATATTTTTATTGTGCACCGCAAATATACGACTTCTTATGAGATAATTTGTTGCTATATTAAGTTTATGACTCAATCGTTGGGCAATTCATTAGTTTTATTGCTGCTAATGATACAATCATTATAATTTAATGCGGGATAGCTGATTTAACGATGCGGTTATATATATTGATTTATTGGTATAATTGTTTCTGAATTATTAGGCGCTTGTTTTACTATTTTTAATTACTATTAATGTGGAATCATTATCATGTGTCGATTGTCAATGATGACCAAAATAATTTAGCATAGTGGGTGTCGGGAGGTGAAACAGGTAAGGGTTTCATAGAACAGGTAAGATAGTGGAGAAGGAGAGTGAGAGAGAATTGATAGAGAAGAGAGAGAGAGAAGAGAAAGAGAGTGCTAGAATTCGTAAATCATAATATTTACACTGCATTTCTCGGGTTCGTAATGACAGCAACTCGTATAGCCTCTTTGATGCCGGAAAGGAAGAGCTTGCTTACTTCTCCGTGTGGCCAGAAGAAGATGTAGAGCATTGAGCGGTGGATGAAATTGTTTACAGTAATCTGAAACAAAAAATTTGACAGCCGAAACAGGCAAAATAGCGAGGGCTTGGTATGGCTAGATGCCGAATGTTTGTTGAAATTATTTTAATCCATACGATCCATACTATAATATTATAAATGCGAAAATCTGTCTGTCTGCTAGCTTTTCACGGCCCAACAGTTTAACCGATTTATATCGAATTTGTTACAGAGGTAACTTGTGCCCCTGAATCTGATATAGGCAACTTTTTATCCGGTCCATCAAAGAGTTTCCCAATCAATCCTACGGGAATTGTAAAACCTATCTACCTATCTTCTAGTTATGACCATAATTACGCACCTTCACGTGCTTTAATTGCCACGTAACCATTGAGCCAATAGACTCTGAAAGAGAAGAAAGAATTTTCATGCTTATTTGAAAAGAGGAATGCGAATAAAATAGGCACTTGGCCCAAACAGGCACGTCTGTACGGACAGCTTGCGGAATCTAGCTAGTCCAAATCCGTGAGCGAGGTGCAAGCTTATCATTGTGTATCATAGCTGCAATAAATATGCTTACTTAATTTTTTTTTACCTCAAAAAGTAGATTTTCACATTCCAAAGGCTCACAAAGAATTAAACTTGTTCTTTCTTCCGACGTATCCAAACCTTGTTTTAGAAATCTGTAAAACTGATTACAAATGTAAATTATGGATAGAATACAATAAAAGTGGAGGGGTAGAATACAACAAGAGGTTAGGTATAGTAATATATTTATATATTTAATAAAACTGTCCAAGTATGAATCGGATCTCGCTCTTTTATAGTTCGGTATATAATAATAATCATTAAGAACAACTTACCTATATTTTGTATATATATTTTATTTGCGACTAGAAGCGTAATGGCAAAACATACAATTAATTTAACGTAACGTAAGCGTGATTGCTATCACAAACATCTAATTATCCAGTTCACGATCTAAACACCAAAAGTATGCAATAATCTTTCCGAATCTCAAAGGGAGACCAAAATAAAAACCTTCAAAAGACGCGTATTTACACAAATTCACTCGAGGTAGCCTCCTAGCATTCAGATCGAATGACGTCAAATGGGCCAAATATAGATTTTATTAAACTTCATTGGATAAATTATTAATTTTATATGATTTTTGACCACTCAAAACAATTTTTAAAAATAATCTTACACGAGCTAGACATTGCAACGAACCGTAAAATATAAACCCAAAAACTGCTCGTTTTTGATTACAGCTTACAAACTACTTTATGAATTTGATTAAATAAGTACAATGTAAAGTCACATACATACTCGATCTTTATTTTCCTGTGTCGATAGATCCAAATTAATGACTTGAATGTTATTCTCACTCAGAATACACATGATTTCAAAAATATCTTCAGACCTGAAAAAAGCCAAACTTCTTACTTACATATTCCGTCTTTGAATATCTCATCTTGAGGTCATCATCGTCATCACCATCAACATCAACTCATCGCCGTCTCACTACGGAGCACGGTCTCCTCTCAAAATGAGGTGAGGAGTTTGGCCATAGACCACCATACTGAATAAGTGCGGGTTGGCAGACTTCACTCCTCTTTGAGAACATTATGGGAAACTTTCAGGCATGCATGCAGATGTTTTTTCCGTTAAAGCAATTAAAACCGTTAAAGCACCGTTAAAGTAATTAAATTCTAAAGTTAGAGCCCGGAGTCGAATCCCCGACCACCCGACCATGGAGGTCGACGTCTTAACCACTAGGCAATCACCGCTTTTATAGTCACAGATTAAATATAAAGTATCGAGATAGTAGTTTAAAAATCTGTCAAAGATGAAAAATCCTTACTTTATATCAGTCGTGTTACCCCTTACAACTGTCAAAGTATTTGTACCTAACCCTACTACTATGTCCATAATCGCTGTAGGAAACTCTTTAGGGAGGTTTTTCAAAGTTGTACACATTACTCTACTAATAAAGAAGAGGAAAACATATAAAAGTATGTAATTCATTATAATAATTATTTTCTAAATAATATCAAAGGTACTAATAAATATTTCTTCTAGAATTTAATTCAAATGCGGTGTGCTACAAACAAAATAACACACCGATTTACTCAAAGTATCCAATAATTCTAAATCACATTACAAACGATTTCATCAGTTATGAAAGAAAAAGATTAGTGACAATACAGATACGCCATTTCATTTCATATCGAAATAAGTGATAAGTATTCATATTTATATTTTCGAAATGAATCAATCTCAATCAATCTATCTGTAATAGGTCAATAAGATACTTATTGAATTTGGATTTATTAATTTCAGCTGTAACGCGATAAGTTTGCTGAGCTGACCTGTATCTCAAGTCAAATAACCAATCGATTAAGGACTGAAATAGTGATTCTTCTAGTAGTAGTAGTAGTAGTACCGAATTTGTTATACCTAGATTTAAGTATTATAACTAGATTAAATTATTGTGTTACGTGTTATACTTGTCGACGATACCTATAACAGGTGTGCGGAAAAACTCATCAAGTTTATGAATACACCTGCTTTTTAAACTCTGTGAAAATTTCTTCTTAAATAAATATTATTATTATTATTCTAAAAAGATTATTTCAATCACCTAGCGTTTGTCGTGTTTGTCTGTCATGGTCCACTTTTCTTCTAAGTCGCTTCCACCTTGCGTGGTCTATGGCATCCTCTCTTCCAAAGCCACTGGCAACTGCGTCTGCTTTTATGATTTCAGCCCAACGTTTATTCGGATGACCTCGGGACGGGCATATTAATACCTTTGATAGGTATCAAAGTTGCCTAAATGCCTCATGCAGTTTTGAGGACGGCGTAGACGAAACTCCAGAGCTTTGTCTGCGAAACCTCTCACGCCAAAATTGTTAAGATTGAAATTATAGTACATCTGTAAAATTAACTTATCTTTGGACATGTGCACGGGACCATAACGTCCTCAGTATGGATTGGCATGTGACGAGCTAAGTGGGCACTTTTCATCAAAGGCCCTACATGACCGATGGTTTAAAAGCTTTGCCGAGTTACCTACCCAAGGCACCTCAGCCTATAAAGGCGTGTGTACAATAGACGTGGATCGTGTGGTGCAATACAAGTGTATTTTAAAGTTTGTTTAATGGTGTAGTAAATATTGTGAAAAGTATTGCCTTTTTCAAACAGACATACTTTCGCATTTAAATAATTTATAGTATAATATATTTATTCAAAATAAAAAATAATAATATTTATTATTGACATTCAGATTTAGGTATAATACTGACTGGCAATTTTATAAAATAACTTTAATCTAAATTAAAACTAAAAAAAATTACTAAATTAAAAACTATGATAAATTTCTATGTCCAGCTGCAGTGGATGTATCCAGACTGATAAATTGGATTGGATTGGACATAACATAATAGTTGTTCGTTTTTTGCGCAAAATTACAGATAAGATTTTACACAACTGCCCAAATAAAGGAGTATAATGTTTTCCAGGTGCATCATATATTACGATAATAAATTATTTCTTACTTCGTTTTTTGCAGGGCACTCGTGTTTTTTTTTTTTAATTTAATAAAGATTTGTAGACAATCAAATATTTATAGGTACTTGCTCTAACGGTGAAGGTAAAGTTTGTAAGAAAACAAACCTTTATGCCTGAGAGTTCTTAGAGTGTACACGAAGCTTTACAAGGTCCTACGTGTTGCTTGAGTGCTGTCATCGGCGCGGGTCCGTAAATAATTTACTACCGCCAAATGTCAAATATCGCCCTAATATTGTAGATCGATGTGATGAGTGCTTCGTAGACCCTAGTACATCACTTTATACAAGTATGTTATGTACTAATAGAGTTTATAGACGCTAGTGTTGCCATAGAAGCTAGTGTTTGATCAGGCAGAACACCAGAAGGGGCTTTGAAAGACTATTATTTGGACACAATTATTGTTAGGTACGTAGCAAAGGTACGTAGCAAAGCTACGTAATTGAGCTACGTAGCAGAGCGACGGAGTATTATTATAGGTCTGTGATAGTGGTTTGGCTCATATTATTATTATAAAATTTATTATGTATTAATATACATATAAAAATATTTTCCCGCAGAAATTACCTACTCTACTTTTATGTAAAAAAATTGAAAAATGTTCGTCGTTTTCGCCTTGTGACGTCATTAATAGCCGCCGCCGCCGTACAGCGTGAAGCTAATAAATATTTAATTCATATGATTAAAATTTCGAAATCCCCTAATTTTTTTAAAATAATGAATTCTAGCCCCATAAACAATTATTTTTCAATGTTATTCTTACAGCGCCCTGACGGGGCTTCATGTTGTAATATTATAATTTTTTTTATGATGTAAGACATGAATGCAAATAAATATAAATAAAGAATAAACTACCGCTTTACAAAACATCACATAATTTTATTACTACAGTCTAAGACCCTATTGTTCAGCAATAGAATAGAATTATTTGAGTAAATTTAAATTATATCAGATTTAGCAGTACATATCCCGTTAAACCATGCTCATCTCCCTTGATTAGGTATACAGATTAATATGTTTCCTGTATCTAAAATGCACCAATACGGTACAGACGATAGCGAGCATGTACATATTTCCATTACCTGTTGTACGACGACAGATCCTTCGGGAGCAGTGCGCGGGAAACTCAAGACCGCGCTCCCAAAAGCATCGCTCTGTAGTCTGTGGTGCCTGTGGTACAAGCCATAAGCAATAGTTGGGATAATATACTCTGCTACAAAACATAAACACTCATAATTGTGAAAATATCCCACTTCTGATGTTTAATTCGTTGGTTAAAGGTTCGTAGTTTGGAAAAAAGGTACTCTATGAGGGTTTTTTTCCTTTTGACGGCTTACCGGGCGCAATGGTAAGCGCTGTGATATTATTAGTGAGAGGTCCTAGGTTCGATTACTAGCAGGAGTTTGGAATTTTATAATTTATAAATTTCTGGTCTGGTCTGGTGGCAGGCTTCGGCCGTGGCTAGTTACTACCCTACTGGCAAAGCCGTACCGCTAAGCGATTATGTACGTTACGATGCCGTGTAGAAACCAAAGGAGTATGAGTTTAATGAAAACTGCTATACCCCTTCCAGGTTAGCTCGCTTCCATCTTAGACAGCATCATCACTTACCACTAGGTGAGATTGCAGTCAAGGGCTAGTTTGAATTCGAATAAAAAAAGAACACTTCGTAGTCTGTCTATTTATCTGTCAATCTGTCAATATCCCTCAAGGGAATTAAAACCTGTAGAGTACTTTCTGTTGACTTAGAATCATAAAATTTGGCAGGTAACAATGTCTTATAGCACAAATAAAGGGAAAAATAAAGCATCTTACCTTTTGGTTACTCACGTACTACTGATATAGCCTAAACTATTAGCAAGCTGAAGTGGCAGTGGGCAGGCCATGCCTGTCGTACTGGCGATGGCCGGAAGCCGGAAAGTCCTTTAGTGGAGACCGCGTATAAGCAAGCGTAATGTAGGGCGCCCTCCAGCACGATAGACTGAGTATAAAAAACGGATGGCGGGAAGTGGCTGGATGAGGAAGGCTGAGGACTGTGTATAGTGGTGCTCTTTAGGGAAGGCCTATGCCCAACAGTGGACATCCACAGGTTGATGATGATGATGATGATGATTCAAACTCATTACACTGACGACTATGACTTGCAAGTTCATTGTACAAATAATAATGCGTCTCATTCTACATTTGTAACAACCATGCATTCGAATTAAGACAATACGTACTTAAATCACCGCAAACAAAACGCTTCCTCTTGTATGCTAAAACTGATTAATCACTTCCAATTCAAATTGAACTCTATTCCCTTTAACTAAAATTCAGATTGGTGTGAACCATGAATTCATGCATTACCTCTAATAAATTTTGTAACGTGGGAATATGTAAGACAAGTGACAAGGTTGTGTTTAGTCACTTGACGTGGAAGATATCCTTTTCAGCAAACTCGTGAAACCTTTTTAAATGTTGTAGGCATAGTAATTCTGTTAGACGGGATATGAAGAAAAGTCTGTTTCTCACATCTATACTTAATAAATAAAATTGGAGTGTCTGTCTGTAATTTCGAAATAACTACCTCATATTAAGCTCATATGGTTATTTGAACGATACCAACACTGAATCACACGTTTTTAAAATTTTTGTCTGTCTGTCTGTCTGTCTGTCTGTCTGTTTGAAAAGGCTAATCTTTGGAACGGCTGAACCGATTTTGACGGGATTTTCACAGACAAGTAGAGGATTGACCAGGGTGTAACATAGGCTACTTTTTTAACCGACTTTCAAAAAGGGAGTTGTGTTTTCTACCTATGTACACCGAAATCTCCGAGATTTCTGAACCGATTTGCGTCATTTCTTTTTTAATCGATAGAGGAACTTTGCGACCTTGTTTCATAAAAAATTTGGAGTCCAACTCCTCAATCCTGATGCTGCAGGGGATCTGACCAATCCACGCGGGCGAAGCTGCGGGCATCAGCTAGTTTTTCCATAAAATTGGTACTTGATGTCGTGGATGAGGAGATCGGAGCAGTAAAACCGGTCAAGTGCGAGTCAGACTCGTGCACTGAAGGTTCCGTACTCAGGTATTTTTTCCAACATTTTGCACGATAAATCAAAAACTTTATACATAAGAATAAATAAAAATCTGTTTTAGGATGTACAGGTAAAGCCCTTTCATATTTTGATACCCCACTTGGTACAGTTATCTTATTTTGAAAATTGAAACACATTTTAATTTTTTTTTAATGATATAACCACAAATTCGCGGTTTTCAGATTTATTCCTGTAATTGTGCTATAAGACCTACCTACCTACCAAATTTTATGAATCCAGGTCAACGGGAAGTACCCTATAGGTTTCTTGACAGACACGACGGACAGGCAGACAGACAGACAGACAGTCAGACTGACAGACAGACAAACAACAAAGTGATCCTATAAGGGTTCCGTTTCAATTTTTTAAAGTACGGAACCCTAAAAATTAAAAAATAAGAATAAAAAAAGGTGTAGGCACAACACGAAACAAAACACTGCACTCGTGTTAGAATAATTATTTGAAAGGACAAACAACTTTGCGAGAGCACCTTTATGCAAAGAAAATTGAGTGTTGGTGCGAGGAAGATAAAGAAAATTTCCTATTTAAACAAAGGGTGGAATATTAAAAATCCTGTATAAACGGAGCGTGCTCCTGTCTGATAGTTATAGGTAATAAGACAAGTTCATCATATAAAAAAAAACTAGCCAAATGCGAGTCAGACTCGCGCACCGAGGGTTCCGTACTCGGGTATTTTTCCGACATTTTGCACAATAAATCCAAAACTATTAAGCATAAAAATAAATATAAATCTGTTTTAGAATGTAAAGGTAAAGCCTTTTCATACCCCACTTGGTATAGTTATCTTATTTTGAAAATGTAAAATACTAATTATTATTTGTGCATGAACACATTTTTTGTGATGTAACCACACATTTCATGGTTTTCTGATTTTTTCTTTACTTGTGCTATAACACCTATCTACCTGCCAAATTTCCTAATTCTAGGTCAATGGGAAGTACCCTATAGGTTTTCTTGACAGACATGACAGATGGACGGACGGACAGACAAACAGACAGACAACAAGGTGATCTTATAAGGATTCCTTTTCTTCCTATGAGGTACTGATGGCTAATAAAACAGTCACATTGCGATTGTAACAATCAATTAACCTTTTCATCAGCCATCCCTAGCGAAACGTTCACATTGGCTCGGTTAATTCGCTAATTTGGGGCATAATGAATATCATTATAATCATTGTTCCCCACACGCGCACCATTCAACGGTCGATTATTTTGAATTTTCCCTTTTAATTTCCACCATTTTGGATTCTTTATGACTTCACAAAACATGTAACATTTTTACGGGTAAAAGATAAGTTCATCAAAGAAAAATAAAACTGTCACATTGCGATTGTAAACAATCAATTAACTTTTTATCAGTCATCCCTAACGACGCGTTGGATCGGTTAATTCGCTAATTTGGGGCATAATGAATAGCATTATAATCATTGTTCCCCACACGCGGACCACACGGCGGTCGATTATGGCCAGTTTTCATACAGTTTTTGTCATCTGAAATATTAACATATTATTTAAAGAATACGAGTTGTACTCAAATAAATTGAGTTTCCACCGCAATACATTTCAAACTAGCTGATGCTTGGCATCGGTTCCGCTACCTAGTTTCTCCGGAGTTTTTTCTTTTCAAAGCTAAGTATGTCGAAGTCAAAGTCAAAGTCAAAATCATTTATTCAAAGTAGGTACAATTGTACTCTTTTTGATGTTCGAAATTGTTTTTGTACGATATAGTGGTGATAATTAATTACGTAACTTAAAACTAAAGCTACCTACGAGGGTTCCAAACGCGCCCAAGTATGTGCAAAAACTACATGCCTGATAGTTTTCCATGATGTTTTCAAGGGTACCTAGAATCGTATGCAGTGCGTAATGAGCCTAAGATGAAATCGACTCAATCAGTCACCCCTTAATGCCGCAACCTTTCACTAAATGACCCGCTTATTTGGGGATAATGAACATCATAACAACGATTGTGTTCCCGAAAGCGGAATTAATGATTCAGTTATGACACGTGTAATTGGATGTTGGCATTTTCGTATACTTGTTTGATAAATAATAATAATAATTGTTATTATTAATCTGTCTTACCTGATTTTAATGTGGGAAAGAAAAGATGGCGTACTGTTGTTTTAAGGTGTTATAACAAGGTAAAATTAAATCAAAATTTTAAAAACCCCTGACACATTTTTATTAGAATTTGGCTAGACACTAATTGGTCGGATAGTATTAACCGGTCTAATAAGAAAACTAGAAAAGAGCTTGTAACTTTCAAACGGCTGAACCGATTTTCTTAGTTTATAGCTAAGAACACTCGATCAAGCCACCTTTCAAACAAAAAAAACTAAATTTAAATCGGTGCATTCTTTTAGGAGCTACGATGCCACAGACAGATACACAAACACACACATACACACGTCAAACTTATAACACCCCTCTTTTTGGGTCGGGGGTTAAAAATAGTCGATAGCTTCCTCATCGGCGGCGCGTTATTTTGTCTTTGCTCAGACTTAAGCTTCAGTTAAAACGAGATAGATTTATATCAGCGATATAGCGTTGTCTCGTTTCACCAGTGTCTTAAATGTAAGCAAAGTCAAAGCACCAAAGTGCACTTTATAGATTTCAGGTTTAGAGGACAGACTCATAAAAATACTTTGTTTGTCCTAGGATTCCACTCCAAATTCTATAGGTACATACTTCTATTTAAATTGTAAAGAAAATAAAAATTTTGCTCATACAAAAGCTCATTTAATTATCGCCTCTAATTTGATAGCAATAAGAGCCAGGTCGGCCAGAGGGTTTTCGGAGCTTGTCTAAACTGCATGCATTCAGCTGGAGCACCAATTAGCTATTAAAAGAGCTATTTACAGCCCGTGTTTGTGATTGCGCACATTTTTCTCCTAGTAAGCCTTTAGCGAGTGGGGAATTTCGCTATTATTAACTTTTTACAGCAATAGTCAGCATTTCAAATAACAAATGAACGCATTCAGGTTGTTGAGTAGGTTTAAGAACTATTTTGACGACTGGTGCAGTGGTAGTAAGCGCTGTGGTCTTAGGGCAAGGCCCCGGGTTCGGTTCCCAGCAGGGTTTGGAAATTTATAATTTCTATGGTCTAGTCTGGTGGGAGGCTTCGGCCGTGGCTAGTTACTACCCTATCGGCAAACCCGTGCCGCCAAGCGATTAAGCGATTATGATGCCATGCAACAAACAAACACACTTTCGCATTTATAATATGGGTAGTGGGTATTGATTACATCTCCCGCACATTTTGTATTTAAGTTAATATTGTTTTGTTAATTTGCATTGCATCTGGACGAAGCCGGGGTGGGTCGATAGTATAGTATAAAAAGAAGAAGGTGACCGACATAATGACTGATCTATCAAACTATTAACGCTCTAGTAATGGACGGACGGAACGGGCTGAAAGACGATAGTTATTATTATGTAGACATCCCTATCGGATTATACAGATTATTTATAGACAACTAGAGGAAGCCCGCGGCTTCTCCCGCGTGGATTTCGGTTATTTAATCCTGTGGGAACTCTTTGATTTTCCGGGATAAAAAGTAGCCTATGTTCTTCCCCGGGATGTATCCCAAGTCTGCAACAAACATTAAAATCGTTCCAGCGGTTGGGCCGTGAAAACGTAGCAGACCGACAAACAGACAAACAAACTTTCGCATTTATAATATTAAGTATGGATTAGGTAGGTAGAAACTTTTTACAGGCTTTCATACGGAAATGTTTCCAAATTAGGCAACCACTTGATGTTAAAAGCACTACCGATTCCACAAGTGTATTATCGGATAGGTACGTATCGAGTCGGTGTGCGTCCAGCGAGCCGTGTTACGGAAGCTGCGAGGTGAGATCTCATCTCATCAGCTGAAAGCTTTTGCCGATCAGTGCTCTTATCTAGCGATCGCTTCTGTGTCGCTTTGATTGGATCTAGTTCGACCTCTCTGGCGCAATGGTGAGTCCTGTGGTCTTATAAGTGGGAGCTCCCGGGTTCGATTCCCAGAATTTATTATTTCTAAAATTGTCTCTAATCCGCTCTGGTGGGAGGCTTCGGCCGTGGCTAGTTACCACCCTAATGGCAAAGCCGTGCCGCCAAGTTCTCGCTTGTCACTATGCAGGTTAGTAATAATAACAAATATTATATTATGCTCGTTTAAACAAGGCATTAGTGGCACACCATCAATGAAAACATTCAGTAGTTTCTGAGATTAGCATGCACAAACAGACAGACAAACTCTAGACATGAAGGACGAAAAATCGAAACGTTCTTCCGAAGAACGTAATTTTTTGTAGAGTAAGAAATATAATAATATCCTTTCGAGTTTTAGAACGTGTGAATTTTAGTACCTATAACCTTAAGAAAGTAAATAAACGAAGCTTTAGTATTTATCATAGAGAAATTGTTATTTAAAGCCCGTTTGAAAGCAGATGATCATTCGTTTAAAAGTAAAATGAAAATAGCAAACAACAATGTTTGTTTATCCATTCCATTAATGGATTTTCTGTCGAGAATTCTTTATTAGAGCTTGGATGGGTAGACTAAAACACTTATTTTAATAGACTGTGGAATTAGTGGTTTGTTTTGATCATTAATCAAGGTAATAAAATGTTTTGTACTCGTTGCGACCAAAACTCATATTCAAAACCCGGCCAATTATAAAATTCCAAACCCCAGCCGGGAATCAAAACTGGCACCTTCCACTAATAAGACCACAGCGCTTACCACTGCGCCATTAAGAGGGCTCTCTCCGTCACTCGTTTCATGCAATCGTAGTTCCAATTTCATTTGAATATTAAGCAACCAAAGTCCATGAAATTTTGCAGACATATTCTAGAAACTAATATCTATGTCTGTGGTTTTCCAGATTTCTGTTAAAATATTCGGTTTCAAAGCTACGCGGTCTTAGAAATTTTCATACAAATCTTTGAGCCCCTGTAATTTTAAAACTACATATTTTTAGAAAAATCTAAAACACCACAGACACAGATATTAGTTTCTAAAATATGTCTGCAAAATTTCATGGACTTTGGTTGCTTAATATTCAATTGAAATTGGAACTACGATTGTATGAAACGAGTGACGGAGAGAGCCCTGTTAAGGCCGTCAGAAGTCGCAGGCATAAGCCAGTTAAGTATACGTAGCCGATGGGTATCAAAGTGTTATAATCGCAAGACGTTGTCAATACAGATTTTGTTGATGTTTGTGGTCCTATACAAATAGGAGCCCCTTAATATTGCGCCCGGCCAGCGACCGTTTACGACAATATTGACTGAAAAACAGGGACGTTTAGCAATAAGAGTTGTTACTATTTATGTTTATTTTGGACTCGGGCTTCTGAGATGTATTTAAATTAAACGGTTAGAGACCCCGCAGACTGCAAACTTTTGGTTGGTTGACTATCTTGCTTATAGTCCCTATGAGAGAGATATCTGAGCTACTTGCTAGCTTTTCTCTGTAGGTATTTGTTTTCCCAACCAGGCAAAATTTTGGTCGGTTGAATATTTTGCTTATTAAGTATCTTTGAGAGAGAGATATCTGACTTTCTTGCTGGCTCTTCTCTGTAGGAGAGCCAGCTCTCTTCTCTTCTCTCTCTCTCTCTCTTTGCTTGTCTGCTTTCCGAATCAGTGGTAGATTGAGAAGTATAAATCTGTAGTGCAGGATAGGTTGAGATGGCAATAGGGAATAGATAGGATTTATATTTTTGCCGAGCGAGGCCGTAGAAGATCGCGAGTTTCAGCTAAACTTCAACTGCATTTTCAGTAAATTGGACTAAATAAGTCGTTGATCAAAATTCCGTGGTATGCGGAGGCATTTAAAGTAAATAAATCTTTGCTTTATCGAACACAAAACGACATCCGAAGAATTTGGATTGTTGCATGATCTAAGAATTCTGAAATATACCGCAGCAATTTTCCGGGATAAAAAGTTGCCTATTTCGATTACAGGGACGCTAGCTACTTCGGTACCAAATTTCATACAAATCGGTTAAGTGGATGGGTCTTTCGGAATCCCGCGGGAACTCTTTGATTTTCCGGGATAAAAAGTAGACTATGTCCGTCCCCGGGATATAAGCTAACCCTGTACCAAATTTTGTCAGAGTCGGTTACACTGTTGGGCCGTGAAAAGGTAGCAGACAGACCGACAGACACACTTTCGCATTTATAATATTAGTATGGAAGTATGGAAGTATGGATTTCCTATTTTATAAATGAAGTCGCTGATATGGTTCCATAAAAAATATATCATGTAACTTATGTTTAATCTGATCGTATCAACATGAATTAATACTAAACTTATCATAGCAATTCAGTGCCTATATAAGAAGGTATTAAACAATTTTATGTGCGTCATAAATTACTGTCAAAGTTCAGTATTAAGTTCGCAAAGTACCAGAAGAGATATAAAGCTTCCATTAATTACTGCAATGTCAAATCAAAAAGCAATAAAACGTAAACCAGAGTGTGTGAGCGACATTTTATTACATCCAAGTTTAAAGTTTACAATTGTTTTTATGCTTTCAAAACGTAGATCACTGCGATATACCGAATTTGCAAGTAAATTAGGAAATTAGATATAAAACTAAATAAGTACAATTATATGAGTATTATTTTACTAGTTTCTGATATAAACCAGCGGTTCCATATTTGCTGTACTCATGCTTTCATGTTTGCTTCCACTTGTAGTGATGACTCTTGAGTAACTTTCAGTAGGTATTCTTAAAGGCACCTTCGAGGCAAGCGCGCTCCAACTTAGACATCATCATTGTTTTTATTCATTCATTCATGGTCAGGCGTTTTAAGCAGCTAATTTATTATTAGCACTTCTTTTAGTGGTGAAGGAAAACATCGGGTGGAAACCTGCATGCTTGAGTGATTTTTACGCAATAAAGTTATTAAAATAAATAAAACAGTAATAATATTTGATATACCACACCACCGATTCATCATCATCATCAATAACGTCATGGTCAACCCATCGCTATTAGTCTTTTCTCAGAATGAGTAGGGTTTGAGCCATAGTCGCCATGCTCCCAAGTGCGGATTGGCAGACTTCACGGTTAACACACCTTTGAGAACATTATTATTATTAATTATTATATTATTATAAACTAGCTGTACCCGCGACTTCGGCGTGGAATAGCTCTCAGCGCGCTTCATATAGCCACGGACGCTCAGGCGCGAGGCGTGTAGTACGTACTCTGTATGTTAAAAATGTTCGCCGTGATTCTTTAAATTGACATAACTTTTTTATTTATAAACCGATTGATATGAAATAAACACTAAATGTTAAAAGAAGCTTACTACAATATATTAATGAAAACCGTATCTAAATCGAATATGCCGTTTCTGATATTAGCGTACACAAACACACAGACAAACAGACAAACAGACAAAAAAAAATTAATTACAATTTCGGGTTCGACATCGATATAATAACAACCCCTGCTACTTTTTTTTTATATATTTTCATTGTACAGACACCACTTTTCTACAATTTTATTATATGTATAGATTATTATATTATTATATTATTATAAATTAGGGAGAACTTTCAGGCACGCAGGTTTCCTTACGATGTTTTCCTTCACCGATAAAGCTACATATTGATAGGTTACATCGAACCTCCAACCTCACAAATACTTAGGAGGTGGACGTAGTAGTGGTGGACTAGGCTATCACGGCTTTACTAGGCTATCATAATAATAACTTATTACAAAGCCGACTTCACAATACGAATTTCGTTCAAAAATTGCTTCTTTATATCTAATCATTGAATTACTACTTAAAGGTATTATATTGATGTAAAGATTCATTGTAAGAGAAGATTGGGTTTCAAGATTTGGATCTTGGAAGCCAATGAAGTTAATGAAAGATAACAATGAGCCATTATCTACCATTGGGTACGACAATATCGCTTATATCGGCAAGAGCTGTCTGTTACAGACAAACTGTTACAGATATGGCGTAGAACGGTAGAGGTGTGCCAAAAGATAATACTAGAACTACTCATAATAGTTCCTAGTACAGGGATTATTAGATTATGCTTATTTACTGATCCCTATCAAAGAGCTACAGAGTAGATGTTAAGGAGAAAAAGATATGTTGTACCTATGATAATAACCATATGAATTTACATACATACGTATGTAGTAGGAAAAGGTGTCTGTCTGACTGCCTGACTGATCTGTCAACGCACACCTAAAACTACTGGGCGGCTCGGGTTAAAATTTGGCATGCAGATAGCTGTTAATCTGACGTAGATATCCGCTAAGAAAGAATTTTTGAAAGTTCAACCTCTGAGAGAAATTTGAAATGGACGGATGGAAATTTTTGAATAAATGATAAACCGGATTCAATGATTTGCAAAAGTTAATACCTAGCTCAAAAATCAAGCATTTCTTTAAAAAAAAAAAATCTGATGTCATTTTATGTGGTGGGTGTGGTAGGTCAATAAATGTATAATGTGACTCTTAGAATCGCGGTATCTCAGGAATGGTAACTCTTAAGAAAAAAATTATAAAGACTATTTTTGTAGATCTACAACTTTGGTCTGAGATTTTTTTGATAAAACTTACCGTTTTCGAGGAAAATCCAAAAAACCTCAAATTTTGACCTTTGATCCCGAATAACTTTTGTAGTACACATAGGATCGATGGGGATTTTTAACACTTTATTTATAATGGTAAGCCCCAGCTCTCCACCAATATTTGGCTCTGTGGGAATTTTTGTTATTTTAAATGTCTATATTGACCGGACTATAGATTGACTGTAACATTTTAAGTTGAGCACTATTGAGGCACCACCCTATTCAGTCGGGTCGAAAAGTTTAGGTTTATGAATATTTAGTAGGTACTATAATTTAGATGGGTGGTTTTTTTTACAAAGAATCGAGAATTATCACTATTGTTTTGTCAGTCTTTTGAAATTATTTCGGGTACCATCTATCTTTCTACAAGATTATGTTTATTCATAATGTTTATTTAACTCTGGCTAATTGGTTTTACTTATTCCTAAGAAATTTAGTCTTTAAAATAATAATAAAAAATAGAAACATTTAGCAAAATCTTACGAGATACAGTCCTTTAACTTGTTCTAGATTTTGTAATAGACATAATGTGTAGTGTAGTATACTTACTAACACATTTCCCTCATATAAAGCGTATATTACATTACAAGTCCCGTGGCCTTATTATTAACTTCACAATACAATCAAAAGTTAGTAGAGCCCCTTGAAAATAAATAAGAGCGGGTTGCCTGTACTCATATCATAATTTTCGTATTTTCGGGGTTATCCGCACCGCTAGACTTGGATGACTTGTCTAAACTTTGATATAGGATGTAGGTTTATACCGCAAGACGGCCAAGTGTGAACAAGATCGTGCCCTATGAGGGTTCCGTGAATCATTAAAATTTTTGTATCTTTCAAGATTGTAGGTTTCTAAGAAGCATCAAGTATATAGGTTTGATGATTAGTCAGTGAGTGATACTTTGGATTTTGAAGGACTTTTTTATCGCGCTGGACTAGAAATCTGAATTTAAGCTATATGCCAATGGGACCCTATTACTAAGCCTCGGCTGTCAGTCCATCTGTCTATCAGCGGGCTATATCTTGTGAACCGTAATAGGTAGAGAGATGGAGTTTTCACATACTGTGAATTTCTTTTGCCGCTATTTAACAACAATTAATAAAAAAAATTCAAAATTAAAAGTAATTAAAAATAGATACGCTTTTATTTCAACAATTATCATTCATTTTGTTTAGCTTTCATAAGATAAAAAGCTCCGTTTTCCCTTTTCTTAAGAGCGGAAAGAGTGAAATTACCTCTGTCCTTCATACTTCCTGTCACTTATTATTTGGGTGCCTACAAGACAAGGGTGAATACGAACGCTTCATATCTCTTCCTCAAGTAACAAAAGGAGGTAGGTCATTTTGTTTTAAATGAACTAGCTCATGTTCGCGACTTTGTCCGAGTGTTTATGAATGTCCTATCATTCTGCATTCTGAAGGTTATGTTAATGCATATAATTATAGTTAGCCCAAAGTTGTAAACTCGAAACTATTGAGGTCATAGTAATTGTAAATCCAATATGTATCACCGGTGCGAAACAACAAATGGGCTATCATTAAATTAAATCAACTGTCTTTAAATCAATTACACGGATCTGATCTCGCCAGATACAATTAATTTTAATGGCGATATCATCGTTGACTTTTGAGTCAGAAAAACCTAAGAGTGCCTACGTAGTATCAATAATAATTAATTAGTTTAATGTACAGAATTAGCTTGATAAATAATATTTTTAAATTCTTGTTTTCGTAGAACGATGCGCACGATGTAGCCTTAACAAGAAAAGATATTATTGTGTTATTTTTAGGCAAAGCCTGACTGTCATTTTTATTCTAAAAAAGTGAAGAGACTGTAGAGTAAACCTTGGATAAATGATGATTATAATAAGTATATGAATGAAAACTCACAAAATTCAAGCTGTAGCAATTGTAAATTCAATATGAATCAGAGCTACAAAACAACAAACGGACTATCATTAAATTAAATCAACTGTCATTAAATCAATTGGCGCGATATCATCGTTGACTCTACAGTCAGAGGAACCGAAGGGTGCCTCGGTAATGTCATTATTTAGTTCAATTTACAGAATTAGCTTGATAAATGTGTTTAAATTACTGTTTTCGTACACAGATGCGCGCGCCGTAGCCTCTACGCCCGATCCAGAAAGCTCAGTTTATATCCCGATCGTGTTAGGGCGTAGATGTCCTCACCCTACAATTTTTTCGGGATCGCGTAAATACATCGGACCATAACGAGTGACGGTTTTAAGTGGAATTAGTGCAAGTGAAGTGAAGTGATAGTGGTTTAAGGTAAGGCGCCAATTTCAGTAAAATTCACTTTCATCATTTAGTTCACTCATGTCATTAGCGTTGAGTTGTTTGTTTTGATTCATCTATTACTGAGGGATTTTATGTCGTAGTAAAATTATCATTCAAGTGAAACGCTTTTTTCGAGCGTGAACAATTAGTCTGTTTCATTTCAATTTTTCTGTTCTGGAATTTTTTTCACTTTCGCTCTGATTTTTTTCTAGTGTTCTTCATACTGTATCTCGTGTGCCTATTGTAAAATAATTATAATTAGGCATTTTTGATGTATAAAAAGCGATTTTAAATTAAATTGATATTTTATTTCTAAATTGATGGAGTTTCAACAATAAATTCTACATAATATACTATGCCTAATTTAATAGATACCTGTCTAAATAAATTAAAATATAATTCGGACACAAGATAAAGCCGCCTTTTCACGCTCTACTATTCATTTTTATTTTTTTTGCTCTATATTTCGAGTTCTACACATTCAGTAGGTACGATTTGAGATTCATAGCCCTAACTGCAAGACATAGTGGGTTAACTTTATCCTATGTAACTTTTGATGATTTACTTACTGCAAAGAAGTAATTATTCCACCTTTTATAATGCTCAGTGAAATGTGACTTCTTATTAAAGCGACCTTTGCCATACTTTACGTTTGGTAAGATAAGCAAAGGTACCTTAGTAATTTAAGCTTAGTTTTTTAAATTCAGATACAAGTTAGCCCTTGACTGCTATCTCACTTGGTAAGTGATGATGCACTCTAAGATAGAAGCGGGCTAACCTGGAAGGGGTATGCCAGTTTGGTTTCTATTTTGGTTCCTACACAGCATCGTACCGGAACGCTAAATCTAACGTAACTAGCCACGGCCGAAGCGTCCCACCAGACCAGAAATTTAGAAACGATTGAATTCCAAACCCCGGGAATCGAATCCGGAATCTCCTACTAATAAGACCACCGAGTTTACCACTATGCCAGGGAGGTTGGGTAGCAACTAGATATTTCTTTTCGAAGCAACCCTTACCTAACTTTACGCTCGGTAAGGTCGGTAAAGGTAGGTATACTTTAGAAACCTTAGCTTCGTTTGATAGTAACTTTTCGAAGCAACCCTTACCTTACCTTCGGTAAACGGAAGTAAGTATTGATATTCAGTTATATCTAAGTTGCTAGGTATATCTACTAAAAGTAATATGTAATTGCTAGGTATCTACAATAGAATAATATATTATTACATATGACTTTTAGAAAGGACCCTAGTTTATTTACATAGGTACCTACTGTAGGGCCGGTTAAGGGTGGTAAAGGTGCTGTTGTAACTTTACCTTAGTTACATTGCTGTTTCTTTCCGAAACAACGATAAATCCTAACCCTAATCCTAATCCTAATAATATTATAAATGTGAAAGTGTGGTAGTTTGGATGTTTGTTTATTACTCAATCACGCAAAAACTACTGGACGGATTTGGCTGAGAATGGAGATAGAATATACCCTGGATTAACACATAGGTTACTTTTTATCCTGGAAATTTAAAGAGTTCCTGCAGGATTTAGAAAAACGTAAATCCACGCGGACGAAGTCGCGGGCATCAGCTAGTAATAAATAAATGAACAATTGTTACTCTCTTCATAGTAAATAACGCTTCATTGAATATAGCGCGATATTCACCTTCGTTCACGTAATAAACTTAACATTGATATAGAATTTGATTTTCACGCAAGTCATTCCATATTTTGTATACTCAATAGGTAATATTTATTATAAATAGTTAAATAAATAATCATTTATTTGCAAGAGAGTAAAAAAAAAGAAGAAGAACTAAGTATAAATGTAAAAGTGTGTCCTACGAGTATCTGTCTGTTTGTTATCTTTTCAAGGGTCACTATAATGATCTTGATAAAATTTAGTATAGAGATGTACTTTCATCCTGGAGATGGACAAAGGATACATTTTCCCGGGAGATCAAAGTTCCCAGTGGATTTTTAAAAGACTAAAATCCACGTCGAAGGAATTGCGGGCATTAACTGAAATGCTATTTCATATATAAATTGTATTAAATATTTTAATAAATAAATTATATTATATATAAATTATATTGTTATTTAATATAATTTATATTTTACCGCCAGTGCTGAATGCTCAGACACACCATCGAGCACAATACGAGTACCAAGATACCAGTGAGTTATGTGGGTTTCAGTTTTTGAAAAAAAATTAAGCTAACAAAATTATTAATATTTGACAGAGTGATTAGGTTTTCTATAAACCCTGAAATATCGTGCTAATAACTCAACGATTTCATCTCCGGTTAAAAACATATTCATATTTTTTATTTTAAATTTTTATTTTTAAATTGATTACTTCATTTAAATTTTTTTTCACTAATAAAGTTTTGAAACCTTGAATATCTAAATCTACCTATTGAATATCTAGTTTTTCTAATATCAATGCCACATACCCTAATAGAAAGAGCAAAACAAGCCTATTATTGTGAGGAAATATGGAACCGTATTTTTATAATTAGGTATTCTATTTTGAAGCCGAATGGAAAAATAAGCTTGCTTTTGACTACTAACGCACCTCAGTTGCTTACGTCGGTCGCACACTTTTTGTGGCAACAACAAGGCAAAGTCTATAAATAAAAGATTTAAAAAAAAAACAACAAGGCAGTCGTATCAATAGATGGATAGATACTTCTTTATTGCTACACATTACACAAGGAAACAAGGAAAATAAATAAATTAAGGTACATGGAAAATAAATAAATTAAAAAAAGTGCATAAAGATGTTGTTTTTATCACTAAAACCAATCTCCAGACAACCCCTATTTTTTAAGAATCTATAATAATAGAACGGGATAGTGCAACAATATTCGTATCCGTAATAAATAATCCTGTAATATTACTTCGTAGTCAGTAATGCTGTAATGTAGGCATATTTTTAGAGTTTGGAATAGAGGATGTAGTTACGTTATGTTGGTACATAGCACAAAACCTTTGTGAACACTTTGAGGAGTCGTTTCTCGTGTAATTATTTCGCAACAAGAATGCGGGCGGCAGTCTTGAGGCTAAATTAATGCAGCACTGGAATGCTGAAGTGTTGAGCCTAGCAGCAACAGGTCTGCATTAAGTTTCGCCGTTTAATTGTTTGGAACCTTTAAAATATCTCTCTAATGTCGGGCTTTTAATTCATCGCTATCTAAACTCAAAATCATTTATTCAAAGTAGGTAGTATTGTACACCTTTTGACTGTGGTGATAGTAATTAATTACGTAAACTTAAAACCACAGCTACGAGGGTTCCAAACGCACCCAGATCTGAGAAGAGCCCATAACAAACTCCGCTGGGTATTGTTTTTATTATCACCACTTCACAATCATCATTCATCAACCTACTACCGTCCCTCTATTGAGCACGGGCCACCCCTCAGAATGTGAAGGGCTTAGGCCATCGTCCGCAACGTTGATCAAGTGGGGCTAGTTAAGACGTCGGCCTTCTTTTCGGGAGATCGGGGGTTCGATCCCGCGCACGCAACCTTAACATTCGGGGTTATGTGCGTTTTAAGCAATTAAATAGATATATCATTTTCTTTCACGGTGAAGGAAAATATCGTGAGGTAATCTGCGTGCTTAAGAGTTCTTCATAATGTTCTGAAAAGTGTGTGAAGTCTGCCGATTCGCATTTGGCCAGTGCGATTGACCTATCTCATTCAGAGACCAGACCCGTGGTAGTGGGCTGGCGAAGAGTTCAACCTTTGATTTTTCGGGGGCAATTTAAAATAACCTATAGTTAAACGGCGAAGATAAACATCGCGAAGAAACTTGAACAAGATGTTTCACGGCTCGAATTTAATGTAGACGTATTAAATTTATAAGATCTAATGTCACTAGTTTACCAATCTGCCCTTGGCCAGCACGTTGGACTATGACCTTACACCCTTTTAAAAAAGAAAGAAAATGAAAACATTTGACCCTAAGACCTTTCAGATTATGTCTAAAGCGTCGAACTATTGAGGTTTTATCTATATATAGGTATTCTACACAGTTATCGCTTCGTAAATATCTATAAGTGAGTCTCAAGATCATCTCAAGACCTAAAGTATCTCTGGTAACAATAGGCAGAAGATTCTTGATAGGACACACACGCGTTATCAAATATCTTCGATATTAGTTACTGAACTAAGAATGTGCTTTACTATTGAGTGCTTGAAAATACCACAGTTTAATAATAATACAGTGTGGCAACGAACATAGAGATATTACCATTTAAAATTCACATGCGTTATCAAATACCTTTAATATTAGTTAGGTACTTTGGTAAGAATATGCTTGGTATTGAATGCTCTAAAATACACAGTTAAATAATAATACAGTATGGTAACAAATATAGAGGTACTAGATACAACTTAAAATTCCAATGTTTTTGATAGGACACCCACACGATATCTTGACTAGAAGTTTCTGAGGTAATTAGCAATGCATATAGTGCATACATTTTGAGAACACAGTCGCAATATTTTCTCTATGTGTCAACTCTCACGTCAAAAGTACGATAAAAAAAATTCAAAATATTTTTATTCAATTAGACTTTTAAAAGTTCTTTTGAATCGTCAAAAGCATCTACCACTGGTTCGGAATGCCTTTCCTACCGAGAGAACCAGCAAGAAACTCGGCGGTTGCTCTTTTCTAAGATTTGATATACAATATTATGCCATGTATAAAGCGCAATTGAAGTCCCGCGCATTGCTGGAGCGAATTTTATAGTAGTGATAGTCGTTAATCTAAGGGTAAACTGTAATTTTGATATGACAGTTGACACAGCGCAGATATTATGGCGAATGAGTCCTCAAAATTTATTAACTATACCTAGTATTTAAAGCATTGAACATACAAACATGACCTACACACAGATTGTGGTACATGTTGACTCATTAGGCCTTGTCCAGATATGTCTATTTGCTCGATCTGATCATCGTAACCGTATTGCCGACGCGTATCATGATCGCATTAGTAAACGGGTGATGATACGCAGTCATGATACGCGGTCTCAATACGCTGCTCTGATACGATACACGATACGGTCCGTTCCAGGTCGAGTCCGTTTTCGTCCGGCTATATCAAAGAAGATACGGATAAGATTAATGTTGAGTGCTGACACAGAATTAAACAATTTGATACACGATTCAGAGTAAAATCGCGTCCACAATAAAATATGAAGCTTGATATGGTACAACAAATGATACGGTGATACGAAAACAGTGATCGGATCAGGCAAATCACACTTCACACTAATATTATAAAGGGAATAGTTTGTGTGTATGTTTATTACTCCTTTACGCAAAAACTACTGAACGGATTGGGCTGATATTTAGAACGGAGATAGATTATACCCTGGATTAGCACATAGGCTAATTTTTATCCCGGAAAATTAAAGAGTTCACACGGGATTTTTAAGAACCTACATCCACGCGAACGAAGTCGCGGGCATCAGCTAGTGATACATATCTGACTACCCAGCTTTACACTAACATACTGGCCTTGAATTAAAACCAATTAGCAGTAGATACTCGTGAACAGAGTTGTTGCCTAACTATATGATTGCTACACTATAATATAGGGCTTTATTATTTGCCTTATCAGCACAAACGTTATTCGATCTTTTGTATTTCGTGAAGGTAAATTGTACTGAGACTACCTATCGCTTTAATTGAAAGGTTTTAATATGAATAACATAGTTTGATGAATAACATTGTTTGTTTATTATTAGGTATAACTTATTGTGCACATTAACTTAATGTAATAACCTATTATTATTAATCTATTAACTTTGATATTGTGAAGAAAATTAATCTCTTACCTAGATTTAAACTGATTAGTAGACTTTCTTGTATTAATAGCAGAGTCCACAATGAGTGCCTTATAAGAATTTACTAAGCTCGGAAATAAATACACAAAAAGCAAAACCTAAAATAGACTTCAAAAGATCTGAAACTCACAGAACGCTGCAGGGGTCTAAACCCTAATCTAAATTGTCAGCAACCACACAATAACTTTCCCATCTGCTTACTGCTTAGAATAATAAAGATTTATTTATGGTTTATTTTCTACGTAGAACGAACGGTATTTTCTTGCTGTCATTAAAATCTTTTATATTTTTATATTATTTAAGTTAACTATTTTCTTTCTGAGTTTGTTAATCGAGAATCCATTATTGGTGAGTAGTCTTAACTTTTCATTTAAGAGCCTTTAAAAGAGGCCTAAAATGATTTTGAATATTTGAGATAATTTGAGACGTAGTCAAAACATATACATAACGTAATTATAATAAATTGTATATTTAGTCTTACCATAAAGTTTTTCAAATTTTAACTGGTGGGGCAAAGGTTAAGCCTCAATAGCTCAACGGTAATAGGAGTGGATTGAATTCCGAAAGGTCGGCGGTTCAAACCCCAGCCGTTGCACTATTGTCGTACCCACTCCTAGCACAAGCTTTACGCTTAGTTGGAGAGGAAAGGGAAATGTTAGTCATGATTAAAATGGCTAATATTCTTTTTTTTAAAAAAAACCTCCTATTAGTGGATAAAAACACATCCGAAAGTAGTAAAGTATTTATTTTAATTCAGTACTGTATCAAAATATACTCATCTAAGTAAGAGAGACAAACCTGATTATGTTTAACGAACAGGAATCACACCTTCGTTAAATACATAAAATAAACATCAAAAGACACTCCCCAAAAACCCTCAGAGGTCACAAACCCTAATCTAAATTGTCAACAACCACACGACAACTCCGCTATCTATTGCTTGATTATTATTAAATAAACGTAACGTATTATATTCCACTTTGAAGTACCTGTTCAAATTATAAGTTCTGGAGAAAAACCGTAGAAAAATACAGAAAAAAATGGCTTCGCAATAAGTAGTGAAAAATTTTATGAAAATTTGGGGTCAAAATGTTTTTATTTTATTTAAGTAAGAGTGTCAGATCTGATTATGTTGAACACACCTTCATTAGACACATAAAATAAACTTCAAAAGACACTCCCCAAAACCCTCAGGGGTCACAAACCCTAATCTAAATTGTCAACAACCACACGACAACTCCGCTATCTGCTGCTTAGAATAATAAAGGTTTATTGCTTACTTAGGGCAGGTGACACGGGATGATTAATCGCTGAGGAAATGTTTACCACCCCTGGGATCGAAAATAAATCCATCAATCTTGTTATAATAAATTTTCGGCTGTTCTGTTTTTCGGTGCAAATTTTCGTGCATGTGTTTGCTAGGGAAATTTTGTAAAGCCTGTTTTATACTCTAGGGCTGAGAGGAAGTATGTATTAATATCTTTGTCTCCCTTTGTCAGCTAATTACTTTGGCTTGCCTTCTCTTAGGTTGAAATCTATAGAGCGCACTTTGACTTTGCATAGACTTGAGTTTCAGTTAAAACGAGACAGATATAATGTTAGCGGTATAACGCTGTCTCGATTTAATAGTGTCTTAAGTCTGAGCAAAGTCAAAGTTCGCACTATAGATTTCAACCTAAGTAGCCAGGTCTGAAATATAAGATGCATAAAAGTAAGGTAAGAGGGTAAGTAAGGTAAGAGCCTAGTGCTTAAAATGCAGTTATAATTTTAAACTTAACAACTGATATTCAGAAAATAAATAAATTTCATTTCATTTCAATAAATTTCATTTCATTTCATTTCATTTCATTTCATGCATTCTAGGTATTTGGGATGTATGGAATTTGATCCCGGCCACGCATCTCTATCTTTTAGGAGTAATGTGTGTTAAGGAATCAGATATCACAATTGCGTTAACGGCGAAGGAACTCATCGTGAGAAAACCTGCATGCATTCTTTATAATTTGTGTGCCTGTGTTTTGGCGTGGCGGTCGGCTATCCAACGCTAAATTGCTTGACCGCGCGGCTTTGAGAGTAGGGTGGTAACTAGCCATGGCTATAGTCTTCCTCCAAAGCAGACCAGAGATAATTACGAAATCATAAATACTCAAATTTTTCCTGCCGGGAATCGAACCTGGGACCTCCGACAAGACCTTAGCGCTCACCATTGCCCCAGGGAGCGTTATCATCATAATCAACACATCGCTGGCTCACACAAGTGCGGATTGACAGACTTCACACGTGAAAACATCATGGAGAACTGTCAGGCATGCAGGTTTCTTAAGATGATTTCTTTTACCGTTCATACTTATTTAATTTCTTGAAACGCACATAACTGGTTCACTACAGAACACGGATCTCCTCTTAATATAACAAGGGTTTCGCCATAATCCACCACGCTGGCCACTACCACCGTCAGGTATGCAGGTTTTCTTACGATGATTTCCTTTACTGTTCAAGTGATACTTATTTAAGTTTTTTAAACGCACATACCTACTCTCGAAAAGTTTGAGATGCGTGTCCGAAATTGAACCCCCAACCTCCCAAACAGGAGGCGGACATCTTAACCACTAGTCTATCACGTCTCGCCAGGGAATGTAGAACAGGCATAATATTTTCCTCATGTGACTCCCTTGTCTCTAATCCGTACACATTTCGCTCCGTCGCAAAGCTCCGGGAATATTAAATTGGTATTACAGCGTATTAAAATTTTAAGAGCACTTAATTGATATTAAGTTGAAACTTCGAGTACTTACCTACACTCGCCCGATGGGTTAAGATTAATAAATCACAAGATAGGGGAAGAATTCATTATTGAATTCCAATTTTTGAAGTGAAAACTTCTTTAGACGCGTTAGGCGATTTTAAGATAAGTAAAACTTCAAGGTCGTGTCACCGACATGCTAATTTTTTTATATAGTTTGTTGCTGGTTCTTCTCTATGCATTTCAAACGACGATTCAAAAGTATTTGTAAAAGTTTAATGAATAAAAAATATCTTTATTCTATTCTACAAAAGTAAATTCAAAACGAACACTTCTTCTGTTAGATTTTGTAAGTGACTAGATACGTATGATTCGCGACAGGTCGAGATGGCAACCGGGGTACGAGGCGAGGGGACGCCCCGCACCGAATTAGCACGTAGTTTTTTTTTGCTCGATTGTCATCTCGACCTGTCGCGTGCTATATCAAGTGTAATCATTTATCGAAGGTATTTATAATGTGAAATAACATGGAAATATCTCTGGTTGTCATACGAAATAATCTCTTTGAAGCGACATTATTTATATCAACGATAATACCTTTTGTAGCCAGTCTTTGTGTTTTAATATCAATTATTTTTCGGCGAAAGCCTATTGTTTATTGAAATTCAAAAGGCGACTTAAATGATTATATTATTTATATGCCTTTATTCCGATGTTGTGAAAAAAATTCCAGCTTCCAGGAAAACAATGAAGATTTATGTTTGAGTTTAAATGTTTCATAATTTTATACTCTGTTTAATATTTTTGTGAAAAACTGAGGAAGAATTTTTATCTTAATCAAATTACAGTATTTTTGTGATTTATACAATGATTACGTTTATTTTATAGTACTGAAACCTTTTGAAATAATATTATGGGTGAAGCACACTTATTTCATTATAGGACTAACAACTTCATGCTCAGGCATTAGTAAAGATGAACCATTCGACCGCTATTGCGTTCACCAAAATGCCATGAAATTTTAATTGAGCCCATCATTACGAAAGCCATGCATGCCAGTTTTTAGAGGTTTGGTAACTATCTCCAGAGAAAAAGGAACCCTTACAGGATCACTTCATTGTCTGTCTGTCTATCTATCGTTCATCTGTCTGTCAAGACCAGTCAAAGGATTCAAAACCTATAGGCTATCTACTTCCCGTTACAGAGGGTAGGTGGCAATGTCTTATAGCACAAGTAAAGGGAAAAATCCGAAAACCTTGAATTTATGGTTACATCACAAAAAAAATTAAAGTGTTATTTCTTGTACGATGACACGATGCCCCTCGTGGGCGAGCCCGGCTCGCACTTGACCGGGTTTTTGAAAGAAACTGAAACTTTTTCCAAAAAAAAATAACATGTGTGTAGTAGAGAGGGTTAATTTTCCTGAGTCATTGTCCGGGATAGGTACGGGATGTGTTTTCAGCACGCTTGGAGCGATAAAACGGCACAATGCAACGTTTGACACAAAAGACGACCTTTGTATGGAGCCCGTGTCTCGCGCCGCCGACAAATGGGCGTCTTTAGTCTTAACATCCACGAAAGGGTGAATATCAGGAGAAAAGGAGGTTTATTATTGTTGTTTTATTAGCGAACATGGTCATTGATGTAATATACCATACAAACGTTTTTATCTCACGTAAATGGATAAAACGAAAACTATCTTGATCAACCCATTGTCGGCTCACTACAGAATACGGATAGGAGATCCCTGTTCAGAAATAGAAGGGATTTGGCCAAAGTCTACCACGCTGGCCAAGTGCGGATTGGCAGACATACCACACCTTTGAGAACATTATGGAGAACTCTTAGGCATGCAACCTAATCCTCACGATGTTTTCCTTCACCGTTAAAGCAGTTTAATAGCTTAAAACGCCCATACTTAAGTCAAAAAAGTTAGAGCGCGGAATCGAACCACCGGCCTCCGATTAGGAGGCGGACGTCTTAACCTTAAGGCTATCACAGCTTATTTTTTACTGTCACCTAAGTGTTAGCGAAAGGTTTCCAAAGCTGGACTTTATTGGGATTTTTTTGATTTTTAGAAATTAAATATCACTTGTTGTATCGGTGAAGGAAAATATACCGTGGAAATCTGCATGAAGAATTTATTCTCCATAAGAATATGGAAAGTCTGCAAATCTGCACTTGAGCCCTTCTGATTCGGAGAGGAGACCTGTCATTCAGTAATGGACCAAAGAGTTGATGATAATGATTTCTTTGAAATCGATAACATGCTATCCAGATAGTAAACTTAGCAGGTAGCATTTCTATTACTTGCGTTTGAGTTCTGTGGTATCAGCTATAGAAGTTAGCACCAACGATTGTATTTTTAACCTTTACAAAGGTCAAAAGAAAAAAAACTTGTTGTTTCACATGTAAAATTTACACAAAAGTGGCCATTTCAACGGCAAGCGAGTGCCACGTTGGGTAATTTTCAGGTCACTCACTATCAAAGGGACGTTTCCAGTACAATTCTCGCTATAAAATGGCTCTTTGCCACGTTTGATACACAAGGCGATCTTTGTGCTTTGCCGACAAATGCTACAGGCGAGTCGCAAGAGTCGCACGTGCCCAGCGCATCGCATTTTCAGGGCTGTGTTGTAAAAACAAGAGAGGGTCCTTCCTCTCATAATTTTGGCCACGTAAGTGTAGAGTCAAAGGCCGTAAGTCGTTTAGCACCTTACCTAATGAACATATTCGTGTGGCACGGTTATGCACATGCAACGCAATTATTGCGTTAGGTGTGTGTGGTGTGCTTATAGAAAAAGGTCATAAGTGTGACAGGTTTTTGATGAAATAGTTTCCCGGAATTGCTACTCGAATTCTGAGGCCGACCGTGCCTTAGCATGTTCTAGTGTCCGACCGAACCTTCGGCTTCAGCTTCGGCTATCCTCGGTTTCGGCCAAAATGGGCCAAAGTTTGTAGCAAGCGCTGAAATTGTTCCAGGTTAGCCCGCTTTCATTGACTGCATCATCACTTACCATCAGGTGAGATTGCTGTCAAGCGCTTGTACTTAACTTGTATTTGAATAAAAAACAAAAAAAAATGTTATGAATGCGCGAGAGCACTCTAAAGATGTTTCAATTTATAGGTAGGTACATCAAATAAGTTATTATGGATTAGCTAATGCCCGCGACTTCATCCCCATGGATAATGGTTTTAAAATCCAGTGGGAACTCCTTGCTTTTCCGGGATAAAAAGTAGCCTATGTCACTCTCTGGGTCCTCCTTTCCTTTAGTTGTTCTGTTGCGGCGAGATGAAAGGTCAAACCAACAAACAAATACACTTTCACCAGATGATGACAATTCGTCTAAATAAACTTAGCTCAGACAACATTCAACATAAATTTTAAAAAACCTTGATTTTATTCACTTTTAGCCAATGTTGACGGCTTCGGCCTAAGATTGCTGCAATAGCCGATTAATCGGCTTCGGCTTCCGCATCAGTCAAAGTTGACTTTCAGCCAGATACCAGCGTGTTCTGAGTTCTGAAAAGTATAAGACGTAGCCAGTTAATTAACTTAACGGCTTCTTATTCTGGGAGATGATCTAAAATGGTTAAGATGTAACGCAAAAATACTCTTCAAAGCAAGCAAAGGCAAGCTTCCTTCAAAAAAAAAAGGAAATAAAGTAACAGCATTCACCTCAGTGAAGGTTTTATAACAATGAAATTTTATTAATGTCGCGACCTCCATGGGCCTAATTAGCCACTACTTTTGCATTTACTTCTCAATAAGTTCCACACGAAAACGAACTATAGTCAGTTAGGATAAGATTTACATTTGCGTGAGCTGAAATTTTAATGATGGAATTAGATGCAATTGTTTTAGCTTATTCATGCAAATGTTGATACTTTTTTCTGTTGTTTGGGATTTGCGTCGAGCTTTCAGTCATTCTGTTATTATTTGCTGTGCTAGTATTTAGCTGGTATTTAAACAAAGTATACTTTTTGTATTTCTCTACTGAAACTTGAATTCTGTATAATTGTATGTCAAGCTTGAACTGCAATTTATTATTAGGTATTGTAAGTTTAATTTCAAACTCTGCACCTTCCACTAAGCTTCCACTTAACACATTTTGATGTTTGGAATATCTTACCTACTCGTACATATTAGAGATGGATGTAGGCTACTTTTTATCACAAAAAATCAAAGAGATTCCACGGAATTTAAAAATCTAAATCTAATCTAAGGTATAATACTTAGTTTTAGTAGGTAAGGTATATAAAAAGTACCTTATTTTTCCAGATAAGCTTAAAATGAAGTGATATATTATAACAATTCTATTCCAAAGATTGTTTATTTCTAAAACTCGATACTATTATTAAAATATTTTCAAAAAGGGTTCTTAAAAATAAATTAAACTGACGTCTTAAATAACATACGAGTACAACAGCAATAATATTTCTGTGCTAAACTGAAACTCGATTTTCTTAAGCAATTATTCCCAAAATATTCTCTTTAAGATTTCAAAAGAGATACCGTAAACTAAGTTTGGCATTCGCTATCAAGTTTTCGAAAGTTGATAATAAAATTATATTGTAACTTTCTCTTATTATAAATGATCGCGATTTTGACCCCGCGAAAAGTAGCTTTGACCCCAAAAAGGAGTGTGATAAAATTTTTGATCCTTAAATTCATTTTTGGCTTTGGGCCATTATACAATGTGACTTGCGAATTTTACTTAATTTACAATTTGTAAGGCTCTGATCTGATACAGACAGTCTCAGCTACTAAGCGTAACCATATCTTTAATGCGAAAGTGTAAACGAAGCAACGAATTGACGTCATTTTTTGCATGGATATAGTTAAAGAGGTGGGGAGTGACATAGGTTACTTTTTATCCCGAAAAATCAAAGAGTTTCCACGGGATTTTTAAGAACCTAAATCCAAACTCGAAGTCGCGGGCATCAGCTAGTGCCTAATAAGGTCATTGAAAAAATGTCATTATGTAACATATCTATGGTTACCTTTTTTAGGGTCTTCACCATGCAATGGCCAATCTCGCAACAGTTTAAAATTCCCTTTCGCAAGTTGAGACAATCCATAAAGTGAACACAAAGGTCCGCGATGGTTTTGTTTAATCCTGCTATTGTGTTTTAGCCATTGTTAGATGTTTGAGCGAATAAGTTAGTGTCGCGACTTCGTTGCTGATAACAGGAGTTATACTTTAGTTTTCCTTAGTTTACTTAACTAAACTTAGAGCAATACCACACTCATAAACACTCATATACACTCAGATACGAACACACACACACAAATTTCATACCCTGACCATAGTAATTAAAATACACTAACGTCTGTACTAACATTAAATTAAAATTAGATATAAAATGTCTTTTTTTTTCTTTCGTCTGGCTGTACAAAAATTAGCCAATGTCAAGTTTGTAGTTATTTGTAACAAGTTAGTTAAAACTATACCAAGTATGGACCCCGCCTGTGCCGGCGCTCGCCGACATACGCACGGCACACCCTTCAGTGACCCACTTAGAGCGCTTTCCAGTCAGTTTTAACAAAAAAAAAACACTCCAAAAAGGCAGAGCACACCCGCCAGCTAACACCAACACAGACGAAGTCCTATAAAATGTCTATAACTTAAAAATATGTTAAGAGGTGTAAATAAAGGCTTCGAAATTGATGTTTACTTAGAAGGTATACGAGTAGCTTGTCGCTGAAATGCTTAAGAGTTCGCGCATTATACGCGGCCCATGCCACCTTGTTATAGTACTACCACTTTTATAAGTGGAGGTACGTCGATGTACCTGCGCAGAAATCTTATTTTCTAACGGCGCAAAAATATCTCATCCAATCACAGCGCGCGTCCGTCCGCTATTGGTTGTTGCCTACGCGCCATGTTTTGTAATACGCCAAACGAGTGAGCTAGCACGAGTCTCTGTTGTTCTTGTGTTTAAAATCTTAACGTTAAGTAATAAGGTCTGTTTTTTATTGGTGTACATTCGGTTTTAGTCGGCGTTTGCCGATGCGACTTATAAAAGTGGTAGTTACTACTGCAACTGTACCGCGAACTGATAATGAAATCATGATAGCCTCGTCCCTTCCTTCTTTCCTGTCACTTTCCAGCACTCTGTTTATATCTAGTTTATTAATAATGCGGTAAATTTAACAGGATTTTTCAGAAGAGTAGACATTGTCGGCCAGAACCATTTTTGGGGTTCAAAATACATAAATAAATTATTACATAACCTTTTAGTAAACATAACAACTTTTGCGTGTATATTAAAAGTAGGTTTACCTTTTTGATTGTACGTTGTTTAAGCTCTTTCGAGATTAGAACCAGCCAGCATGATTAAAATAAGATAATATTTACGACTTTATCGCCTTAGCTAGAAGGTTCAAATTCATTTTCATTGAATGCACTTTAGCTACAAACCGATGTGGATAAATATTTGCTTAACGGTCGATGTATTTTATGAAACGAGAAAATCTGTAAGTGCTTTAAAATAGCGCTGGCAGCTTTCATACGTTGTCAATTTTGTTACTAAAACTTTTGTAGCATTAAACCACTATTCGTATTTTTAAATGGAAAATTTTACGACTATCCTTTGACTGGATTTATCAGATTAAGCAATTATTTATTAAAAGCGGGGAAAGGATTCAACTTTTATTTTCATTTACAACTCGCTTTGTCTGCGATTTCACATGATAAAATGATTTTCAAAAACCTCTTACCTCACAAAAATGATTTGTTTTTGTCATAAAAACGATCTCAGTACCTATTATCCTTTTGCTTACATTTTGCGTAAATACTAGTATTTACGGTTTGTGCTTTCTTGAAATTAAAATTATGACGTACAAGAAGTAACAACCAAAAACCCCAAAATATTAATAAACAAACTAAGAACAGCTCCACACTTTCGCATTCTATAATATTATGTCCGTCTCCTAATACCTCCGCCCAGTAAGGCACTCTTCGGGTACGGAGTCTTAAAAACCAAAAGACAAAACGAACAATCACGCTTTCGGATTAATAAAAAGAAAGAAAGAAAGAAACAAAATGCATTTATATTATTATTATTAATACGGTTTGTCCAAGGGAAAAGTGCGCAAGCAAGTCTGCGCTAACCCAAAAGAACAGTAACCTCTTGATGACCATTTTCGCTGCCGTATATGCAATCTCCAATCTACCCTCACGCAATTGAATCGTTATAGACGCTGATACATATCGCCAATACGCAATTCTAACAAAGCCAAACACAAGAGCTCTCCCAATACGTAATATACGGCCCGACGTAGCTCTCCTTTGACCTAAAACTCTATATATCTAACTTATCTCAGCAGCAAACGCTCTAAGAGCCATCGACGTCTATTGTATTTAATAATAAACTTTATTACTAAGGGGCCAAAGTTGTATGTTGCTTGATTGGATTTGGTTAGGAACTTTGAATGGTAGCGAAAGGGTAGCGTTAAGATCGGAGCTGTTTTGTTTCCTTATTTCGTCAGAGTTTATCTTAAGATGGGTGATGGGTCAGGTTATAGTTATAAAATAATGCCCTTGGAGTGAATTTGAGGGTTAAGTGGAGATAATATGAGTTTGAGTGAGATAAATTCGGTCCTTTTGTATGAAACACTACGAAATTAGTAGCTTTAACAAAAATAAGTACTAACTAATAGAGTGGACAGATACTATTGGCGTCACTAAGAAAAACAGGTATTATTTAAATATTTTTATCGAATTATTGGAATGTCCTCTCCAAAACCAACACAAAAAAACACAAGTTTAATGTGTAAGGTTATCCGAGAGTTTTAATCTAAACAAACTAATGCCAAAATAAATAATTTAATTAGAGCGTGATTGCTATCACAACATCTAATTATTCAGTTCACAATCCAAATACCGAAAATATGCGATATCGCCCCGAATCTCGGAAGGAGACTAAACTAAAACCTTCGAAACACCCGTATTTATGCAAGTTCAATCTTGTTGCCCTCCTAGCAATAGATTGTATGACATCGAATGAGCCAAATATCGATTTTATCAAACTACCTGCATTAGATAAATTAATAATTTTATATTATTGTTGACAATTCAAATCAATTTTTAAAAGTAACCTTACAATACTTAACGATGGAGAATATGCCAGATACCTACCTACTATAACGACTTCTATTTACTACTTTCTAACACGAGGCTTATCGTATAGTTTAAACAACTAATTGCTCAAGAACACGAGGATATGAAGGTTTCCTCGAGTTTTCTTTCGATGTTTTTTTTTTCACCACCAATTTATTCCCTATTTATTTAATCTATTTATTTAATCTATTGAATTATTGCTCCAAAAGTTAGAGATATACGAAGCCTAGATCCCGCGATGTAAGAGGCTGACGTCCGCCTTTACTACTTACTATAGTTTATCTCTTTCTTATTTTTGTTAGAGAGAAACACACATCACAGTGTTATCGGCGTGGTGTTCTGTTTGATTTGGATATTGTTTCTTTGCTTCAGCGGATTATTCAGCCGTGTATCGCGATTCGCGTCCCGATATTTTATTCATATGCACAGATTGTTTTGTGAACGCTACATGATGTTTTGGCGCGTGAGCGATTTGCTGCTTACTCGTTTTCTATTGGCTTCGCTCAAGAAAGACGAGTGCGTTAACGTCTAACGAGCAATCAGGCTTCGACTTTACTTGCCTAATTCTAGCCTATATACGTAAACTCGGCCACGTTAAATAAGTCAATGGATGTAGGCGGGCGCAGGACCACGGTGAGAGAAACCCTTCCAAGTTCCATCATTGACGATGACGATGACGACGAATAGGCTAATTCTGTTGTATGTTATCTCTAAACTAGCTATCTTTTTCTATAGGGAGGAATTTGGAAGGGATAGGAATACATTTTGATATTGTATTGAAAAATTAAAAAGAGGTATTTACTTATGATGACTGTTTTATTATAATAATTATAAAATAAAATACAAAATACAAAGGTCCGTGGTACAGCAGGTCGATCACACTTCACGAGAAAAAGTAGTAAGCCAGTTAATATGGGGCAGTGTTGCTACATCCAAAACAGGGATGACATACATAAAATTATTGTTACATTATTTTAACACATTTAGATCAAAAGCAACAATGTCGGAGCGACAGAAAAACTCTAACTTAACATCCTATAAGATTATCCATCCTATAAGAGTCTTCTTTATTTTTGTTTGGAAGAAACCCGTTGAAGTGTTATGGCGGCGCGGAGTGTTGTTTGATTTGGATATTGTTTCTTTGCTTCAGCGGATTATTCAGCCGTGTATCGTGTCCCGATATTTTATTCATGTGCACAGATTGTTTTGTGAACGGTACATGATGTTTTGAGGGGCGGGATTGGCTGGCAATTTCGATATTACTTTATTTATTTATTCATTCATTCGTGTGTACATTTTCTTTGTTGGTTTTTTTTACTAGCGAGTATTTGTTATTTTGTCGGCTTTGTGTAGTTTAAGTACTTACAAGTTCAGATAACAACTTAGAGGACAAAAAAGGCCGGGCACCTAGTCTTTATATTCAAGATTTTATATTTTAGTAAAATATATTGTTCAACATTTTGTTATAATTTTGTTTATTCGGTTGTTTACGCTATCTACACAATCTACGCTAAACGAAATTACAGATCTAAAGTTTTTGCTATACTTACCTACCTACTTTTCTTTTACAATATTCTCTGAGAAAAAAGAAAGCCACTTCTTTGCGACCTGTCTAGTCATTTTAATGATATTAAGTAGGTATGTGGCTTTGTGTGGTACGCAATCTCTAAACTGAACTAAATCGATATGTTCAAAAATCATTTAGCTGCTGATGCTATCCTTTTCCAGAGAAGCTATTAAGAAAGTTATAGTAAGATATTTAGACCTGTCATTTTAATCTTGTTTAGAGAATCGTTGATAGGATATATTGTTGTGCAAGCGAAATTGTGTCGGTTTTAGTTTATGAATCAACAACAAATTCCATCCAAAATTTATTTTATCATGAAAATGTTTGAGAACCTATTGGTTTTCATGAATCGACCAAGAATCCCGCAATTAATCACACTATAAATATTATAAAGGCCGAAAGTTTGTATGTGTGTGTGTGTGTGTGTGTGTATGTTTGTTACTCCTTCACGCAAAAACTACTGGACGGATTTGGCTGAAATTTGGAATGGAGATAAATAATATCCTGGATTAGCACATAGGCTACTTTTTATCCCGGAAAATCAAAGAGTTAGTTACCACGGGATTTCAAAAAACCTAAATCCACGCGGGCGAAGTCGCGGGCGTCGGCTAGTGTGTCATAAAAATGTTATAGCTCATGAATCAACAATGAATCCCGCGCGGTTGAAATAATAATATCGCAATAAAGTTCCTGATTACAAAGGCCGTATCGCACGAAATCTTCTCGTCTGAACATTTCCTGAGTGTCACGTTAATGGCTTATTATGACGTGACACAGCGGATATCAGCCTCGCTGATTGCAGTATGAACGAAGTCATGGAAAATGATTTATGAATTTAAATGAATCCATCCATGTACAATAATACAAATAAGTTTTTTATCGACTTCTGCAGTAGACAGTTTATTAATATCATCATCTCAACCCATTGTCATCAAACCATGAACTAATTCATGAAATAACAAACGTTGCTATGGATATTACCCTATCCTTTATCCAACCAAGATTGACTAATTATACCTACTGTTTGTTCCATTTGTACCATTCGAGGCGATCATGTTACAATACGGCGACAAAGAGTGACTTATTAGCATATGTTTGTAATGTATTCGTATAAATCGAGCTTTTGGCTCAAGTGTGCTCCATTTTTGCAACTTCCTATCGCGATGACGCGATCTGCACTGACTTGTAATATAACATACATGTTATATTACACATGTGTAACACAAAGGGAATTCGCAACAAGTGTAAATTAAAAATTTATAACACCTCCGACAAGTAAAGGTTACAGTAACTAGAAAAGAGCTGATAACTTCAAACGGCTAAACCGATTTTCTTGGATGATAGCTAAGAACACTCGATCAAGCCACCTTTCAAACAAAAAAACTAAATTAAAATCGGTTCATTAGTTTAGAAGCTACGATGCCACAGACAGATACACAGATACGCAGATACACACGTCAAACTTATAACACCCCTCTTTTTGTTTGTTTTTGTAAAAATGTTACAAGGCAATCTTCAGCTTCATGTTGCGTAGGTTTTATCTCTTTAGCTCCACCTTTTCACTCCTTCATATATCGCGGTACTTATTTTTAGTATGACTGCAGAATCCATTAAACACGGTACAATATTGCATGCAGCAGTCGTGTACCTTAATAGGTACTGGTAGGAATTGAGATGACATCGTAACAAGATCCTGATTACATCGGTCGTATCCCGCGGAATCCTCGCCATGGAATATATTCCCGAGTGTCGCCATTATTGCATATTATGCCGCGATGCTCGCGACATAATAATGGGAGATGGATTCATGAATTTCGTGCGTAGGTGAATTCATAAATCCACACGAGTGACGATCTCATAACACAAATGAAACATTTTGTTGAGGTTCCTAAAGTTTTTATCCTGCCTAGACGTGCCTTTACTAGTATTTTACGCGACAGGTCGAGATGGCAATCAGGGTAGGGGGGGGGGAGGGGGGGAGGGGGTACAGTTCTATCCCTGACGGAATTCTAAACCGGATGCGTCTTGACACACTTTATAATACACCTAACATCGTCTCTAGTTGCGTTTCATTAGAGCGATGTTTCAACTTTGTAATTCATAAACTCTACATGGGACTTGTTTAAAATTTAAATTGCGATATAAAATGCTTCGTTATTACATGGAGTGGTGATTTTTATTTCGTATATCAAGTTCACTGCTTACCCCGAGTCGGAGTCTCTGGGAGGAGTTCCGTAATGCAGTTTTCTTCTCTGCACCGCGCATGGGGAATTGAATAGCTTAATCAAGCATGCACTCCTAGTCGCTTATGACCCTCAGTTAGGTTCGGCTTTAAGGGTAGGAACATATCTAGTGGAATCTTAATATATAAAAGGAATAACTGACTGACTGACTGATATTATATCAACGCACAGCTCAAACTATTGGGCGGATCGAGCTGAAGTTTGGATGCAAATAGCTACGCGTATTATGGCGTTGACATTCGCAAAGATAGGATTTTTGAAAATTCATTGCCTAAGGGGGTAAAATAGGAGTTTGGAATGCAGTAGTCCACACGGATGAAGTCGTGGGCATAGGCTAGTTCATAATAATTGAGAATCTTTATTTTAATAATACTATGTACTTATGTAGGTATTGCAAAACAAGTTTTGTGGTTTCTAAACTACGATTCTCTCAAAAATTTAATCTCAGTTTCTCAAAACCTCATTTCATTTATTACTTACCTACCAGATGTTGCCTGGGACTGTGTTCATGTGGATTTAAATTATTTTAAAATCACGTTGGAACTTTTTGATTTTCTGGAATGCCGAATGAAAAAAAAAGATTCCGACGAATTGAGAACGTCCTCTTTTTTTCGTAGTCGGTTAAAAATAACTTAAGTAGGTATGTCTGGTCCTAGTATGCAAGCTATTTCCGCACCATTCGTCGAAACCAGTTAAACGGCGTGAAAAGCTTGATAAAAGTCAGGCAGACAGATAGAGTACACACTGGCGCATTTTCACATTAAAAATATAATAAGTAAGTATGGAAGTATAGATTGATATTTGAAATTTGTAACTTTGAAACAAACAGAAAGTTACAAGTGTAAATTAAAAATTTATAACACCCGCGACAAGTGAAGGTCACAGTAACTAGAAAAGAGCTGATAACTTTCAAACGGCTGAACCGATTTTCTTGGATTATAGCTAAGAACACTCTCGATCAAGCCACCTTTCAAACAAAAAAATAAATAAATTAAAATCGGTTCATTAGTTTAGGAGCTACGATGCCACAGACAGATACACACGTCAAACTTATAACACCCCTCGTTTTGGGTCGAGGGTTAAAAAGAAGATCAGGAAGAACTGGAAGGTGAGAGATTGTAAGAAGTTCAAAAGTGAAAGAATGTACCTAAGATAATATAAAAAATCATTTCCTCTTGCCCTTAAGATAAAAGAAAAACGGTTTTCTATTATACTTTTAATCAGCCCGCTCTATAAGCCGATATAGATGCTTAAGCGAGTAGGTAGAGGAATGAAAATCGATTTTCATCTCTTTTATACCTTTTTTATCAAAGTTTATCCTGCTTGCCTTCATTCTTGCTTTATTGGTAGGTGTATTGGGTCTCTACTCTCTGTAAGTAGGTACTTATAAAAGGACCTGACTGACTGACTGATCTATTAACGTACAGTCTAAACCGCTGGGATTAGAATTTTGGATAACGGATGTAGGTCACCCATCTATTAACCGACTTGGGTCATCATTGCTTAACAATCGCGATCGATTGATATGCGTTATCACAATTATTATAGCTATTTGTTAAGCCAAGGTTAAGGTTAAGCCAAAACCTACGTACCTACCCATGATTCTAGGTAAAAGTTTTCTTGACAGACACGAATAGACAGACTGGCAGACAGACAAAAAAGTGATCGTATAGGGGTTCCGTTTTTCCTTTTGAGGTACGGAACCCTAAAAACATAATAACGAACAACCAGAGTAATTAATTAATTCGCAAAGAAAATATGAAACATAAGAAACGAAATGAAACATAACATAATACTTATTATCTATTCTAAAGTTTTATATAACAAAGGAAGAATTTTGTAACATCTTTTTTGTATAATTATTAAGTATCCAACTTCTTGAAAGAAAAAATAAACAATCCATTTAAAGTCGAAACAATTGCAGCTAATTTTATAAGGAATACATTTACGAGTGAATATCGACCTTGTTGCATTTCAATACGGTTCAATTTGATGCAAAGTAGTGAAATAGTAGTTGCTAATGAGCCCGCAGAAGTCAAGACGTTAAGTTATAAAAGCCTTGTAGAGGTTTCCTTTTTAGGGATCCGTACTTATAAAGAGCGTAGTACAATAAAGCTTATTGAAAATACAGTAGCTAGCCTTTAGCTAGAGCAATTTTGCCATTTGTAAACGTCGTCGTAGACTGTCTTTACTGAGAATTCAGTCTTTATGAACGAAAGTTATATAAGTATATAAGTTACCTGCCTACATAAGGAGTTACCTATCCCATATTGAATGAATTATTATTTATGATTACTTAAGTACTTATGACACTAGATTTGTACATAAATGCCAATGTAGTTAAGAGATTGTTCACAGTATAGGTAACTAGCTGACGCCCGCGACTTCGTCCGCGTGGATTTAGGTTTTTCGAAATCCCGTGGGAACTCTTTGGTTTTCCGGGATAAAAAGGAGCCTATGTGCTAAACCAGGATATTATCTATCTCCATTCCAAATTTCAGCCAAATCCCTCCAGTAGTTTTTGCGTGAAGGAGTAACAAACATACACACACACACACACATACAAACTTTCGCCTTTACAATATTAATGTGATTATCGACACTATGGACACCACGTATTTTCTCAATAATAATAATTTATTGTTCCAACCATCGCTTATTTGAATTTTGGTTGCGCAAGCAACTGCCCTGCCTGTCTCTCAGACCACTTGCACTAAAGGCGCGTACATAATATGAGTCATTGCTAAATTAGTGAAAAGAACTAATTTTTTCCTACTTGTAAGTTCACTGTACACAGTAAAAACCAAGTAACTTTCAAAAACAGCTTAATGCGTATCCTTACACTTATTGAGGCGACACTCACGCGATGGTATCCTGCATGTTTGACCAGCTTAAAATTTAAGCTAAGTTTAAACCTTCACTCTCTTTATCTACACAAATAAATCTAAAGAAAATATCCAATCGAAGATCAATCTAAAATATCAAGACTATAAAAGATTCCATTTAACCCCCAGTTAACTTCATACCATTATCCCAATACTAACCTTAAAGATTGCCAACCCTTAGATAACTTTGACGAAATAAGGAAACAAAACAACACTGATCATATCGGTACTAAAGCTACTATGTATAGGAAAACTGTGAAATAAACTCTAAGTTTGTCGATATAAGGTGCAAAATTACTTGTTAGTAGCAATAGTACTTGCATCGTTTACAAAGATATAGAGGTTTAGGTCAAAGGATAAATGCGTATTCTGATACATTACGTATCGTGCGTCGTGTTTGGGCTTTGTTAGAATCACCTATTGGAAATAGATTGAGAAACCAATAACGATTCAAGTGTATACAGTGAATATATTGAAGATTCTATAAGGAAACTAAAGGGGCAATATGCAATAGGTATCATAGGGCGCAGTTATTAATTTTCAAGATATTGAATTGTATTTAGGTACATAAATTAAAGAGGGTTGAAAACTTTTGAAGACCATTGAAAACTTAACGACCCGTATGCAAATTTGCGCGATTATTTTAAAGCTTTTTATTTAAAAACTATTAATAAAATAACTTCAATCCATCCATACTAATCCATACTAATATTATAAATGCGAAAGTGTGTCTGTCTGTCTGTCTATCGGTATGTCTGTCTGGTACCTTCTCACGGCCCAACAGTTTAACCGATTCTGACGTTTGGTACAGAGTTAGCTTATATCCCGGGGACGGACATAGGCTGCTTTTTATCCCGGAAAATCAAAGAGTTCCCACTAAATACCCATCCACTCAACCGATTTGTACGAAAGGTACCGAGGTAGATTCCATGTTATTGATATATACGACTTTTTATCCCGGAAAACCAAACAGTTCCCACGGGATCTTCAAAAACTAAATCCACGCGGACGAAGTTGCGGACATCCTCTAGTTAATAATATCATGTGTTTATGGGTTTTTAATGTTTTCTCGTGAAATTAAAACACTATAGTCAATTTAATTTAATAGAATCTAGGTTAATTTAATTTGTAAACATTGTAAAGACGTCAACGGCAAGCTCGCAAGCAAAAAGAGAAAGTTAATTTTCAATTTCACACAAGTAACAAGTTAAAAACTTAGTTAATGCCTGCGTTTAGCGGAAAATCTGACGTGGAAACTCGAGGCGCATGATTGATCATGATGAATAGCGAAATTAATGATTATGCGAAAAGCCTAATTGAATAATGGGAACTCAAAGTGTGCCAAGGTTTTTTAGGAAACAAACTATTAGGTTAATGGTTTTCCAAATATTAAAATGAGGTAAAGTCTGTATACTAATATTAAAATGAGATAAAAGTTTGTAATGAGATATATATATGTACTTACAAACTTTACTTTTAATGTCTAGAACTATTGAACCGATTTTGAAAATTGTTTCACCAGTAGCAAGTTACGTTATTTCTGTGTGAATAGACTCGTCTCTTAAGTTTTTTTTCTTCCCGATTTTAACATTTGGTAATCCTTAATCCACGTTGGACATCGTCGCTGACGTATCATCTTTTTGCATAGAGATAGCTTGTATCTATGATACAGGGTGTTTGGTAATTAGTATATAATGGCGACACGTAACCATGCTATTTTGATCTGGTAAATACAAGGCTGAAGTATAATGACGAAATAAAATTATAAAAATTTCCATACAAAATTAAAAAAAAAAAAATATGTCAAAATTTTCATGACCCTAACGTGCCCTAACTCACTGAGATCGTTGGCCATCTTTAGATAGGCCAAGGTCAACGATCTCAGTGAGTTAGGGCACGTTAGGGGCATGAAAACTTGGACATAAGAAAAAAATTTGTATGGAAATTTTTATAATTTTATTTCGTAGCTAGTAAAAAAGCGCGTAAAATATAGAAGCTAGCCTTTAACTAGAGCAATTTTGTCGTAGACTGTCTTTACTGAGAATTCACTCTTAATGAACGAAAGTTATATAAGTACCTATATAAGTTACCTGCCTATATAAGGAGTTACCTATCCCATATTGAATGAATTATTATTTATGACTACTTAAGTACTTGTGATACTTTTGTACATAAATGCCAATTTAGTTAAGAGATTGTTCACAACATAGGTAATTATCGACACAATCGACATCACGTATTCTCTCAATAATAATATTGTTCCAACAAAAAAAAATTGTATGGAAATTTTTATAATTTTATTTCGTCATTTTACTTCAGCATTGTATTTATCAGATCAAAGTAGCATGGGTACGTGTCGTCATTATATACTAATTATCAAACACCCTGTATATCGTTTTATCTACTAAATGATAATAATATCATCTAGTTAATAGTAGTTAATAACTACCGAATTTCGTGTAATTTTAATTCAGAACATCTTCGCCCATATATAAGGGTGAAAAGCTGTTCAGATATTACTTATTCCTTTCAGCAGTCAGTTTCTAGTTAATAGAGGTAATCGATTTCGCTCGACATAAAACCGCTCTGTTACTCGTGTAATATCCAATGCGCTCACTCCACCTCTGGCTCGCGTAATCAGCTTAACTCTGCTCAGATGAAAAAAGGTAATGGACTGAAAAACCCCGCTCGCGTCGTTTTATATCACGCGATAAAATCATCGGCGACACCGATACTACGCGGGCTTCTATTTATGGTTTGTGTAGCGTAAAATTATTCGCTTTTTCATCAGAGCATTTTCTTTTATACTTACACTTCTGTTACGATTTGATTTTACTCCACATTTATATACATGGACACACTTTCTTTCTTTTTTTTTTTATTGAAAACTACTCCATTGCTTACTAAAATAAGTTGTTTTCGTATAAGAAAAAATTTACTTATGTGTATTTATGTGCGATTTCTTTCCGAAAGTGGCCTATAATTTTACTTTATTTATCCTCAATCAACATAAATATCTACATAATTATGGATCTATTATGGAAATTCTATTAAGGGCATTTTTTCTACGCTATTATTTTTGATCCCTGTATTCACAACTCTGCAAAATGTTTATCGACATCGTGTCGTGTAGCATGAAAACCTTTGTCTGGTTCAATTTTTTATTCAATAGCGCAGAAACGATATTTTTTTATCGAAAAAGCTCATATGTTTTTGGTCGTCAGTTAATTTGGGATGATAAATAAATTTTTACGAAGTTCATTTGATACTTTAATGCAGTGGATGCCTCAATGGATAGTAGGTTTTTATAATAATTTGATAAAATGATGCAGATTCAAACTCACTGAGCACTAGGTACTTCTCTCTTTAAGTTGCATAAAAGATCTATTTATTCATTTAAACAACTTTATTGTTAACAGATCTAAAAAGATTCTTGAACTTTTAAATCAATCTATCACTTTTACACAGACCGATTGAGGAGTTGAATTTCTAATAAATTTGTATTTTTATGCCAAAAGAAAATCATATGTATAAATCTATGAAAATCGGTTCAGTAAAAGTAATTGGAAAATCCATTGCAGGATTTAAAATGAATATACGAAAGTGAAGCAAAATAAAACTGTTTATTCAGAAAATGAGACTTCATTTAAATTTTCAACGTAGTTATACGCGTAGGTACTCCGTTTTGATTGCACCATTCTTTTTCGTCTTGACAGCTGAATATGAAATTGGGCAACCGACCAATAGGTACGGCTATGCGCACTTCAGTGATTTTTCACAATTTCTGTAAATAGCCCTGTTCACAATAGCCAAACGTGTTCTAACAATGGTCAATGCACTATACAGAGCGATTTGGCAAGTGCGGTCATCGATGACCGCGATTGCCGACTTCTGTGGGTTTTCATACAAACAACTAAGAATCTTGCCGTATTTCACAAACATCGTTTTAGAATCTTATAGGTACATACTAACCCAACGATCTCGGCGAATACACTCGGTGATATTATACTAGACCACTTGGCCTTTTGCCGAGTGCAGTTAAGTAGCGTTAACTGGCTTGACGACGTCAATAGGCTAGCACACAAACAGTCAAGGATCTGGCGCGATTAGTAAACGCTGATCTAACGTACTCGTCAAATATAATGAAAAGTGTATCTTAGTAGGTCATTTGGACTAAATTTGGCACATGCAGTGCGCTTTCTTTTATCATCAAAGGAACTAGGCGGGATACACAATTGCTGGCACTTGTCGAATTCATGGCCAATGTGTACTGGAGCCTTTATCAATGCCGAGAGCACGAAGTTTATAAAACGCCAGGACCGAATTCACGACAAAACAAATCAGAAGTCAGCGCAAACAACCGACAATAAATCTTTCCGGCAATTTTAGATGCGATCTCGCAAATCGTGCTACCTGTTATCATGCACGTATTACGAATTTGGAATGCTAAATTGACAATTGGGTAGAGTGCATGATAAATGAGGATCCCGATTTATAAATCAACAATTGTGTCAAGGGAATTTGGCTTCGTTCATGGCGTCTTTCGATTTCGAAAAAGTTTTTAGACTTCTCTATATTTCGTTACAGCTTTTCAGTGGTTCAGTATTCTTGGCTTCTATGCTAGAAGCAATATTACCAAGCCATACTGTTTTACCAAGATGTACAGTTTGTAGAGTCATGGCTTATAGGTAGAGTTATTTGATATTTATACTGTGATAAATATGGTACAGTCAAGAACACTTAAAAACTATATACTTTGGACTTGGGATAGGCCACATAGGCTATGATGCGCAGCACAAATCGAAGCTCGGCTAAGGGATTGGCTCTACTAGAGATCTTATAACTTTTTAACAATGAAAGCATTATGAACTTGTGAGTCCTTGGTAACCGATTTTACATGAATAATTTTGGCGCTGTATCATCTTTCTTCTTCTAAAAGTGACTGGTAGAATTTTTTTATAGGTTTATAGATAGACTGACTTATTATGTTTTATAAAGCACAGTTTTCTTCTGAACTACTGTAAATCACAGCAAACGAACCTTGTACAAAAGTCGGACTTTAAGTTAAACAAAAAAGTCCATGTTAATCTTTCCCGAGTTATTATTTTTTCTAAAGTCCGACAGAAGTTCAGCACTAATTGACTGCAATATACAACTCTCACAAAACAGTCTACGAATCCGAGAATTAAACTTAATATAAACTAGAACACTTAAAACAGCGGGAGGCGAAAGTCAAAAAGTCCACTTAAGGCGGCGCCGCGCGACTTCGCAGATAAAACGTTGGAACATGAGACATGGCCGCCAGGAACGAATGACTTGAAATATTGCTATTATGTGCAGTGATGTTTTCAGACTTTTGTGAATATAGGACGTACAAGAATGCGTATTTATGCCATAGAGAGATTTACGTTGCTTTCGTAGAAAGTAATCAGAACGATTTTTTACAAAACAACATAAAACGGGACTATCTTTAAGATAGAAAAGGAGAAACTGACTGACTGACGTTGTCCACGTTATTTTTATCGATCCATGATTTATTATCCACGTTAGGTTTGAAACTCATTTCCTCTGCGAGCTGGAGACCTGTGACACAAGGACAGACAGATAAACAGCAAAATGACACAAATAGGGCTCCGTGTTTAAGGTGCCCACGCACTTGAACTGAACTGCAACTGAACTGCGCCCCGCGGCAGCGCTCCGCACGATATTTTCTCCAGCCGCTGCAGTTCAGTTCGAGTGCGTGGGCACCTTTAGAGCTGGGACACACCAAACGCGTATGCAGCACGTACACGTGACCACGCGCGTAGTGACGCGCCTGAATCCATAGACATGACAGCACGCATTACGTCTACGCGAACGTTCACGTCACGCAAGCGGTATGCCATATCTCATACAGTTCCATGCACAACGTCATGGTACGCGCTACGTCTACGCTTACGTGCTGCATACGCATTTGGTGTGTCCCGGCTTTTACCCTGACGTTAGAGCCTGTGAAGCCTTAAACAGCCACCTCAATTATTAAGATGTCACTAATAGCATTATTTAAGCAGCTAAACAAACATTCAAAAAAATTTTAATGAGAACTGATTTAGAATTTATATAATACTAACTGATGCCCGCGATTTCGTTCGCATGGATATAAGTTTTATAAAAAACCCGTGGAAACTCATTGATTTTCCGGGGTGAAAAGTAGCCTATGTGTTAATCCACAGCCAAATCTGTCCAGTAGTTTATGCGTGAAAGAGTAACAAACATACACACAATCTTTATAATATTTATAATATTAGTGTGAAGTGTGATGTGATTGTTTATTAAGGGGCATGAGACCGGCCTGCCCGGTCTAATCTAAAGTATCGACTATTCTCACAAATTAGTCGATACTTTACTTTATATCTTAAACTGGACCTTTTCAAGTAAAGATTTTTATTTAAACCTGTGAGGATGATATTGCCACTGTCGCAAATAAAATAACCATAAGCCTACGTTGTCGTATTAGGTTACAAATTGCGAAAAACCAAATTAAATTTGAATTTCGCGGGCAGGCCGGTCTCATGACCCTTAATTATAATTAATAAACAATTATTTAGTCATATAGTTTACCGTACAGTAGACTTTAATATCAATTAAAGTGAAGTATATTCAGAATACTGGTAAAAGCATCCGTTCGCAGTAATCTCGGAAGGTGCTGGATGGATGTGGATTTCATTATTCTCTGGAGCATCTCGACGTGGGAGCGCGTTCATTAATCTATGTCAAAGGTACGCTTCGCACTTGTAATTAGCGAAAACCAGATATGAAACCCCGAGTTCGTGTAATGTTTTTTGAAAAATTATTATTGTATCTTGGAAGTGTCATGAAACTTGCTGGATTTATTATCCATGACATATTTATTCAAATACTCTTTGTGTATTTCCGGTATTCCATAAGTATATTTTGCTCAAAGAATCAGCATGGCTGCTTAGCGCAGAAATGCAGGCATTATTTCATCAGAGTTCATGTGGTGCATATTTCAGTACTAAGAATGAGAGGGATGTTAGCACCATCGGATGTATCGTAGAAATGCGTGAGCAACGATTACCTCAGTGCAGACTTACGCTAAAGTTATCAGCAATACTTCGGTGCGTCTGATGTGTCCGAATGTTTGCTGTCGTATAACATTTTTCACATTGTCAAACCTCTCGTAATCGGAAAAAAGTATTTTTAGGTTCCGTACCCGAAAGTTGCCAACGATGCCTATTAAGTAAGCCATCGTAGTCGGTCCATCTATCCGTCCGTCTGTTTGTTAGTGGGCTGTATCTCATGAACTATAAAAGGTAGAGAGTTGAAATTTGCACAGTGTGTGTATTTCTATTGTCGCTATAACAACAAATATCTACTTAATAAAAATTTCGAAATAGCCAGCATGAAAATTAAAAAAAAATTGAATGTATAAAGAATAATATAAACCTTGTGCGAAGCTCTCCGTGTGGGGCTCCAACTCGTTTCTTATTATTCAACTAGCTGATGCCCGCAGCTTCGCCCGCGTGGATTGGTCAGATCCCCTGCAGCATCAGGATTGAGGAGTTGGACTCCAAATTTTTTATGAAACAATGTCGCAAAGTTCCTCTATCGATTAAAAAAGAAATGACGCAAATCGGTTCAGAAATCTCGGAGATTTCGGTGTACATAGGTAGAAAAACACAACTCCCTTTTTGAAAGTCGGTTAAAAAAGTAGCCTATGTTACTCACTGGTCAATTCTCTACTTGTCTGTGAAAATCCCGTCAAAATCGGTTCAGCCGTTCCCAAGATTAGCCTTTTCAAACAGACAGACAGACAGATAGACAGACAGACAGACAGACAAAAATTTTAAAAACGTGTGATTCAGTTATAGTATCGTTCAAATAACCATATGACCTTAATATGCGGTAGTTTTTTCGAAATTACAGACAGACACTCCAATTTTATTTATTAGTATAGAAGTATAGATGAGCATGTTCGTAAACTGCACCATCTCTTACTATCATAATATCGCAGTAGCTTCCTCTAATCACAAACTACAACTGCAAGCAGATATTTACGATAAGAAAACATTCGTTATCCACTTTAAAACTTGTAAGTGCTCGAGCTACGATGTTTTCCTTCTAAAGCGGGTGACGAGTTATGTAAAAACCAATGGTGCGTGCCTCCAATCGAGGTCGGGGGGATTAGGTATTAGGTACTTAATGTATTTTGCCCTGGTACTAAAATTGCACAGCAACACTCAAACATACTTGAAACTTTACGACACTGGTACTAAGAGCCACTTTAGATTGATGGTGCTCGAAAATTAGTCAATGTGATGCTGCGATGCCCCGAAAAGTGCAGCGGTAATCTTTTAGCTGATGTATGAAGCTCAAAATACTACATTAGCATGTACCTAAAGGTTGTAAGGGTAATTAATCAGTGCCTAAAATCTAAATGTGTCATAGTACAAGATTGTCAAGGACTTTGATCTTCAGACCCTGATGAATTTTGGACTAGAAGACATTTCGAAGGTTCTCGAACGCTATCCAACCGATTCGGATTCGGCTGCTCTCCTTATTCTTGAAATTGGACCTGCTTAGCTCTTTCTTATTTAGCATTTATTTCTGGCGCAGTAATTTATAATCTTGTTTTTCTTAGAACTTTTCACAGAACTTGTTAATCAACTAAAAAGTAAGCTCTTGCCAATACATGCGATTGGGAAAGCGACGAATTGTCGCCAGAAAGAACTAATTCTCCTAATTAAATCTCCTCGCCTCGCCTCGATAGCTCAATGGTTGAGGAGCGCGCCCGAAATGTCGGCGGTTCAAACCCCCACCCGTTGCAATATCGTCGTACCCACTCCTGGCACAAGCTTTACGCTTAATTGGAGGGGAAAGGGGAGTGTTAGTCATAGTTAGCATGGCTAATATTCTTTTTAAAAAAATTAAAAAATTTAGAATTATTGCCTTCGTTCATTTACAAACAGGTCGTTAGCTAATTTATTTGCAGTTTACTTATGAGGCCCATAGTTAGTGGCCACGTTTCCGATGGCTATACGCACTGTAGTCTTCAAGCACTGAGGAATTTTGGACGAGAAGACATCTTGAGGCTTTTCGAAGTTTGAACGTTATCCAGCCGAGTTGGATTCGGCGGCTTACCTTATTCTCGAAATAAAACCTACATAGCTGGATTTTGACTTCAAGAAACTCTCTTATTTCGCATTTATTTCCGACGCAGTAATTTATCTATGTTAATATTAAATCTTGTTATTCTTAGAACATTTCACCGAACTTGTTAATTAACTAAAAGAGCTCTTGCCAATACGCGGGAATGGGAAAGCGACTAATTGTCGCCAGAAAGAACTAATTAGGAATTATTGCCTTCCCTCAGTTACAAACAACGTCGTTAGCTAATTTATTTGCAGCAGCGGCAATGGCGGTAAACGCTTGCTCTTTCATTAAACGCGTTCCACTTGACCTATTTCACTAATACACGACTTTGACATCCGTTTCATCCCCTAAGGGATAAAAAAACATTTCTTTGGTGATGAGTTTTAAAAGCTTTTTATTAGGTTGACTTGTTCGTAGGTTGCCATTTTATCGAAATTAGTTATAACGCGTACGCCGTACAGTCTGAGGAAGGACTTGGTATATTTTGTCAAAATATGTCATATCGGTTAGAACGTCCGCCTACTAATCGGAGGTCGGGGGTTCGATCCCGGGCACGCACCACTAACTTTTCAGTTATGTGCGTTATCTAAGCAATTAAATATCACTTGCTTTAACGGTGAAGGAAAACATCGTGAGGAAACCTGCATGCCTGAGAGTTCTCCATGTTCTCAAAGGTGTGTGAAGTCTGCCAATCCGCATTGGGCCAGCGTGGCAGACTATGGCCTAAACCCTTCTCATTCTGAGAGGAGACCCGTACTCAGTAGTGGGGCGGAAATGGGTTGATCATGATTTGTCATATCAAAAGCTTTTTTAATGTATGTGATGCAGGACATAATGCTGAGCTGTACATCCATTTGGGGTGGTGTCACAGATGAAAATGTAAATTTGTATGCTTTGTTTTTATCTGTGACACCAACAACAAATAAATGCATTTTTTCTTCTTTCTTTCTTTTAACCGACTTAAAAAAAGGAGGAGGTTCTCAATTCGTAATCTTTTTTAATGTATGTTCCCCGATTACTCAGACGCCTGGACCTATTTCGTTTTTTTTTTTGTTTGAAAGGTATAACTTCCCAGGTGGTCCCATATAAATTTGGTGGGTGAAGATCTGAAGAATATCTTCGGAGATGGAAAACAGAATTCTTCAATGGATAAGAGTAAATGGCTCGCGATCAGTGTAATAGCTTAGACTGAGGAATAAAAAATCAAAGTGTTCTTACAGAATTTGAAAAACCTAAATCCGCGCAGACAAAGTTGCGGTCATCGTTTAATATACCTATAATGTACAATTTTTGTAGACAGTAAGTGCTAATATTCTTCGTACAAAAGGTATTCAAAAATTCAGTGGATACGTCGAAATAAAAATGTTCCCCGAAAGTGCAGTCATCTTTTTCCCCGAATTAGCAACCTTTGTGGCGATGTAAAAGATGTGAAAGTCTAGCTTTAAAAGCCTTGGGTGGGAGCCAAGAATGTTAAACCGCGGTCAGGTAAGCCACGGAACCGCATATAACTTTAATACTTATATCCCGCATAGATATGGAGTGTTTGAGTATTTCTAAAAGTGCAGGCCGTACTGTAGTTAAATTATGTTCGGTACCATTGTATATTTTTATAACGGTACCTATTTCCTGATGGAACGAAAATTGCCAGAAGAGATATTTTTAGGGTTCCGTACCTCAAAAGGAAAAACGGAACCCTTATAGGATCACTTTGCTCTCTGACTGTCCGTCTGATTTATCGTGCCAAATGTAAGGAAAAACACCCGAGTACGGAACCTTCGGTGCGCGAGTTTAACTCGCACTCGGCCGGTTTTTAAATACAAGTCATACTTCTAATGTAATTAATTTTGTGGTACAGCTTTGATTACTAAAACTTTGCTCTAACCGAGTTTCAAACTTTGGTCTCTAGCCGGGCGTGAAGTCTAGCATACAATTCGTGTGATTGCCGTCTTATAGGATTAATTTTAATTACAAACATATTTTAATCAGAAAGATCAACCCATGGCCAGTCCACTACTAAGCACAAGTTTCCTCTTGGAATGAGAAGGGTTTAGGCCATAGTTTGCCACGCAGTCCCAGAGCGGATTGGCAAACTTCACACACCTTTGATAACATTAAGCGGCATTTACATCACAAAATTAGTGGTACGAAATTAATTTCACTATCAATTGCACGCGTAAGCGTCTAATTTTGTGATGATTACGAAATTAGACGTTTACACGTGAAATTGATAGTTAAAATAATGTCGTGAAACTACAAGTACTTTCGGCCACTAATTTCGTAATGTAAATTCCGCTTTATAATGAACTCTCAGGCATGCAGATTTCCTCACGATATTTTCCTTCACCGTTATTAATCCCCGACCCAAAAAGAGGGGTTTTAT